>NC_056741.1:1317095346-1317442846 GCF_019279795.1 Protopterus annectens | reverse complement strand
GAAAAGACCGGGTACAGAAAAAGGGTGGGGGAGTAGCTCTACTTTACTCATCCTCCCTATCCATTACTCCCTACAACAAACCCATTCCACAATTCTCCAATGCAGAATTAGTTCTAGCTCTTTTTTCTTTAAATAAACACAAACACATTTGCATAGCGTCACTTTACATCCCCCCTGGAGACAATATCTCAGTACTTGAAGATATACTATCCTGGCTTTCTACCAACATCAGCAATGAAACTATTATCATGGGAGACACCAATATTAATTGGTCTTCCATTCATTCACCTACACACCGCCTAAACATCAACCTTTATAAGTACTCTCAGCTCATCAACCTCCCTACTAGGCCCTCTAAAGACTTCTCCAGTGGAAGTACCCTAGACTGGATCTTAGTCTCTCACCCTCACAACTACAATGATAGTGGAACTCTTCCTAATTCCCTCAGTGACCACCTTCCCATTTACACCAGACGCCTTCCATCTCCATTACAAGTTACCCATAACTACATCAGTACTCGCTATCTAAAGAAATTCAACCCAATAGCCTTCTCTGACTCCCTAAAATCAATAAACTGGAACCCCCTAAAAACTCTACCCCTAGATAATGCTGTTGAACACTTCAATACAACTTTCCTAAAACTGCTAGATAGTTTTGCCCCCATAAAAACCAAAAGAATAAGTAACAAAATCACCCCCTGGCTAACAAAAAACACAAAAACCACTATGCAACTCGGAGACAAAACATGTTCTCGCTACCAAAGAAACAAAACTCCTACCACCCTTAATGAATTCAAAACACTTCTAATAGAGTTAAAAGCTTATCACAATTGATAAACAGAATTATTTCTCCTTACTACAAAACAACCACAAAACCAATCCACAAAAATTCTGGAAAGGCATCACTACCCTCCTAAAACCTGGCTCAACAGAAAACCCAAGCCCAGACCCAAATGCACAAGATATAGATATGGCTACCCAATTCAATTCATTTTTCATAGACTCTATTTCCAAGCTAACCTCATCCTTCTCTAATAACACCTCACCCCCTACTACTGCAACTTCCCTATCATCACCCCCTTCATCTCCAGCCTCCCAACTCCCATCATTCTCCCTAAAACCCATTCCTACTTCTACCATAAGAAAACTCCTCCAAAAGCTAAAACCATGCTCCAATGCCCCCGATAACATTCCATCATCCTTCCTCAACATAGCTGCCGAAGCCATTGCCTTCCCCATCAGCATCCTAATCAATCGCTCTATCCAAGAAGGTCTTGTACCCAAACTCTGGAAAAGGGCTTTCATCATTCCCCTGCACAAAGGAGGCAATAATAACAATATTACTAACTTTCGTCCCATCGCCATCCTCTCTCCTATATCAAAACTCCTAGAGAAATGTATCCATCTTCAACTCCTTCCCTATCTCTTAGAAAACAGCTTACTAACTTCCACACAACATGGATTCAGACCAGGTCACAGTACCATGACTGCCCTCCTTTCCTTCCTGGAAACTGTAAATAAAGACAGAGATTCTGGCTCCACTGTATCTACCCTCTTTCTTGACCTGTCTAAGGCCTTTGATACTATCTCTCACAACCTTCTCCTTACTAAACTATCTAACTTAAACCTATCCCCTTCCTCTCTCAATTGGTTCACCAGCTATCTCTCTAACAGACAACAAGCTGTCAAGTGGAAAAAAGCCATCTCCACTTTCCTTAACACACCCACTGGTGTCCCCCAAGGATCCATCTTGGGCCCTCTCCTTTTCAATATATTCATCAACGATTTTTTCCATTCAATTCCCCAGGCTAAACTTATTCAATATGCAGATGATTCTACAATTATCTGTGCAGCCAGATCCATCCCCACTCTTTTACATCTAACTCAAGATGCCTTCTCTACCACAGAACAGTGGATGAAGGACAATCATCTAGCACTCAATGCATCAAAAACGAAACTTATGGTATTTACCCCCTCAAAAACCACAACCTTTGATAGTACACTATTCTCCATCACTAGCCAAAATAATACACCTCTTGAACTAGTATCTGAAACCAAACTACTAGGAGTCCAGATTGATGACCAGCTTAGATTCAAAAGCCACCTATTACTAAACATAAAAAAAAAACCACCAGAAACTCGGCATGCTGTACCGTAACAATAAATTCCTCACTACATCTACAAAGATCACTCTTGCTACTACATTTCTCATCCCCTCTCTCCTGTATGGTGCCCCTCTCCTAACAAACCTACAATCATCTCTCAAAAGTAAACTGTCCTCCTGTTATAATAAGATTGCCAAATTTGCCACCAGCCACAAATCATCTACCCATCACTGTACATCTCTGCACAAACTCAATTGGCTAGAACTTCCTCACTATCTCTCATATACTCAGCTCACTTTTGCTCACAAACTAATTTTTCAACCCTCACTCTGTCCCTCTCTCAACTCTACCTTTAAAATGCACATGCCACAAAGACTCCTAAGATCTAATAATCAAAACCTAATAGAACTGTACAAACCCCTTCACTCTCCAGGACAAAACCTCCTATCCTATGCCCTGGCACGCATATGGAACTCACTTCCTCCCTCTATCCGTACCACCACCAACCTCCCTGCCTTTAAAAAATCACTGCACTCATATTTAACATCCTCATGGGAATGCTCCTGCACCCACCCCTCATAGCCTATTCCTCACCTCTTACAAACAACCATATCATATATTACAAAACACCAATTTAGCCAACTGTAACAACATCTTATCATTTAACAATCCCTACAATTCCACTCATGGAACTATATATTTACACAACAGCAATGCTTGCTCCTATTCAGAACTTAACTCAAGGATCTTTATTTCATCTACTTATATCTTAATTTTCCTACAAAATAAAACCCATAACTTATCACTGTAACTGCTTAACCTTGTTTTGTTTTTCTCTGTAACCCACAAATGATTTAAATTTTAAACTGCTGTAATCCTTTTGTTACCATTGTTTAAAGATTTGTCTCTAATCTACAAATGATTGAAATTGTAAACTAATGTAATCTTTTTGTAATGTTTGTTTTGGAGCTTTTCTCCCCAGGACTCCATTGAAAATGGGTTCTTTTTGGCCCAATGGACTATCCTGGTAAACCAACTGCAAATAAATAAATAAATAAATAAAAAAATATATATATATATGTATATATGGATCTACTTCACAATGCCGAAATTTCAGAATGCCGACAACCATATGGCTGACACCATATGACCAACATCCGAAATCTCGACATTGTACGTAGACCATGTAAAAGAAAAATAAAATTTCCTTTCAACTGCTAGCAGGGGGGCTATGTCCCCCTGCATTCCCTGTGGGGGATCCACCCCCCACACCAACTCTGAGATCGCACTACAGTGCGGGAAGGGAAATCTTTCCATTCTGCACTATAGTGAGATGCCGGTTCCACATTGTCAGCATTCCGAATGTCGATCATATGGTGTGGCCATATGTTTATTGGCATTCTGGAGTGTCGGCAATGTCAGGTAGACCCATATATATATATATATATATATATATATATATATATATATATATATATATATATATATATATATATATATATATATATATAAATATATAAATATAAATATATATATATATATATAAATATATAAATATAAATATATATATATATATATATATATATATATATTTATATACATATATGTATATGGGATTACTAGGCTAACAGTTTAAGAGCCCTTGCAAGCCTAGCCTAGATACATATATAAATATATATATATATATATATATATATATATATATATATATATATAAAACTAAAATTGACCACACTCAAAAAAAATGAACGAAGAGAAAAAATTTTAACTAAGAAATGAACTTTGTGACAATAACAGCATTCAAAAAATAGTAAATCACACCAACAACTCTTGTAGTACTTTAGCACTTTCATCTTATTTATTATCAAGACTTCTTCAGAAAGACATGTTTCATAACTATGAGCAACCATTTTCACTTCCTTTAAATACATTAGTTCTAGCAGGCCATTTAAATTAACAACAGTTCCTTTCCAATAGTAAAGTGTGAACAGGCAGGGTGCTGTGTGCATTTTCATTAACATTACAATCGCAGTTACATAAGGTAAATTGGTCAGACAGTAATAGCCTTGTGGTGCCATGTGCATACTAATAGGGATCGTGTGCAAAAAGGGATTGTGTGCAAAAGCAAAAAAAAAAATGTATTAAAAATATGGGGGAACCGGGAAGGATGAGAGTCATGCTATGATAATTCTAATATAAACACGTAACTTATGAGTCCCTGCCTCCAAAGGTAAGTAAAGAAGTGCACTGAGAAAGGTGGAGGAGTCAGGTAGAGAGTCCTACTATGCTTGGGTATCAGTGTGTGTGTAGAGAAATGTGTGGGTATGCCACCTGATGGGGGAGTGGGAAGAATGCGGTGTGGACTTGAGGGAGGGCTGGTAGGGGGCCGCCCATGACAAGGAGTGTGGAGCTGGGGTTTGATGGGTAGGAGAATATGAATAATAGAGTGTCCCAGAAGACTGTCGGTGTGGATGGTATCAACCCTTGAATGGCTGCGTGAAAAGTGAGACTGGGGGGGGTTGTTGGTGGGGTGAGCGGGGGCTAGCCTGGTGACTGGGAGCGTGTGTGTAGGGGGTAGGGGGGAGGCAAAAGTCAGAGAGAGAGAGGAAACACATTATATTCACTTGCACAGTTATAAATCCATAAACACATTAAATCCTCTTGCACAATTCTTCAAAACCTCTTGCACAGTTCAGCCATTCAAGGGGTGATACCATCCACACCGACAGTCTTCTGGGACACTCTATTATTCATATTCTCCTACCCATCAAACCCCAGCTCCACACTCCTTGTCATGGGCGGCCCCCTAACAGCCCCCCCCTCAAGTCCACACCGCATTCCTCCCACTCCCCCATCAGGTGGCATACCCACACATTTCTCTACACACACACTGATACCCAAGCATAGTAGGACTTTCTACCTGACTCCTCCACCTTTCTCCGTGCACTTCTTTACTTACCTTTGGAGGCAGGGACTCATAAGTTACGCGTTTATATTAGAATTATCACAACATGACTCTCATCCTTCCTGGTTCCACCATATTTTTAATAAATTTTTTTTTTTTTTTTTGCTTTTGCACACAATCCCTTTTTGCACACGATCCCTATTAGTATGCACATGGCACTACAAGGCTATTACTGTCTGACCAATTTACCTTATGTAACTGCGATTGTAATGTTAATGAAAATGCACACAGCACCCTGCCTGTTTACACTTTACTATTGGAAAGGAACTGTTGTTAATTTAAATGGCCTACTAGAACTAATGTATTTAAAGGAAGTGAAAATGGTTGCTCATAGTTATGAAACATGTCTTTCTGAAGAAGTCTTGATAATAAATAAGACGAAAGCGCTAAAGAACTACAAGAGTTGTTGGTGTGATTTACTATTTTTTGAATGCTGTTATTGTCATGAAGTTCATTTCTTACATATACATATATATATATATATAAATATATATATATACATATATATATATATATATATATATATATATATATATATATATATATATATATATATATGCACACACACATATATATATGTATGCACACACACACACACACATATATCCATGTGTGTATGTGTAATTATATACATGTGCATGTGTGTGTATATATATATATATATATATATATATATATATATATATATATATATATACACACATATCTGTGTGTGTGTGTGTGTGTATATAAATATATATATATATATATATATATATATATATATATATATATATATATATATATCCATCCTCAATCCCTTTTTTTTCCATTTTGCACATGGGGTCGGGGTGTCACTTCTCTAGTGGCAATTATCTTGAGCCACGGTTTACACCACCGGGTGGCTAGGCCTGCTGCAGTGTTTCATTTGTACCACTCACTCATGCACACACTCTCACCTATGGTCAATTTAGAGTGTCCAATCCACCTACTGCATGTCTTTGGAATGTGGGAGGAAACCAGAGCACCCGGAGGAAACCCACGTGACTGCAGGGTGGGCATGCAGACTCCACACAGAAGGCACCTTGAGAATCGAACTGGAGAACCTCTTGCTGCTAGGCAACAATGCTAACTGCTGCGCTACCGCTGCCACCCATTAATATACATATGTATGTATATCTATGTGTATGTATGCATATATATATATATATATATATATATATATATATATATATATATATATATATATATATATATATATATGTGTGTGTGTGTGTGTGTGTGTGTGTGTGTGTGTGTGTGTGTGTGTGTGTGGGTCCCCACTCACCAGACTGAATAAGGAGAAGGTCACTGTAAGCTGCCTGTCGGGTGCCAGGATCCGCCACATAACACATGCACTCAGGTCACTCCAAAGCAAGTACAGATATGACTCCGTCATTGTCCATGCTGGTGTGAATGACCTGAGATGTACCTCCCTGAACAACATGAAAAGAGACATAGAGGAGCTCTCTAATCATGTAGCCCAGGCCAGTATGACCCTGACCTTGAGTAGCATCTTGAAGAATGATGCCACAGTATAAAGACAAAATTATCAATTTTAGCAATTGGCTAAAGTATTGGTGTCATTCAAAGGGGATCCAGTGTCTGTCAGCCTGGGATGACATGCTCGACAAGCCAAGTTGCTTCGCGAGGGACGGCTTGCACCTGTCACCTCTGGGTTTTCGAATACTGGCAAAGGCTCTTGCCTCCCCCATAGTGCCTTTTTTAGGTAAGGCTCAAAAGACAAATCCACCTCCATAGACAACACAAAGAAAAAACTAAGGGTAATGCTGCTCAACTCCAGAAATATAAACCTCAAGATGCACGCACTCGAGACTCTCCTCAGTATGGAGAATATCGATATCTGTGCAGTAACAGAAACCTGGTTCAAGGCTCTTGAAAGCACCCCAGCACTACCAGGTTATACTTCATACCATGCTTTTCGGCCACAAAACTCGGACCGAACCACAAAAGGAGGGGGAGTATCCATATACATCAAGGATACCCACACCTCCAGGTTAGTGGCACTGCGCGAAGCATCGGAGACCATCCATGCGCAACTAACAGTGGGCAAAACTGCCTTTCAGTTTGTAGCCTGCTACAGACCATCCTCCCAAACTCAGGAACCCCACTCGGCTTTCCTGAGAACACTGGAAAATATGAAGGTCTCTCCAAACACCATTATATTGGGTGACTTCAACTACCCAAACATTGATTGGGAAAACTACTCAAGCCCAAACACCCTCGCCCAACGGTTCCTAGAATTTATAAACTCAAATGCTATGGAACAACTGGTCACCACTCCCACAAGAGGGGAAAACATATTGGACCTGGTCAACACCAACATGGGGTCTCTATGTTCCACACCAGAGGTATACCCCTCATTGGTAAGATCAGACCATAAATTAATCTCACTGAACATCCATATTCCGTCCCCACCCCCAGCCAAGGAAACCACGGTGAGGAACTTCTCAAAAGCAAACTTCACACTTCTCAAAACCGAGGCGAAATCTTTCAAAGGCCCCGGGCCAGTGTAAACTACGGCCCAAAATGCAGAATCCTTTACAAAAGCATTCTATGGACACCTACAGGAATGCATGGAGCATGCTATCCCAAATAAAACCAAGACTCACTCCTCCAAAGGCAGGAGACCTGTCTGGTGGACCCCGGCCATAAATACGCTATATAACAGAAGGAGGAAACTACTACATGATAGAGCAAAATCCCAAAAAGGGAAGGTGTCTCTGATCAGTACTAGCAAGAAACTACGATCCCTCATAAAATCATCTAAGGCAAGCTTCGAAAGAAAAATTGCACAAGACACTAAGGATAATCACAAGGCCTTCTTTAGTTATGTCAGGAACCTGGGAGGCAACTCCTAGATATGCCCTGAGTTAGTTCAAAATGACAAAAAATACACTGAACCCACAAACATTGCCAACATCCTGGCAGAAAGGTTCAGTGCAAACCTCTCACCCCCTTCCCCTCCAAAAGAGCAAATGTCTATCCCAACAGAATGTAGCCTCCCTGTGATCACAGATGCACAGGTGAGAGCTGCCCTCTCCAAAGCAAAAAACACAGCATCAATGGGACCAGACGGTGTCCTGGGCTGCGTCTTACATGAGCTCCAAGAAGAACTAAACCCTCACTTAAAGACACTGTTCAATCTTAGCCTTACTATAGGATATGTACCCAAGGAATGGTGTACAGCAACAGTGGTCCCACTCCACAAAGGTGGTGCCACAACAGACCCCCAGAAACTATCGCCCTATAAGCCTGACCAGCCTGGTCTGCAAGGCTATGGAGCGTATCATCATGGAAATCATAAACAAGGACATTGGGAACCTCCAGACACTGGATCCTACCCAATCCAGCTTTGTTAAAGGCAGATCTTGCCTCTTGAACCTGGTCGCCTTCTTTAAACTGTTACCAAAGCCATAGATGAAGGGAAGGTAGTCCACACTGCCTACCTGGACCTCGCAAAAGCCTTCGAAACAATACCCCACTCGGGCATCATAAATAAGCTCACCAGCTTAAATATCAACCCCTATGCTCAGGGATAGAACCCACATAGTCAGAATTGCAGGTGCCATGTCAGACTCTAAACCAGTTACAAGTGGAGTCCCACAAGGCTCAGTCCTGGGACCCCTCTTGTTCGGTATATATTTCTCCGAGGTACAGGCTAACACGGGTGGACTATGGCTGACAAAGTTCGCAGACAACTGAAAACTGGGCACCATAATCGACTCTCCGGCTGACACGAGCATCCTCCAAAAGGGTCTCACAGAGACGGATAATTGGTGCCAGAGCCATGGCCTAAAGCTAAATGCCAAAAAGTGCATTGTCATCCCCTTTGGGAAAAACAAAGTGCCCACAAATTACCACATAGGTGGTAATCCAGTACGTACGGAAGAAGTAATTAGGGACTTGGGGACCCAAGTAGATAGTAATCTCTCCTTTAACAATCAAGTTGCCAAAGTAGTTAGAAAGACCTTCTATATAGCCCACCTTATCACGAAAGGGTTCACATCTAGATCAAGAGAGGTCATTGTGCCCCTCTGCTCATCACTTATCAGGCCCGTCATTGAATACAATGCCCCATTTGGGATGTACCTTACCCGACACCTGCAGCAACTGGAAAGACCCCAAAAGTACCTCACCAAGAGGATCAAGGGACTCAAACAGATGCCCTATGCACTTCGGCTAAAGAAACTCCAGCGCTACTCAGTTGCGTATCGCCTACTCAGAGACGAACTGTGTCTGATGTATAAAGCCATGTCCATCCCAAAATAAATGGACATGCTCCACCTCAAGAAATCCAAATCCCTTAGAGCTACACGCTCCAGGGACTTGAACCTCAGCACAGAAATAAATAGGACATGTTGGAGGGACAGATTCATATCCCAGAGGCTCCCCTCACTGTGGAACAAAATCCCAGTCCATGTTAGGCAGAGCCCCTCACTGACCCTATTCAAGAGAAATCTTGACGAGTGGATGGGAGACCGTAAGTTTGCCCCTGGAATCTCCTCTGTGTCCTTGCTAGACAGAGGTACAGTAAACTAACCTTAACATGGCTACCTTCTGTGACATACTATACTGAGACACAGTCAACTAATCTAAAAGGGTGGCGAAAGCCAAACACACTCTGGCTAGGCTTATAAGTGCCCTAGGGCAGATAGCCTAGTATCAACCTATGAACCTATAAAAAAGAAAAACATACTAGTGAAAATTAACCTAGGAGAAAATGCTTGCTTTGAAGCCCTGAAAGCTGTTTTGTAATTTGGAATTAAATGCATATTTGCTAACATTCAAAAATAATTAAGATAGACAATTAAAAATTATTTTGTAGCAATATAATATAATGTAATATAATATAATATAATATAATATAATATAATATAATATAATATAATATAATATAATAGTTTGTATATAAGTAAAATAAATATTTTCTACAGTATAATGCTATGAAGGTTATAATATACCATGATAAAGTATAATATAATAAAACATTTCTGTATTATATTGTTATAGGGGTTTATGCATTTGTGTTTGGTTGGTATATGTTTTTTTTGTCTTGCAAAATGTGATAATGCTATTAATGAATGGTGAAACTGTAATTAGACTTCAGTTTTGCGATATATATTTTGACACTAGGTGGCAGCCTACATTCAGTAACAGTTTAATCAGCAACAAGCTGTTAGTTTCAGTTTCTGCAGGATGCAAGAGTGCGACTCTATAGAAGGCTGTGTAAGAATGCAGAGCACTCAAGCAGCTGGGTGTTATGTGGAGCAAAGATAACATAGTTTGCCCAGTACAAACATATGATACAAGCTGTGATTCATGACTAATATTGCAGGTTTTGAAGAAATACAAGAAATACCGCTATCATTAAAAGCAGCAGCAATTTCAATGTATGTTTTTTTTTTATCTTCTTTAAATTTGTTTACTGGGGAAGCTTTGCTGGGCAAAGCCACTTTTTAGTGGTAGCCCACAGAGAAAAGCTCTACATTACAAATATACAGTTAACACTGTATTATGAAACTTGGAAGGTAATGCCATGCTATATACACTAGATAGTATTTATAGCATATTAAGCTCAGACACATCTATAAAGCATAGTACAGCACATATAACACACACCTGAATTGAACTTGCAGCATTTGGAATGTGTATGTATACACTTCCACTGTAATATTAGCACATAGAAAGCAGATAAGGCATATGCATATCTTACCCAACCAGATTCACAAGAGACCTGTAACCAGGAGATTACAATTGTAAACGTCTTGAGAATTTAGTAATATTTGCTTGATTTAATTGCATGTAGTGTTGAATTAGTAATCGGAATTATGAAGCCTAACTAAGCTACAGTCTGTCAACCTGCGACTAATTATAAGAGAAATACCCTTTCAGCAAGGTACTGATCCTTTTTTGGACCCTGTTTATAACTGTTAGGATCAGCTCACTTACACTTGTGAATCCTTTTAGGCAGTAATGCACACAAGTTAGTTATAAGTGCTCAAAGTACTAACTGTAAATAAGACCCCCATTTAAGTCCTAGTCAGTTATAGACCCCCCCCTCCATGGGTCACGACACCCACAAAACCTACTTAACCAAACTGAATACAATCCAAATTTTACCAAACACACTGGTTATGGGGGATTTCAATTATCCCACCATCAACTGGGAAACGTACTGTAGCCCAACCTCACTAGCACAAAAGTTCCTTGACTTTGTGAATTCAAATGCCCTGGAGCAAATTGTCCATAACCCAACTAGAGGAACAAACATTCTAGATTTGGTCCTCACCAACATGTCAAACAGATGCACTGCTGCAACTGTTGGACCCTCATTAGTTAAAACTGGCCACAAATCAATCACCTTCGAACACCAGAGCTCACAAAAGGTGAAATTAGACTAAAAAACTTCACCAAGGCAAACTATACCCTCCTAGGTGAAGGTATAAATGCATTCCAAGCCCCACCCCAAGCAGAAAGTGGTAACTATACTGAAGCTTACACTAAAGTCCTGTACAGTCCCTTGCATAAGTGTATAATCTTGGCTGTACCAGACAGAAGCAAAGCCAGAACCTCAAGTAAAATCAAGATGCCATGGTGGACTTCAAGCCATCAACAAACTCTACAATAAATGCAAAAATTTGCTGTCCAAGAAAACAAAGACAAGGACCCAAAAGTGGAAAACTACCCTTCTCAGCCTTAACAGGCAAATAAAACAACTTGTCAAATCGTCCAAGAGCTCCTTTAAGAGAAACCTAGCAAGTACTGCCAAGGATAACCATAAGGGCTTTTACAGCTATGTATGTCACCTAAAGGGTAGGACCCAAAGCATGTGCAAAACTGGTGGTCAATGGTATCACACATACTGATACCACAGAGATAGCGAACCTGCTAGTGGATAGGTTTGGCAAAAATGTAATTCCCTTATCCCCTCCTAACTTACAACAAACCCTCCCCCAAACTTTTCCCCCACCTTACATGTCTGAAGAACAGGTTCTCAAAACCCTGTTGAAGGCAAAGAACACGGCCTCTATGGGACCAGATGGCATCCCAGGCTATCTTCTAATTAGGCTAAAACATGAACTAGCATCACCACTAAGTACCCTTTTCAATCATAGACTAAACACAGGGTTTGTTTCTGCAGAATGGAGAACAGCTACAGTTATTCTCCTCCACAAAGGTGGCCTAGCAACAGACCCAGGGAATTGCAGACCCATAAGCCTGACCAACCTCATCTGTAAGGGCATGGAACGTATCATTATGGACCTCATAAATAAAGACATAGGTAACCTCCAAACCCTGGACCCTACCCAGTTCGGGTTCATAAAGGGCAGATCCTGCCTGTTAAATCTAGTGGATTTCTTTGAAAGTGTGACCAAGGCCACTGATCATACCTCTCAACCTGGAAACATCAAAAATCTGGACAAGGTCCATGAAAAATAGGTACAAATCTGTATGCTGATTAATGTAAAATGTGCATACATAATTAAGTAACCCCGCCCACTCTAATGGAATTGTGGGATACCAACTTTCAAACGCAAACTGAAGAACAGACAATAAAAATATGGCACCAGAGTCTCCCTGCAGCCATTCCAATGTCCCATTAATTGGCTATTTCTCCTCATCTACCATAAACACTAATGTGTGCATACTGCTTTACTTCTACAATGATTATTTGGATTTTTACATTTTATAGCACAATGCACAGACACTAATAGATATCTGCTAAACAAAGCAACACTGTTTCACAAAGAAAATAGACTTGGCATTAAAACGTCTCTGCCCTTGATATTCACATTCATTGAAACAGCATTGAAACCCACACCACATCCAAAGAAAATGCATCTGGCCAGTGCTGGATAAAGATTAACTTTGGGCTGTTTTCAAATCATAGGCCCTTGGCTTGCACACAAAACAAACATGTATTCTTTGATACACCTTCTTGACTTTATTAAATTATATTCCGTGTATAATACAGCACATGTGTTAGACTTAAGTTAGAGTGCATTTTAAAAGCTATTGTTTGAACATTTTTCCAGTAGGCAATGAAACAAAATGCATGAACCAATAATGACAAAACTGCCCAATTCACAACATTTCCATGATCATAAAAGTCTACTTACACACACATACACTATATGTGTGTGTGTGTATATATATATATATATATATATATATATATATATATATATATATATATACACACACACACACACACACACACATATATATATATATATATGTATATATATATATATATATATATATATATAAAAACAGAATGACAGTAGTGTAAGCCATAGGCATCTTGCACAGCTTCTCGCACTTATTTTCAATTTCAGGTTTTCTTTTTTTTTTTTGGGAGGGGATGCTGTGTTACCACCATACATTTCACTGACAAGTCTTGAACCCAGGATCCTATGCACTACAGTCAGAGCAACATACCACTATGCCAAATCATTAGATTCCAGAAAGACAGGAAGACAAACTTAAATGGTCGTCATTTAGTGAATTCAGTTCTCACTTCTCACCATAGCTGTCAACCTCATAGCACAAAAAACTCAGACAAACCCAATACTGGGGGCAATATAGAAATCCATTTTTACTTCTCACCATAGCTTTCAACATCTTAGCACAAAAAACTTGGACAAAGCCAATAATGTGGTATACACCCCCAAAATAGGGACAAGTTTCAAATACTGATCTTATAAACTTAGAAAATTGTTAGAATAAAAGGTTTTGTGTTACCAAAATTAATATGAAGTCTGAAATTCAAATGTCTGTCATTTAGTGAATTCAATTCTTCAGTGATTTGCCACAAAAATCCTGAGAAAAACACAGATTTAATGAGAAATAGAACAATAATATGAGGCACAAATTCACAAGTGGTGGTGGCTAGGGAGCCTGAGTACCTCTAGCCACCAGGTGTATTCAGATGGGGCCATTTTCACTCATAGGTTCATAGGTGTGTACTAAGCTAATGGCCCTGGAGCCTTTACAAACCTAGCCCATAGGATTACCCTGACATCATGCACACACATACACACACCCTTTCTAACTAAAGCAATACCTACACAAAGCAGCAGAGAACATTCATTACGGAGCAATGCAATACCTAAGGTTCTTTCAGAAAGCAGTGGAAAACATTCATTATGGTTCAAAACAAGCTCTAAAGCAGTGGGTAAGAATACCATTCCTGAGAGCAAAAGCTCCAAGCATCGGAAACGTAAAACTAATGTCTAATGTCTAAGAAAAACTGAAAAGCAAAGCAGCAACTCTAACCTCTAACTAGTATATAATAATATCTGCCTGGCATAAGGGTTATGCATGGATTTGTTTTTAACTCACCAGGGTTGGTCCAGATAACACAAGAAAGAATTGAAGTCCTCCCTGAGGGGATTCATTTTGGTTACCAACAGGCGTACACGTCAAGGTAACCTTTCTGAATTTATAGACAGCCCTACCACAGTGCTTTTACTGTCCATTCAGAAAGGTTACTTTATGAAACCCCTGTACAACTCTCAACCCAGGCAAGTAAGGTAGTATAACCAGGCCAAAGTATTTAATTTTATGCTTTAGCTGATAATTAAATTACATTTGTGCTATTCAAGTACTGAACACATGCAATCATAAGCACTAAAGTAACTGAACATCGTCAAACATGGTGCAAATTACTTTTAATGAGTTTGCTGCGATTGTTGTTTTCCTCTTCAGTAACTACTGCAAACTGGAAAAGTTGTGTGTGTGTGTGTGTGTGTGTGTGTGTGTGTGTGTGTGTGTGTGTGTGTGTGTGTGTGTGTGTGTGTGTGTGTGTGTGTGTGTGTGTGTGTGTGTGTGTGTGTGTGTTTATGGTGACAGGATCTTGTTCACAGTTTTCCTGAGAACTATACTTGGGAGTTATATGAACTCAACAAAAGACTGACGATGGGATTGTGCAAAATTAAGTTGCTGAGTGACTAAATTGAATGTTGCAACATCTAAAATGGTGTAATATGAATGTGAAGCCTCCTTCAATTTTAGTATGAAGTGAGTTAAGAGACAGCAGAAGCTATTAAAACTTAAACTCTCTAAGCTGCTACTACATGCCGCACAAATAATTTTGTAAGCCTGCTAAGAGGATTCTACCACAAAGACACCACAAATGAAAGCTAAATTACATCTCTGAAAAAAAGGTCTTGTTGTATACATAGGTCACATAATTGCTAACAGACAAACATTTCAGGTGTCAAGAGAATGCCATAGGAAACAACTTGACAACCCCAGCCACAGGCAGAAACAACACCATACGTCATTATGCAGAATTCCTATTCCTCTAAATGGACAGAAACTCATGAAATGCATGTGCATCAGTACCACAGTTAGATCAAATATTGGGGAGCAAACTGATCAAAATAAAAAAGTTTGTTAGGAAAACTTAAAGACAAAATTTCATAATTGTTTACTATGCACTGGGACCACTTTAAAAACATTAAATGCAACTCTTTCCCCAGCAATGTACTCCTCTATCTTGCAAAAATAAATCAGTTCCTCTCACAGTCCAGCAAATGATGACGAATGAGATATGCCCGTCATTTTCCCCTCAAACCACGACATGCCTCTTTTTAAATGGAGAACTAACTACTGGAATTTTCACCTGCCCAGGGGAAAATACCTAACACAGAATAGCAGTACGTTTTCACTCTTCTGCTTCATAACGCAATAAGATTTCTAGTAACTACCAGTTCAAAAAAATTGTCGTACCTGAGCTCCAAATAGATAACTACGCTGTACCTGAAACTACCAGTGCAAAAAAATCATTGTACCAGTTCAAAAAGAAAATATTAAAAGCAAAGCAGCAGCTCAAAGAAATATCATCGCAAACTACCTGCAGAAACTTAAATAGGATAGGCAACTTGTTCAAAGAATACCTGAGTAGTTTCACTTCATGCGTGCAAGCTCCAAGCAAAGCAGTCATTTCCCATGCGTGCCCTACGTGCCTAGCTCAATTCTGACAGGCTGGTGGAGCTGACGTCATTGCACACGTGATGACATCAGCTCCAAAAGTGCGAAACAAAAAGCATTAAAAAAAAAAATCGGGAATGAAGGGGTGCCACTCGGGAATTGTGGCACCCCATAATTTGGACCCCAAAACTCGGTAAAAACCAAGCAATTCGGGACAGTTGGGAGGTATGCCACTGATGAGGGCAAATCTGTGGCACACCATACCTCGACTTGACAAAGGTTTTTGACACATTCCAACATTCAGGCATTACCGATAAACTTAGGCAATTGAATGTAAACCTCTTTGTTGTATGATGGGTTGCCAACTGGCTCACAAACCAGACCCACACCGTCAAAGTGGTTGACTCCACATCAACCAGCAGATCTGTTACCAGTGGGTGCCACAGGGGTCAGTGCTGGGCCCCCTACTGTTTGGTATATACTTCTCAGAAGTTCAGGTCAAAACTAAAGGGTTATGGCTGACCAAGTTTACAGATGACTGCAAACTAGGTGCAATCATTGAATCTCCAAATGATGTCAGTATACTCCAGGATGGTCTCACACAGACCATTGACTGGTGTATTAGTCATGGTCTCAAACTGAATGCAAAGAAATGCATCATCATTCCCTTTGGCAAAACAATGTCCCTTCACATTATCAAATCAATAACACTACCGTAAGTACCCATGAAGTGGTAAGGGACCTAGGATCACAGGTTGACTGCGACCTTAATTTCGACCACCATGTGTCTACCATTTTAAGGAAAGCTTTCCATG
Source organism: Protopterus annectens (assembly GCF_019279795.1). Lineage (NCBI taxonomy): Eukaryota > Metazoa > Chordata > Ceratodontiformes > Protopteridae > Protopterus > Protopterus annectens. The sequence goes on along the minus strand of NC_056741.1, from coordinate 1,317,425,982 downwards.
TAGCTCATTTGATTAGTAAATGTATTGCCTCAAGAGCAAAGGTAGTTATAACCCCACTATACTCTGCACTTATCCGGCCTATAAGTGAGTATAACACCCTATTCGGCATGTACCTTAGTAAGCATCTACAGCAATTAGAGAGGCCTCAGAGTTTTCTAACAAAGAAGATTAAGGGCATCCAGCATGTGTCTTACACAGACCGACTAAAGTGCCTGTCACTATACTCCGTATTGTATAGACTTCTTATGGGAGACTTATGCCTGACCCTGGCCTACAGAGCAACCCAAGACCCAAACCTAATAAACTTACTGCATATCCGTAAATCAAATGAGTCTAGGGCTACCTATTCCAGGGACTTAAATATGGCCTACAACTTAAATAGGACATGCTAGAGGGACAGATTTATCTTCCTGTGACTGCCACATCTTTGGAACAGGCTACCAATTCTTGTGAAACAGAGCACCTCTATGACACTGTTCAAGAGGAACCTGGATGAGTGGATGGGGCACTATAAATTCTTACTGGGGACTAGTGCCTACAACTCTCCTGGACATGGGCAGTCATCACTAAATATAATCTTGGGTACTGACTAGTAATTCTACAGTATTACATTGGGTTGAAACGGCTAGGCTTAAAATGACCTCCAGGTCGATAGCCTAGTAATCTCCTATGACTCTATGATCCTATGTTGGCACTCATAACATCGTGTGCCAACACAAAAAAAAAAAAGACTGTAAATCCAGAAGAAGAGCAAATCTTGAACATTGTTCTTCTCTTTTAAACTTCTTTTTTGCAGGGGGCAAGCCCCCTTGCATCCTTGATCCTCAAACTTATTTATACTAACTCCAAGATTGCTGTTCACTGGAGAAAAGGAAATATTCCAAGAAATGGCCGTACGAGACCTGGTATATGAAAATCCATTTTTGACAATTCATTCTCTGTATTTTGGGACTTGCTCATATGGGTCCAGACATTTTAAATGTTTACCGCCAATCTGAAAACTAGTGGACAGTGTATGGGTTTGCATTAAGTTTCTCATTTGTCAATAATACTAGTAAGTGGCATAGGCTCAAAAGCCTTGGACAGGTTGAGATAGGCAGTATACAGAAAATGATCACTGGCCACAGCTCCTGCAACCTTTGCAAAGAAGCCCACTAGGTTCAGACAACAGGATCTACCCTTCAGAAAAATAAACTGAGCGGGATCTAGATCAGTTAAATTGCCATGTCTGCATAAATGGGTTCTGCTATATTTCTGTTGACTTGCAAATAAGGCTGGGGAGGCTGATAGGTCTATTGAGGAGACACCATCATGTAGGGAAGTCACAGTGACTGATCTCCAGACATCAGGAACAAACCCTGTAGGTAGGCCGAGGTTGAACAGTTTAAGTAGAAGCTCAAACAGTGCTTACTTAGCACAGGTATGAATGCAGCCTGGTATGTAATATGGTCCCATGCAAGTATTATTTTTAGTCTTTGACTAGGACTCCAATTGTTCCAAGGTCATTTCAGGGGAAACTAAACTACAAGCTACAAACTAGTTAGCTGTTCTTAGACAAACACTGATTGAGTAAGCAATAAAGCAGGTTCTACAGATAAGACATACTGAAAAAGAGAAAAAAAAGGAACCTCCAAATTAAAGTGCAGTATGACAGCCTCAGCATTCATGTTTGTAGTGAGGCTGTATCAGTACCAAATCATCATATGGTCTAATGATGCTCTGCTGACCTAAAGGTAATACCCAGTAATCAAATAGTTCAACAGATTAAAAAGATCAGACATTTATTGCCAAATAGATGACATTCTGTGAGTAAACCACAAAACTAAATAAATAATAGTAGTTTTGATTATAGCAGTGTTGATGATAGTTACCAAACTAAATTGTAAGATGCAGCACCAGAGTCCACCTGTAGATTTTGCGTGCGCACGCGTGTGTGTGTCTGTGTAAGTGTACGTGTCATGTACAACTCTCACCTGATATGATTCAGGCATATAGCTATTATCTTTGACCTCAGATTTTGACTTGCTCCTCCTAGATTTACTGATTCTCTTTTGCTTTTCCTCATAAAGGTAGACCTGTGCAAAGTTATATTCTTTATTAAATAACTATTAATAAACCTATGCAAAGATTCCTTTTTATTAATTATATGCAGTCTACTGTCTAAAGTTCATATATTACAAAACTAAGAAAGTGATCCTCTTTGGTGACTTCTGCTATGACTTTGAAAGGCTATTGCTATGAAATTTTAATATTCAGATAGTGAGAGAGGTGTGTGTTTGTGTGTGTGTGTGTGTGTGTGTGTGTGTGTATGTATGTGTGCATGCGAGTGCGCATGCAATATGCTGGTAAGTGGTATAACATAACGGAGCCTTACACCTAATCAACAGAAGATACTCCCCATTTTAAGACAAGGGAATAAAAACAGTTTAGTAGTGCATTACCAACATTGGAGAATACTTCACATACTTGAAAGGTAGTGGCAATGATCCTAGAACTAAACATGATCCAGGGAGTAAAAATTTAGTGGCAGAGTCCCAAATACTACTTTCAAATGTTATTGCCACGATGTCTCACTATCATAAGTCTTTAAGTGCTCTTTTTACAGTGTGCCTGTATAAGAAGCATTGTTCTAGCACATGATCCTCTGTTTGGAGGGGTGTGAAATCCTATCCCATTTCTCTACTCCACTTACTGGTTTTGTCACTGCATATTGCATGCACACTGCCAGATTAATTTTTCTGTGTCCACACATACGCCATAACAAGACAGCCTAGTTAATGTTAATCTGTGCCAGAATCCTGCACAATGGCAGAAAGACTTTGGCATTCTTACAATCTACTCTCCTAGCCAGTTCAGGTTAAACTTTTTCACTGCCACATCAAACTACACATACTACAAAACCTGACTCATATTATAGGGGATAATGCCAGGCCCTCTTTAGGTTCTCCCTTCCAGACTGAAATGCTTTCATTTATATCCTAAGTTTGTTACTTTTATAATAAGTACCAGCTGCCACCTGAACACCCACATTGCTGCATCAGCCTCGCTGGATACTGACGCCTTCCCTTCATGAGTACTCACAAAGTCTGCCATCTCAAGTAAATAAGTTAATCTTGCTTTCCATCTCACATAAGTTACTCTGATATGTTAACAGGACTGACCTTTGCACTGAACTCTGCTGCACTTCACTGTTTATCAGATTTTTTCCAGGTAATTTCCCAAAAATACCTTTTGTTTCCATGACAGAGTTTCTGATCCTCCTCATCATTTTGGTCCGTACCGCAAACTCATTAATGCTTCCATTACCTTCTTGTTATGCATAGTGTCATAGCCCTTGCTGAAATTCATATATACTGCATCCATAATGTTTCCTTTATTCACCGCATATGTCTCCCACTGACTGAATCAGGCTGGATTTTTTTTTTTTAGTGGGTGTAGGTTCATCATTAATTTTCCTTGAAAAGAATAACATATATACATGTGCATTTCCTCATAAATGCACTCACATCAACTAGCACACAAACCTTTATAAAAATTCTAATGTTGCCAACCACGATTATGCTTCTAGCCCTTGTTATGACATATCCTTCATGACCAGCTATACTAAGCCACTGTCTGTTTGCTTGCCTTATCTGGGTACTCCATCTTCCTCTACCATATCTTCTCTCTGAATCCCCTCACTATTAAGTTTACTTCTTGTCCCACTTTATTCTTCTCTTTCTCTGCACTTCCTTATGATTGGGTCTCCTAGCTCTCACTTTTTATCTTATCTTTAGCCTATGCTTCTCCCCATTTTTATGCAATCTCCCTAAATGACCCCTGTGTTTATGGGCCCTTATATCTCTGACCTACACTCTCATCCTCACCCGTCTCCCCTTCACCACTTCTCTGTTTTCCATTCCTCACTATCCTTGTTTTCACACAATATTAGCAGTCCAGCATTACTTTCTTAAATATTCTACTGTAAATCTCCCTAACCTTTCTCTATTGCTTTCTGCTAACTTAAACTTCCAAAACATATGACAAATGCCTGCATCTTTCTCTGTCCATCTGCAGCACTTCTTATCTCATATCCTGTGGTCATTTTGAAGTAAGAAAGCATCTCTGAAATAACCCATTGTCCTCCTCAGTACTTCAGACTTCATGCATACTGGTTGTCCCTTCCAGCATGTTCCAGTAACTGACTGAGCTATATGAGACCACAAACCTGTTGTCCTTCATGATGCCTTACTCAGCTTAGCACCTCACTGGAGGCTTGTATCCTCCTGGTGATCCCCAAACTACATTACTTTACTTTCTCAGTCGTTCTCTACCCATCCCTGCATATCTTTCAGCAACTCCCCCACTAGTCCTCACTCCCACATTTCCATTACCCAGGCTTTTCTAAGCTGCTGTCACCATTCCTTCCACTAGCCCTTACAGTTTCCAATACCTGTTTATTGATAACACTGCCATTATTCATTGTGGTATGCCAAATGTTAGGGTGCAACTAAGAAATTGGGGGCAAACTCCACCTCCATTTTCCCAGCAAAAGTCTGTCACCACTGTCAGCCTCTTGGATATCACTGCTTTCACCTACTAAAATGTCTCCCATCCTATCTTCAACAATTTTAGTACTTCTCTCTTGCCACTAAAATTCTTTTTTATCATATTTCTTTCTACAATGACCAACTCCAGTCTCAAATCCACTGGTTCTATTTTCTTCTATGTCTCTTTCCAATTTCCCTTATCTTCCTCACTGCAGCCTCATCACTATGTTTTTTTCACAATACACTTTGGCATTACCACCTTCCCAAGGGCTTTGAACATCACCTTTAAAACATTCTCAACCTGCTCTACTAATAACAATGCAGTCATTCATTAACAGCTTAAATCAAGTTCTGTTACCCATCCCCCAATTAGTCCTGCAAGTTCCCCTCATAGGCATTGCTAGATCTTATAACAACTAGTTGAAATTACATTGATGGCCATTGTTAAACATGAAGAGTCATCCCATGTATTCCAGCTTTCCTTGAGTCCCCTTCATTTAGCCAAAACTTAGACTTGGGCTCTTTAAGTGAGGCATCATTCTCCTCTATCTTATAATTCATCTAAAAAACCCTCAGTCTTCTGTATAAAATGCCTTCTTCAAGTCAAACAATTCTAGCTTTGCACCCCCCCACTTTCATAAAGTCTAAGACTATTCATCATTTATCCCACTCTTAGTTATCCTTTATAAATCTCACCTGTCATATTGTCATTACATGGTACTAAAGGACATCAAGTCCAGTTGCCAGAACCATAACCTTGATTTTGACATTGATACTGGTCAGAATTTCGATCTACAATTCTCCAGGGTCCACCCAGACTCCCTTTCTTTAGGTAACAATACTACCTTTGCCAAATCCATTGACGGTGTTAAACAGGACCATGTTGGACTGCACCAATCTGAAATGTGAGAAGCTATGCTGTGGGACATCTACAAGAGAATCAGCAGTGAAGATCTCTGCCAGTCTGCCATAGTATTTTTTCATAGCTTTCCTTGAGCTAGGAGAGTAATAGGGTCACATTTGTCTAATGTCTTTCTAAACCCACATCCAGCTCTTCAACATTATCCAGTTTTAAGGAAGATGATACCATTCTGACAGAAGTTAACCACACAGCACTAGTAACCATTTCAGTAGACACAGGGCCACCTTGTCTAGACCGTATGCTTTCAAACCTCTTAACTGTCCTTGATTTTAAGGGATGTCACTGATTTTGACTCAAGTTTTAGGTCTGTCCCTCTTAATCCCTCTTAAAATTGGTGACTGTTGGAGAAGAGGTGATGAATTGCACTTAATAAATAATAATAGTAATCAGAGTTAGACTTCTTTTAGTTCAGAAAATGTATATTAATTCACATTCCTTCATTCTGTCAATGCCTCAAGTTAACAGTAATAATATTTGTAATGTGTCCCTGATTATTTCTGGATTTGTCTCTGATTCTGTTGAGATTTGTCAGTGATTGGTTGAGAGCTATGCTTTACCTCACCAAAACAGTCTTTCTCTTAAATAATATAGAACTGGCCTCGCAAAAGCTACAGACAGTAATGTATACAGATTATTTATTTTTACTAAATTTAACTAGAACTAATGAGAAAGCATACAAGATGATTCAGCCTGAATTCAATGTGCTCTGGCACCAGAAAAATTATAACAATCTAATAACAAATTCAAGCAAACAATAATTATATTATGGTGCTCTCATCAGTGGTTATGAGAGAAAGGAGTGCACAGAATGTTAGACCCACACAGTCTATTTTATTTTTATTTATTCGATTTGGTAACAGGGGTAGAACGTTGATCCAAATGGACCTATTTTAGTCTCTGCCTGGACAAATATAAATGAAAGCAGACAAACAAATTAACCAGAAGTGTTATGAATACAAATAAAATGTGTGAAGATAACAATAAACCAATAACAGTAATAATAATAAAGTACGTGGTACATAGGGCAATAGGAAGAGATGGTAAGGAGTGAAGAAGAAGTAGAGAGTGAAATAGTGAAGAGACAGAGCACAATGTCTAAAAAATAGCAAAAGTAAGGTAAGGGCACACCGAAATTAACTATATACAATATATACAGTATGGAAGAGATGTCACATATTAGTGCAGATAAATAATGTAAGGAAGACAAAGGTTCCTAACCAGTGAAGGAGAGAATGGGGGATTAGGTGATGTGTCCAGAGGGAAAACATTAAATTGACTCAGACTTGAGGTGATCTTTAAGCTGAACATGAAATGATAGGAACAAGGTAAGGTCTTTAAGATTAGTATTTTTATTTATTTATGAATTTATGTATTTACTGACATCTGATTACTAGGAAAGTCCAACTGAGTAAGTGACGATTTTCAGTGGAGGCCCAGGGAGAAGAGCTCCAAAGTATTACAAAAACATTTTTAAGAATAATAATTTTACAATCTTCAAAAATAATGCAAAACATCTGCAGTTTAAATAATTTTATATATATTACAACTTATATGACAATGATTAAATGTTTAGAGAAATTTTATCCAGTAATAAGTTAGTATAATACAAACAGGAATTGTAATATGCGTGAAGATTGGAGGAAGATGGACAAAGGCTGCCAGCCTAGTCAAATAGTATTTGATACATAATTCTATCAATTGTATAAATAAATGTAAAATACAGGCTTGTGTTTTTAAAATGAATGAAAACACTGTAAAATGTGAACTTCAAGATTGTTGCAACATTGCCATCTCCTGTAAGGAAAACCAAGCCAAGCATTTCAAATGTGTCTTTTGAAGTTGAAAAGATCTTATGAATCTCTTTGATGTTTTACAAGTCGGCTCCAGTGAGTCTGGATGAAGGTTTCATGCCCATTCTTGTAAGGTTAAAGTTAAGGGCCAGAATTTACATGTGGGAGGTGCTTTATTGCTCTGGTTTCTGCTAGAGTGTATATGTGAAATGCCTTTTATTGTTGTAGTCTCCTGAGCAGGTGTTAGCTTGCTAAATAATGCAGTTTGTGGCCTGGGAACTCCAGGCTAAGTGTCAAAATGATGTAATTTGGGAGGGCCTCAGAGAGCTGTTGGTTAGTGTTTAAATACTATTGTTCAGTGAGAGACTGGGAAGCATTTTGATCTTGGACATCTAACCCAGCACTGCTTATGCTTTATATATGTAAGTAGGATTATAGCACTGTGATTTCTCTTAGGAATAGTTAAACTTAGAAGAAAGTTAGACTAAGTATTTTCCTTTGAAATTAGATCTTTCCTATGATATTATTTTAAGTTTCTGTGTGATCTCTGAACTTGAGTAACATTGTAGTGCAGTAGTTTTATCTTGTGTTTTAATTATTTATTATTAAATATTTTAAAACCTTTACCTGTGGCTGATTTGTGTAGAGAAGTAGGTTCTAGAGTACATTGCATAATTATAGAGGTTGTCGTAATAGGCCACTCTAATAAGCCTTATACTGAATAGTCACATTACCAATTGGATAATAATATAGCACAGTAATAATTGGACACCCTTTCAAGGGCCTTTGGGTAGCTGATAATAATATTAGCTGGTGGTGGCAGAAATTACTACCGTATAGTCTGGGAAAAGGGGCACAGCTGGAGAATCTGTGGCAGCCCTTCCCAGGAGTGTCTGTGAAGTTGTGTAAATACTTATCTCAAAGTGTGGGTGTGTGTCAGCTACCTGGGCAGGGACACGAAGCACTGGTTGGACAGAGAGGGTACTGGAAGTTAGCTTGCCAGCTAGGCTGAGATCTGGACCCTATAGCTGTGCCAGTGGGGAGTCTTATTGGGGACCTGGAGAGAAAGGGAGCAACTGGCCCCAGACTGACTGTGATCTCTGTGTGCACTTAAGGGAAATTGTACTTTACTGTGTGTATTAGTTATCCTTTCCTCTTCTAGGAGTCATCGTCTCTGGTGTCAGTGGTGAGGATTGAGGCTCCTTGATTTCTGGGCCAGGGCACGGTCATCACAATATGAACTGAGAGAAAAAACAGGGTTATGGCATATGTATAAAGAGAGTTGCGAGAGAAATTGATTGAATTAAGAAGGTGAGTGAAGAAGGAAGAGTAAGGAGGTGTAACATTTGAATAGGTACGTACTTGTTCATATTTAGGGATATAGTTTATCCTGGGGTTGAACAAGAACAGAGACTGATTTTGGCTAGGAAGTCTTTCAGAATGGTTTTAAAGGACTGGATGGAGGGTATTGACCTGATGGATACAGGTAAGGAGTTCCAGGCCTTAGCAACATGGTAGGACTACAGATCATGTCCAGCAGATTTGATAGGTTTGGATCATAATGACCAATTGGGAACTTAGTTGTGTAGAATGTTATTTAGTGCTGGACAAGCAGATGGAGGCTGGATAATTTTACAGATGGTAAGAATCTGTGTATATATTACTTGATGAGGCTGTTTTAACCAATTTAGATTTTTTAGTGCTATACAGTGGTAGGTTCTGAAAGGGGTATTTGCTGCAAAATTAGCCACTTTATTATAGCATTGCTCATGTTTTCATTTTTGTGATGCCTGGAGTTTAGTAAGGATGGGAGCACCATAAAATATTAAGGGGAAGAGATAAGTAGTGTCGTTTTAGTTGCATCGATGATAAAGATTTTGGCTCTGTAAAGCATTCCTATTTTTTTGGCAATTTTTTAATGCAAACAAAAACAAGGCAAGTGCTCACAATGAAACAACCAGGCAGGTTCTTGAAACCCTTAAGTTCTTTGTTCATAAAATATATTATAAACAGCAGTAAAAACAGTTACGTTAAGCGCTTTCTCTAATAAGCTACCTCAGACCATCTAACACTTAATAAAACAGAGACTCTGTATATAAAAATTTAAAAAAACATTGTCCAGTCACAATGATATTCCAATTAAGTCATACAACTTCTTAAAAGGACAATGTCATATCACATAAACCTAATCTGTTACCATATAAATCATTTCATAGTACATTATTCAATGGAAAGAGTAGAAAATACAAACAACAAATACATATAAAAAGGGAACAAAAATGTAGTATATGAAGGGTATAGTAAACATTTTCATCTCATTTCTGTAGCCTCCGTTTTTTAAGTAGGGGTTTGATGGATGTCTTTTCATTCAACCCCCTCCCCCTATCCACTCTGAGAATAATAATCCAGTTGTTTTCTCTGTATTCCATGTGATTCCTAATATCACCTTCTCTAATATGTGGAATAACAACCACTAAAACCCTAAAGTTGAAACTATATGTGTCTCCAGCTTGCATGATATGTTTAGAAAGTGCGTTATGCTCTGATTTTTTCTCTTAATATTGTACATATGTTCTCTTGTCCTGTCTCGAAAGACTCTATTGGTCTTACCAACATAGAACGAGTGGCAAATTTCATATTCCGCTAAATATACCACATTAGATGTCATACAGGTAGCAGTAGCATGGAACACAAACTCCTTCTGGAGAGCAGGATGATGAAAAGTATTTGATGTATTAAATAAGGGACAGAAATTACATTTGTCATAGGGTAAGGTAAATCCTGCCTTATATTTAGATTCATTAGTACCCGTCTCATAATACTGCGGTGGTGGTGCTGCAGTAGCGTTGTCGCCCCATAGTAAGACGTTGTCCTGTTCGATTCTCAGCTAGAGCGTCTTCTGTGTGGAGACATACGTGAATGGGCATACCTTCGTTGAAGGTTGTGCATCAGAGCTGGTAACTCGGCACGTAAAAATCTACTGCCAATCATTAGCGGACCGGAGTTCCGCTGTGGCGACCCCTAACCTGGAAAAGCCGAAAGACACAACAAGTACCCTTCTCATAACAGAGGAATGTTCTTAGATTCTTCCTATTGTTATACAAAAATCTTGGTTTTTCACCTACCATTTCACTAATCCCTGAGTCCACTTGCAGAATAGACCAGTTCTTACTAAAAATTTCAACCAAATCCTTATTATCATTGGTAAAGAAAAGAGGTATTTTAAGGGAATTCCTATTAATAGCATTTTCCTTATTTACTTTTCTGATGACTTCCTTACATGGCCCAAAGTATGGTGCCGCAACATCCTCCCTTAGTGTATTAATTTCTGATAAATTCTTCACAATCTCACCCTGTTTGTACCCTCTTCTTATTAACCTGGATTCCAGGTTCTTCATTTCACTTTGGAACCCATCATACATAGGATTCAATCTAGAGGCCCTCATACCTTGGCCTTTTATCACATACCGAAAAATATAGCCAGGATGCATACTCGATCTAGCTAAAAGAGAATTCCTATGGCATACTTTCTGAAAAAAAACTGTATTAATGAGGCTATTATCCAACTTCTCCATATAAAGATCCAAGTACTCTATACGTGTACAGGATGACATGATGGTAAATTTGAAACACTCAGTCAATTCATTCATCATTCGATGAAACTCACACAACTGATCTTGACTTCCTTTCCATAACAGGAACAAGTCATCGACAAAACATTGATAAAATATAACGTGTTGCTTATACTTATCCTTCCCAAAAAGCACAGTATTCTCCCAATGTGCCAAGAACATATTGGTGTAACTATTAGCACATGAAGTGCCCGTCACTACGCCATGTTTTTGGATGTACATTCTACCATTAAAGGTTATTCTCCAAGATCACTTCTAAGAAATGGCAAACAAGATCCGTTTGTACTGGACTGAACTCACTATTGACCATAAGATATTCTTGTACATATTGCACACCTAAATCATTAGGAATGACAGTAAAAAGAGACTGTACATCAAATGTAACAAAAATCACCCCATCCAAATCATGAATCTCTTTAGTACATTCATAAAGAGTTATAAGAAATTGCTTTAATTTTATTGAAGGGACCACCTTGTTCTGACTAATCACTGGTCTCAGATGTTTCTCAACATAAACCGATAAGAGTTCTGTGACCCATCCTCCACCTGCCACTATGGGTCTCATTGGTGGATTCAGTGGTTCCTTATGTACCTTCAGCAGCCCTTGTATTAATGGTATCAAGGGATTAGCAAGATATCTGTAGGTGTTCTCTGTAATCAGACCTCCCCTGAAAACATCATTCAAAATGTCAGCTATTAGACCAATAACCCTGTGGACATCTGTAACAGTAATCTTATTATAATACTTATCATCATCTAGCATCTCTTGCATGGACTGCAGATAATGAGATTTGTCCATGACCACAATAAGGCCACCCTTATCTGCTGGCCTTATAGAGATCAGTTCATTTTCCTGTAATTTATTTAGTGCTGCTCTCTCATTATAGTTTAATTTATGTTTAAACTTCCTGTTAAAATCTCTTTCCTTACTATCATAAAATTTATAAATTTCTTCTTTAAGCTTCATATAAGCACCAACTAAAGGATGGTTGACAGGAACATAGGTACTTAACTTCCTAAGGGAAGGGGGATGTTGTTCTGTACTGACAGAACCATCCTGCCCAGTAACCTCCCCAAATTGTAATCGTAACATGACATTCCTGCAAAAGACCTTCAGGTCTAAAATGGTATCTGACAACTTACTCCTACATGTGGGGATGAAATTCAAGCCGCTACCTAAAACATCATTTTCCACTGGGGATAGTTCATAAGATGAGATATTTAAAATTAATGATTCGCTGCCTTTCCCCACATCTTCTTCATTGTTTGATTGGGATTGTATTCCTCTGAAAATTTGCACTTCTGGCGCCCTCAACTCATAGACCTCATTCGTCTCCCTCCCTTGTCTGTCCTGACTGGCAATGGAAAGGGGAGATTTCCCACCACCCTATTCATCAAGGCATTGGGGGAGTTATCATTTCCCCGAACATTATTAACATTAATTAAATTAGATGAAAATGTTTACTATACCCCTTCATATACTACATTTTTGTTCCCTTTTTATATGTATTTGTTCTTTGTATTTTCTACTCTTTCCATTGAATAATGTACTATGAAATGGTATATGGTAACAGATTAGGTTTATGTGATATGACATTGTTCTTTTAAGAAGTTGCATGACTTAATTGGAATATCATTGTGACTGGACAATGTTTTTTTTAATTTTTATATATAGAGTCTTTGTTTTATTAAGTGTTAGATGGTCTGAGGAAGCTTATTAGTGAAAGCGCTTACCGTAACTGTTTTTACTGCTGTTTATAATAAATTTTATGAACAAAGAACTTAAGGGTTTCAAGAACCTGCTTGGTTGTTTCATTGTGAGCACTTGCCTTGTTTTTGTTTATATTAACTTTTTTTGCAACGAAGCATTTACCCTGTGGATTATTCTCTGTTTTAATTTTTTAATGCAGTTTTGCATATACAAAATTTAAGATCATTATCCACTATCATCCCTAATAATTTGCTATGAAAAGTGACTTCAATGGTTGTATTATTGTGACAGAAGATTTTAAATTTTGCTTTTTTTATGAGAGAAGGATTTTTGGGAAAAAGTAGTAGTTTTTCTGTGTGTGCTGAGCATGACTTGAGAATTATAAAGTCATGCTTCACTGGCTATTAAAGCCTCTTAAGTAATTTTTTTGGATATGAGCCAGGTTGTCAGATGTGTGGAGTCATCTGCATATTGTAATAGGGAGGCCTGTTGTATGGATGTGTAGACAGTGTTAGTGAGAATGTTAAAGAGGAGGGGAGTAAGGACAGAGCCCCTGTGGTCCACCGGTGGTGACTGGGATGTAACGGCAGAGAGTGCAATGCCATTTTACTAACTGATACCTACTGGGCAGGTAGCTTTTGAACCATATAGAAGGGTGGGCTGAGATAGATCTAGTGAGGACATTTGAAGTAGAAGTTTGCTATAACAGACTGTGTCAAAGACTTTAGACAAGTCTAAAAATGAATAGGAGACTGGTTTGCTATTATCTCTAGCTTTATTGACACTATCTATAAAGGATAGAAGTGCTCTTTTAGTATTATGGGAAGGATGGAAGCCATGTTGTATGGGGTATAGGAGTTCTTCCTGCAGGAGAGTGTTTAGCAATTGCTTTTGAATACATTTTTCAAGTATTTAGAAGAGGGTGGATAAGATTTCTATAGGTCTAAAGTTAATACTGTCTTTTGAATTTCCTGCTCTGTGTAGAGGAATAATGTGTGATTTTTTTTTTCTAGAGAGAGGGAATATTGCATTCCTGGCGTGACCTATTTATAAGAATTGAGACAGGATAGGCAATGCTATTGGCTGTTATTTTAAAGTACTCAGAAGTTCATCACCTGAAGTAGGGCATGGTTTGAGTTTATCTAAAAGGTGCTTTTTATAGGATGTTTGTATTACATATATAGATCTGCAATTGTGTGATTGCATACATATCTGATGACCATGTGCTTTGGTAGGGATGCTATACTAGCGATAAAACAGAACTTGAATTCTATTGCAGTTTTGGGTGAGAGGGATTCAGAGTTTGGGGTTTAGGATGGAGAAGGCATGGTTAGTGCAGTGAAGTGTGGTCCTGGGATATTGAAGAAGTGGAGTAGAGTGGTTAAGACTTCTTAGATTCTAATTGAGGGGTTGCCTGAAGAGGTTGGAGACAAGGGAAGGACAGCAGTGTTCTTTGAGGAGCTTGTAGAATTGGGATCCAAGAAGGAGGTTGACATACTGTTGGACAGGTAGCCATTTAGCTTTATTAAGCATGACACAATTATGCTTATTTCTAAGGGAGAGAGAGGGTAATGAAATGGCAGATAGAGTGACTTATAGTTTGGATAGTGGAGGAGTTTTTCTTTGATGCAGCTGCAACCGGTGGAAGTCCTTATTCAAATGCCTTTGCCTATTGCATTCCTGGTTGGTCTGGTGAGAAAGGGGGAAATGTTATGGGACCAATATAGGAGGGAATTTATTTTCTCTCATATTTGTTATAGGTGAAGGCGAAAGTTCAGTGTGGGATCAAGCCACATACCTAGGTATTTGAAGGAGATGGCTTGACCAATGGGGTTGTCAAGATGGTCAAGGATAAGAAGTGATTGACAATTGTTCTGCCATTAAGAGAGGTGCCAATCAGCATTGTTTTAGTTTTGAAAGTGTTTAACATTAGCTTTTTGTTATTAAGCCATTTGATAACTGAAAGGAAGTCAACTTGTATTTGTTCTATGGCCAGGAAGGTCAGGTTTGAGTGAAATAAGACTATGTCATCAGCATAAAGTAAGAGAGAGAGAGGTGAGGAAGGTAATGTTGTAGTTTATTAATGAAAATGGAAAAAAAGAAGGTGAGCTGGAATGGAACCATAAGGTACTCCTTAACGAGAGGGGTGGATACAGAGAGTGTGTTCTGAAACTTAACAGAGAAATACTGATTTGAAAGATAATTTTTAAATCAGGGCTAATTCCAGTTTCAGTTAGGCAGTCTAACAGAATGTTAGGGACAACCAGATTGAAAGCTCTGGTGAGGTCAATAAAAATGGCTACAGTGAGAAGTCCTTTGTCCATAGCCAGGACAATGTTGTCAGTAAGTGTCCAGAGTGTTGTAGAAGAGGTCCCACCAGCCCAAAGCCATGCTGTGTTGAGGATAGTAGATTATATTGGGAGATGTAATGGGTGAGCTGATTGTAAACTAATTGTTCAAGGATTTTACCAAGTATAGAAAGAATGGAGATGAGATGGAAGTCAGTGTGGTATGGGATGGGTCATTTTTGTGGGGGAATGGTTTAAGAATGGCTCTTTTCCAGCCATCAGGCATGATGCTTAGAGTCAGGCAGAGATTATCCATTTTTAGTTCTTCAAGTAGTGATATTACATGTTTGACTTTTTATTCCCAATTTCCATTTCAAAGCAATCAAACTAGGAGAGAAGCTGGAGGGAGAGGAGGGGTTATTAATGGAATCAGGGATGGGAACTGTGCTTATGTGAAGGCTGAAATCAGCAGTAATGAGGTGAAATGAGGATGAGTCGGTGTTAGCTGGATTAGTAATGCCTGTCAGGTAGTTCTGACTGAGAGACATGCTTAATAGTCCAGATATCTTGGTGTCTGTATTGAAACTGCTCATCTCTCATCTTACCTTCTACCACTCTTATACCTGCTGGATGCCTGACTTATGACACCTGTGTGGAAATCACAGAATGCACACTAATACCAGTACACCACCTAATGCACATAAACTGGCAACATTGTACATCATGTGCAAAATAACATACCCAACATACTAGTAATAGGTGACTCTATAGTCAGGCACACTGACGTCCCACTCACTAGGCTGAATCAGGAGAAGGTTACTGTTAGCTGCCTGTCAGGTGCTAGGATCCGCCACATAACACAAGCACTCAGGTCACTCCAGAACAAGTACAAATATGACTCTGTCATTGTCCATGTTGGTGTGAATGACCTGAGCTGTACCTCCCTGGACTACATGAAAAGAGACATGGAAGAGCTCTCTGATCATGTAGCTCAGGCTGGTATGACCCTGACCCTGAGCAGCATCCTGCCCTCACCAAGAATGATACCACGGTATAAAGAAAAAATTCTTGATTTCAACAACTGGCTAAGTTTCTGGTGTCATTCAAAGGGGATCCAGTGTCTGTCAGTCTGGAATGACATGCTCGACAAGCCACGCTGCTTCGCTAGAGACGGCTTGCACCTGTCAACCTTAGGCTTTCGAATACTGCCCAAGGCTCTTGCCACCCCCATAGTGCCTTTTTTAGACAAGGCTCATAAGACAAACCCACCGCCATAAATAGCACAAGTAACCAAAAACTGAGGGTAATGCTACTCAATGTCAGAAGTCTAAACCTCAAAATGCACGCACTCGAGGCACTCCTCAGTATGGAGAAAATCGATATATGTGCAGTAACAGAAACCTGGTTTAAGGCTTCAGAGAGCACCCCAGCACTACCAGGCTACAACTCATACCATACATTTCGGCCACAGAACCCAAACCGAAATGCAAAAGTCGGGGGAGTATCCATATTCATCAAGGATACCCACACCTCCAGGTTAGTGGCACAGCACGATGCTTCAGAGATCATCCACGTGCAACTAACAATGGGCAAAACTGCAATTCAAATTGTAGCTTGCTACAGATCACCAACCATATCCTAGGACCCCCATTTCGCATTTCTGGAAACACTAGGAAACATAAAGGTCCTACCAAACACCCTAATATTGGGTGATTTCAATTACCCAGAAAATAACTGGGAGAACAACTCAAGTACTAACTCCCCTGCCCAACTTTTCCTAGAATTTATAAACTCAAACGCCCTGGCTCAACTGGTCAACACTCCCACCAGAAGTGACAACATATTGGACCTGGTCATCACCAACATGGGCGACTGGTGTTCCACACCAGAGGTCAACCCCTTGCTGGTTAGATCTGACCATAAACAAATCACTTTGGATATCCATATTCTGCCCCCACCCCCGGACAAGAAAGCCAGCATGAAAAACTTTCCAAAAGCAAACTTCACATTACTTAAGACCGAGGTGGAAAGTTTCAAGGCCCCTATCCTGAAGGATAACACTGTCCAAGCTGAAAAATCCTTTACTAATGCATTCTACGGGCAGCTATCCCAAGCAAAACCAAGACTCACTCCTCCAAGAAAAGGAAACCGGTCTGGTGGACTCCTGCCATAAACAAGCTATACAATAGAAGAAGGAAACTAGTACAGAAAAGAGTAAAATCCCAAGAAGGGAAGACATCCCTGATCAGTATCAGCAAGAAACTACGATCCCTCATAAAATCATCCAAGGCGAGCTTTGAAAGAAAAATTGCCAAGGACTCCAAAGATAACCACAAGGCATTCTTTAGCTATGTCAAGAATCTAAGTGGCAATGCTCAGATCTGCTCGGAGTTAGTGCAGAATGGCACAAAATACACTGAAACGACCGATATCGCCAACATCCTGACAGACAGGTTCAGCGCAAACTTCACCCCCCCCCCCTCACCCCCAAAAGGGCCCATAACCATACCAGAAGAATGTAGAGTCCCTGAAATCACAGACACCCAGGTTAAAACAGCCCTCTCCAAAGCCAAAAACTCAGCATCAATGGGACCGGACGGTGTCCCAGGCTGCATCCTACACAAGCTCAAAGACGAACTAACCCTTCACCTAAACACACTGTTCAAACTTAGCCTCTCCACAGGCTACATACCCATAGAGTGGCACACAGCAATGGTTATTCTGCTCCACAAAGGTGGAGCCACAATAGACCCCAGGAACTATCGCCTTATAAGCCTGACTAGCTTGGTCTGCAAGGCTATGGAGCGCATCATCATGGAACTCATTAACAGAGACATTGGGAACCTCCAAACACTGGACCCTACCCAGTTTGGCTTTTGTTAAGGGCAGATCATGCCTCCTAAACTGGTGAACTTCTTTGAGACAGTTACCAAGGCTATAGATGAGGGAAAGGTGGTACACACAACCTACCTAGACCTCGCTAAGGCCTTCAACACCATTCCTCATTCTGGTATTATAGACAAGCTCACCAGCCTGAACATAAACCCCTACGTCACAAGATGGGTTGCTAACTAGCTCACGGACAGAACCCACATGGTGACAGTTGCAGGAGCTAGGTCCGTCTCTAAACCAATTACAAGTGGTGTTCCCCAGGGCTCAGTCCTAGGACCCCTCCTGTTGGGCATATACTTCTCAGAGGTACAGGCACGCACAGGAGGACTATGGCTGACCAAGTTCACAAGAGGGACATAGATGATGTTCCCAGGGTAAATGTACAGTCTAACACACAGTTGTCTAAGTTACACTTAAATAGGGTCATTGAGGAGCACTGTTTTACATGAATTGATAGAATGTTCCAGAGGACTGGCAATCTGTGGGAGACATATCTGTCTCTCCAGCATGTCCTGTTAATGTCATAGGCTGGGTTAAAATCTCTAGAGCTAGAGAATCTTGTCCCAGTTGACTTGTGGATGTGCAGCATTTCCATTAGGGCAGGGTCCAAGACTGCTCTGTAGGTCAGACACAAGTCGTCTCTTAGCAGCTTATAAGATACAAAGTACAGTGACAGGGCCTTCAGTCTATCCATGTAGGTCATGTGCTGAAGGCCCTAAATTTTCTTGGTGAGAAACCTCTGAGGTCTCTCCAGCTGCTGCAGGTGTCTGGTGAGGTACATACAGAAGGGAACATTGTACTCTATTAGTGGTCTGTTGAGGGATGAGTACAGGGGAGTTATAACATCCTTAGCTCTGGATGTGATGCCCTTACTTAATAAGACCATACCTTGGACCTGGATTAAGAGTGCATCCACACTTGGGTGGAGACAGACCGATGATGTCAGGAAGCATAGTGACTGTATGCTTCAGTACGGTTTTTCAAGGGGGTGGGGTAGGAGACAGACACTAAGAGCTGGGGAGAAACTAAACTGAAAAGAAAAAAAAAATAGAACAAAGTAGTCTCATGTTGTATGAAAATGCCTTCATTGAGAATGTATGCGGAAGCCATTTGCAGCTCATCACAAACTCGAATGCTTTCCTTTTATTTAATCCTGGCAGTTTTAAAGGTGTTAATTGACCAATTAATGCTTTCCATAAAGTGGTGCAAAGCTGCAAGAAATCAGACCGCCATACTGGTCGACTGATGTGGCTTTCCCCTTACTCCTTCACGCAGTACTGCTTCTGTGATTGGTGGAGCAATCCCAGTAATGACCTCAGCAAAAGGAGTTGTTTGGGGGGAGAGGTAATTGTGGCTGTTTACGTCAGCAGACTTAGAGCTTCTACAAATGTGTTCAGCACTGCCATTTTTTTTTTTTTTACAGAAATAGGATATTATGTACTGTTTTTTGTGTTAAACTGCTCTTTATTTAGGGCAAGGCAAGATAAACTAAGCAATGCAACTCAGAAAGCATTTAAAAACTTGATCAGAGACTTTTTTTAGCTGTTTTTTATAAGTTGGTAAGTACTAGGCTTGTGTAATGTATTAACTTAAATTATTCCATTAAACTATAACAGCCAAGGCAGCAGTAATGCAGTAGGTGTGTGTATTTATGTGCATGTATAAATATATCTATATGTGTGCACGTGCACGCGCGCGTGTGTGTTTGTGTGTGTGTGTGTGTGTGTGTGTGTGTGTGTGTGTGTGTGTGTGTGTGTGTGTGTGTGTGTGTGTGTGTGTGTGTGTGTGTGTGTTTTATGGTATATGTCTGTCTTCATCTTCTGGTACACCAGGCTTGTAAGGGGCAGTGTAAATTTGTGTGGCAATCTGTAGAAAAATAATACCAGTAGTTTTATCCATAGCTACATAATACATTTTGGGAGTGGGCATATAAAGAACTCTTCTGGCTGATGTGGGTACTAGGGACAGTTTGGCTATTATTTCTTTTACTTCCCTTATTAATCAAACTTCAGAGGTGTGCACAGAAGGTCTGTATAGCTTATCTAAGGGTACTATACTGTCTAGGTGAAAGAAGTTGGATATGTTTCTCAGATTAATATTTTTCTACTTTCCTCTCAATCAAATATCAGACATATGAACAGGTGGCTATCTTTTATGGGTGGTCGGGGTAAGGAGTCATGCTGTCTGTGCTCATGTTATAGCATCAGTTTGAATTCTATTTCTGTCACTGTCCTTTCACATTTGTTACAGTCTAAGAGCAGGGAGGTAAGCAGAAGGTAGCTGACTTTTTGGGACAGGACAGAAGTATGTTGGTGAGGCGTGTCTGTGGAGTGGACTTGGTGTGTATATATAATTAAGGTGGCATGGGGGGCAAAGCCTCAGTGCTGCAGTGGTTTTGTTGCAAAAATGTGTGTATGTGTGTGTGTGTGTGTGTAGACAGATAGAAAGATTTGCATACGTGTCTTTGCTCAAGACTGACATTGGTAAATTTTGTATATTGACGACAGCAGTTATTGACTGCAAGGTGTCATCCAAGTGAATTGTTATCACAGGTTAATGGGCAAGTACTAGGCTACCTGCCCTTGCTGGCCATTTTAACCCTAGCCAATTTTCCTTTGAAAGATGAGAAATAAACCCTGTACCTTCTGTCTATGAGGTAAACACCTTAATCAGTGTTTCTGCATTTTTATAGGATGGTTTGTTCCCCATTAATGCACAACCATGGAGTTAGTACATACAAGTAAAGGAAATGTCAGGGGTTCTGGGGAATAACCCTCCACCTGACAAAATTACATGCATTTTGATTTTCTGGATATTTCTGAGGCAGAAGAAGTGTCACTAATGTGTACTAGTAAGACAGCATTCATATTAACAGTTGAAATGTGTAGCTGCTGTTGAATTGCAGTAGTTTAAATTAGGTGTAGGTATGTGAGTTGAATACATCTTAAAATCTTGATACACCCTAAATAGGAAATGTTTCAATGCTAAGACACATATTTGTAGAGTAGTACTATAGGCTGTATATACAAACATGGTTAAATAATAGCTCTTGTATGTCATTTGTGAAAGAAAAGTGTTTGTTTCGATTCATGGAGTCAGCAGCCATTCTTGTTAATGTCAAGAGATTTGTAGGTTTCTTTTAAAAACTTCAGCATTTTAGACTACTGTGTGAGTTATTGTTTTTTGTAACACTAGGTTGCATTTTTCTTATGTTGAAGACTGGTTCTTTACACAGTACTTTAGTTGGTATAGCTTTATGTTACTTATAATTGATATGTTAAGGTGTGCGTTTGTTAGGTGTTGTCATGGTTATGAAGTGTTTAATGAGTGTTCAGTGTTGATGTATGTATGCCTTTTTTATTGTGTGCAACGCCATTGTTGTATTTGAAATACTGATTTCTATTACTAGTAGTAATGGAATTTTTATGTTATGATATGCGGAAGTCTTTGATGTTTTGTGAGTGTGCGTGCATGAGTGTGTGTAGATTAAAGTTTTTTTTCCTGAATGTATGTA
This sequence comes from Protopterus annectens, assembly GCF_019279795.1. Classification (NCBI taxonomy): domain Eukaryota; kingdom Metazoa; phylum Chordata; order Ceratodontiformes; family Protopteridae; genus Protopterus; species Protopterus annectens. The sequence goes on along the minus strand of NC_056741.1, from coordinate 1,317,404,704 downwards.
TTCAAAATGTATTTCCATTGTTAGTAGTACTGGGCTTTTTTGACTGTTTTTATATGTATTTATTTACTAATTTAGAGTTCGGGCAGTTGCAGGAAGACAATGGAACAGAGCCTGTAGATAGCATGTATATAGGTGTTCAAGCAAATGCTAGCTAGGGACAACATAAGCATTGTTAAAGAAATTGAGTAGCAGCTGGAATATGCCATATGGGTTGTTATGTTTGGAAAGCAGTAAATTTCTGTTAATTAAGTAAGGTAACATTTGCAGGCTTCCCTTATTAGCAATAGAATAGCTGAGTTCTTACAGTTGGTGGTACAGTTTCCCCAGAATTTGGGGCCTAATATGGAGAAGATGTAGCTACTGCATTTCTTAGTGGTAAAGGTGGTGCAGAGAGAGTAGGCAGGACAAGGTGAGATTCATGGATGGAAGTGTTTTTTGTTTGTGAATCTTTCTGTCGGGTAAGCGAAGGAGTTTTGGTTTAGCAGTTTAAATCAAAGGAACCTAGTACTAGACCTCCTCTTTACTCAGCTGGGAGCCAGATTACTTTCTAAAGGAGTGAGCAGTGGTGTTCTGCTCTTGGCATTAGTGAGATGGTATGTTTTACTGTCAGTTGTATGTTGTCAGAGAAGGCTTTTCTCTGAGGCAGAGGTGATTACTGTGAGAACATAGTCAAGCTGGGCAATAAGATTACCTTTCCCTATGCCTCCCCTACCTAGTGGAGTTACAAAATGTAAGGTCATCTATACCCACAAAATGGTTGCTGTATTTTTGCTTTGGTTCTGTGAATGTGAAGCTGGAGCTTTAGAACATAATGATACCAGCAGCTGATGATCTCAGCTTTTGTGGTATCCCATAGGGCATGCAGTTTGTTGTATTTCGGCTTGGTAGTAGTTATCGTGAGTTTAGCCATTTGGACAATGAAAATGAAAGGAAGTCTTGTTGAATGTTAACGTTGTGAGGGGTTTGATGAAATTTGTAGATGACCATGTTGTTGGTACAGAGAAGGACATAGGGATGCGAGTTCTTGATATAAATGAAGAAATGTAGGGATGATAGAACAAAGCCCCATAGAACTCCTTTGGGAAGGGAGCTTTGGTTGTGGAGAAAACACATATTTTTAACTCTGAAATTGTGGTTGGAAAGAAAGATAAGGAACTATTGTGAATTTTGGGCATTGATACCATGGACTAGGAATGGCAGTGTGAAAGAATAGATGGTCTACCATGTCAACCACTTTGGTCAGGTTTAAAAATATCGCTACTGTGACTTGCTGTTTGTCTTTACCTATTAGGATGTCATCAGTTATTGCCTAGATAGCTGTCTTTGTGCTCCTTTTGGCCCAGAATCCATGTTGGTTTGGGGTTAGGAGTACATGGTTAGCAACACATGGTCACGGCCTACATTTGTTCTAACTTATCACTGGGAGTACTGAAATTGGTTTCAGGTTTGAACAAGTCTGTGGGTTGGCTTTGGAATTGGTTCAGTAATGGCACCTTTCTATATTTTAGGGAAGATAATGAGGCAGAAGTAAAGTGAATGAAATAGTCCTGCACCAGTCTTTAAGAACCATAGGTGCAGGTCATCAGACCCTGGTGGGTTATCACTGGAATTGTTTGGTTATCTTTTCAATGCCAGTAATAGAAACAGCTTTGAAGTAGAACACATGTTCCTGGATATCTAAAGCCATTTTCTTGTGTTATTCCTTTCATGGGAAAAGCCTATAAGTTGGACATTATTTCTAGGGCTAGAGTCAGTTTTACAAGGGCTATCCTACATGGTTTTCTTGAGGGCTCTGCTGGTCCTTCTTCCTCCCAACTTTCTTCCTGAGCTTTTGTACTCCCCTATTGTAAAGAATACTGCAACAGTGATAAGAAGGACATCTACCATTATGGTAAGCTTTTAAACAACTGTACTTTAGCATGGATTATTGGGAGATTGTGTACCTGTGGAAACCTAGTGTTTGTTTTGCATATGACATTCCATGCTTAGTTGCTGGGGTTTACTTGTAGTTGTGAGTACTTGGGTAAAGTACTGGTGTTTGTCTTTACCTTGTTTAGTTGTTTTGTGTGTGTGTGTGTGTGTGTGTGTGTGTGTGTGTGTGTGTGTGTGTGTGTGTGTGTGTGTGTGTGTGTGTGTGTGTGTATGTGTGTGGTGTGTGTACCTCTGTGTGACTGACTAGCTTGATGTGGTACAAAGACTATTTGTAGAATAACACTGACTTCTTACACTGCATTGCTGCTACAAAAGGCCAATCATGTGACCACTTGTATGCTAGATGTCTGAGGGCTGTGCTACACTGAAATGCACTCATGAGTCATCATCTGGGTACAATTGCCCTGTGGTATAGTCAGACAAAATGTAAATGGGAAGCTATGTACTTTATGTGCTTTTCCACACTTGGACTAAAATGTCAATTTTTGTTTTATTGTTTCATCATGTAAATGGTTCTGGTATATGTGCCATATATGGGAGAGAGAGCAGCATTGTGAAGGGGTGTGGCTAGGAGAGCAGTTTGTAAGGAGTGTGGGTGGAGATCATTGTGTTAATGTGGGTGTGGTTTAGTGGGGGCAGCAGGCTGGGAGCTTTCATGTATAAATCTTAAAATCCTGGCTACACCCCTGAGACAGACCATGTCATTGTGTCATCAGACTGTCACTCAAGTATCCATGTCTCATCAGCAGCAGACGCCCATATGCAGGTGCTAATATTAGCCTGTTATTATGCCACAGAAGCTTCTGTTGTCACCATAGCAAAGGTCCAGCCTGTGAAGACAACAAAATACACACTAGATTGAGCATGGGCATGCATGCAAAATCAACATACCTGTGCTGCAATCCTGACAGTGCTGGTTACCTTGTGTACCTAAAATAGTACACAGCCAACAGCTGCATTTGGCCAGTCTGCAGAACTTCAGTGCAATACAATTGTATGAAATTATAATACAAAGGCTACTAACCTGGTTCATCATTTACAGAGGCACACGGAGGTAGGTTCATCTTGATGTCAGTGGCAACTCCTTTTAGGGTGAGGCCAAAGCCAAGGTTGCCCTACAAGGATACTATAGACTTTTATGATTCACTCAAGTCTGTTGCTCCCATATTACACCCTTACCTACCGCTGACCTCTCAGCAGCTATAAACATGCCTTTGCTTTGGCATGACATAGGATTTTGGTAACACTCTTATGACAAAGCTGCAAAAAGTGATAACATCCTCCTATATTATTTATGTCACATACCATCGAGTGTCACACCTTGTTATGTTAAGGCTGATTAACACCCCATCTCCCCAATGGTTGCCATTCATATGTCCTAAGTGATTACCTTAACACATCATTTTTAGCAGGGCTGAAATATTTCAGCCTCTGCCATCCACCTCATCCTCTGGACATGCAGACACCTGTGAACACATGACACACAACTATAGTCTGTATACTGATGGGATTCATATGATGACGACTACAGACAAAGTAGAAATCTATGTAGACCATACTATAATCCAAAAGAAGGCTGTAGGAGTATACCAGACAACATTTATAGGAATGAATATGAGAATACATCCAAAAAGTACATGTGCCAACAGTTATATACAAGGTATGGTTGGTACCCTGCTGCAAACCATTGGAGTCACCTTAGTAAGAGCCACTGATAAGGGTATATTGTAGTACTGTGGGGTTAATAAAGTAGGGATATGACTGCTGTACTCCCTACCACAGGGCAGCACATACATTAAGCAGGCAGTAAGAGTAGTGTAACAGTGACAGGCCTGTACAAGAATGGGTTGTCCTGTTGTTGTGGAGTATATTGTTGCCAGTATCTTCTACAAACATGAAACACATATAGCCACATGAATTTATGTTGTGTGTGTGCATCCTTAACTCATTCAGTCTTGAGAAGCAGCAAGAGAAATAATTCACTTGCTTTCTGAGGTCTTCTTAGCTAGAAAATAACGCGCATCATGAGAGGTTTTCTCCAAAATCATCTGATGAAAACAACTTTATAACATTTGCAATATCCGATGAACAATTTGAGTTACAAAAATGTAAAATATGAAAGCGCTTTAGTAGACAGTGGGATACACACTGGTGTTAATATTAATGGCTTGTCTGTAGAGCCTGAATTTATATTGTAGATTTAGGAAAGAAAATGGCATTTTATGCTAGCCACCCGACGATGTGAACCTTGGCTCTAGATGATGCCACTGTTGAACTGACACCCTGACCCCATGTGCAAAATGGGAAAAGGGGTTGTGGATGGATCAATGGATTTGTCAAAAATGGTTAGTGTTATGTTCAAACAAAGGGTTATGTCTATGTAAGTATACAAGATAGATCCAATATATCAATAGGAGAACTGCTCACCTACTTGACAAATAAATGCTTAGCAAATCAAGTCAGCTTGCAGATGCTACTTTGCTGCCTCAGTTTTAGGTTATGGATCTATACCAGGACTTTAGAAATTAGAATTTGAAATACCGATGAGTATACTCTTCTCTGGGATTTAGGAAAGCCTCCTGTAAAGATGAATATACTCTAGCAGGATATGCAGGATCTCTGATTTCCTGTTTACTAAACGTTTCTAAGAAACTAAATTTATTTATTGTCTTTTGTTTACCAGGACATTCTGACTCAGCATGAGTTGCAGTCATACCTCTCAACCTGAAAACATCAAAAATCTGGACAAAGGCCCATGAAAAATGGGTACAAATCTGTACACTGATTAACATAAAATTTACATACATAATTATGTAACTCTACCCACTCCAATGGAATTGTGGGATATCAACTTTCAAACTCAAACTGAAGAACAGATAACCAAAATATGGTCTTAGACTCTTTAGTAAATGGTAACCATTTTTTAAAAATGTGTCGCAATAATGTTCACTAGGAAGAGAGAAGATAAAGAACCTTATGATTTTGTTTCTGGTGACTTGCAGTATGTGGGTTTTGTGGTAAAAGTAGGGCATTTAATGGGAGGCAATATTCTAATCTTAAAAAAGAATATTATAGTGTGCTAGGACCTCCAAAAGTCATTCTTCATGGCCTACTGATCAGTGACATAGTTATAGTTTGTGCCACCCGGGGCCGTGTTTGAGTTTGTCTCCCTTCCTCCCTCCCAAAATCATGGTCAAATGGGGCCCCTAATATACAGCCCTCCCCCTGGAGCCATTCCAATGTCCCATTACTTGGCTATTTTTGCCTCATTTACCATAAACAATATAATGCGCATACTGCTTTAATTCTACAATGATTATTTGGATTTCATTTAAAACTTTTCTTTTATATTTTATAGCACAAACACTAATAGACATTTGCTAAACAAAGCAATACAGTCTCACAATGAAAATAGACTTAGCTTTAAAACTTCTCTGCCCTTGAAAGTAAACTCACATTCATTGAAACAGCATTGAAACCCACACTCAAAGAAAATGTATCTGGCCAGTAGCAAATAAAGATTACCTTTGGGCTGTTTTTAAATCATGGGCCCTTCCCTCCTCTTGCACATGAAACATACATGTGTTCTTTGATACACTTTGATGACTGCATTAAATTATATTCCTTTTATAATACAGCACACTTGTTAGAGCGTGTTTTAAATTTATTGTTTTGAACATATTTCCAGTAAACAGTGAAACAGAATGCATGAACCAATAATGACAAAAATGCCCGATTCAGAACATTTCCGTCATAAAAGTCTACTCAAATGTCTACAATCCACCAGTATCAGTAAATATGCGTAATCTCTGCAGAAGTAAAAGTCATCTAAATAGTTCCACTTTAAAGAGATCTGTAACTAATGAAGAGGTTGCTGCTAGCAACTAGAAGAGCAAACTAGCATTAAAGGAAGAGAACCACAGGTGCTAAATCCTGTAAAGTACCGTCAGACTGAAGAAGTTTGGTGATTTTAAACCTGATGAAAGCGCTTACCAATAAACAGTATTTTACTGAATTTAGCACTGTGGTTCTCTTCCTTTTCTGCTATTTTGTTTTTCTAGTTGGTGAAATTTTGTTTCTTCCTGGTTGCTGCTAGCAAACAATTTTAAATGTCATTGTTTCATCTATAAATAAAGTGCCTGTTCCCCTTAAGGAATAAATTGCCTGTTACATTAAACAAAATGATAAACTAGTAATATTGGAATAGGGAATGGATGGCAAACTGATAACAGGTTCATAGTTACTAGGTATCTCCACCAAAAGAGGACATTCTCAGGACTGCAGCATCTACCCCCTTTAAAAGTACAACACAGTACAGTATCAGCAATGCATCTACATACTGTGGGGGTAGAACCCACAGTCTTCTGCATCAAAAGTAAGTATTCTACCTGTTGTGCTACTAACACCACAAAAAGACTTCTCATAAGCAGCTCTAAACTTCTCTCCCACTGAAGAACTATGCAGCACAAGAAATCTAGAAAAGGCCAAAATTTATTGGGGGGGGGGGGGCAAAACGAGGGACACATTATTAAACATTGCTTGTATAATCTTAGAAAAGTTGCTAGAATAAAATGATTTGTGTTACCATGCATTTCCTGAAAGATAGGAAGACTGAAACTTAAATGGCTATCATTATTTAGTGAATTCAGTTCTCACTAATTTGCTAGAAAAAACACAAATTTTAAGAGGAACAGATGAAACATGAACACAAGTGGTGGTGTGGGTAGGGAAGTCAGGCTTTTGCTCTTTGTACTTAAAGTAAAGGGTTTGAACCTGAGTACCACTAACCACCAGGTATACTAAACTGGGGCATTTTATACAAACACAAACACACACACACACACACACACACACACACACACACACACACACACACACACACACACACATACACACACTTCTCTTAGCTGATAAATAATGTACAAGAATGAAGAGAGTAGTAAATGAAATAGAATGGCACATGGCTGATAAATAATGCACAAGAACGAACTTAACTGGCCGATAAATGAATGAGAACCTATACTGTATCTTGGTTAGAATGAACTTGCAAGTATCTTGACCAGTCAACAGAGACATACTATAAACTAAATGCTGTGGACTTAAAAATGCAGTGAAAAGAGCCAGTTAAACAGTACAGTTCTCACACACACTAAATGCAGCAAAGTTCTTGGCCGATAAATGCACAGGAATGAACTTACACACAGATAAACTAAGCAGCAGCCGTGGACTTACATAAAGTTAAACAGTACAGTTAGAATGAAATTGCACATAGTATCTTGGCTGGCCAGCAGAGACAAACTAAACTAAATGCAGCTCAGTGGTTGAATGATAAACTAAATTCCGTGGACGTAAAAATGCACCATACACACCAGATAAACTAAATGCAGCAATGGTTGAATTACAGTGGCTGGCCAGTGGAGTTATATTGCCATAAATATGCACAAAATGCATAACAACGATCTTACTTATACACAGCATCTTGACCGGCCAGCAGATCAATGAGATAATGCACAACAATGGTTCTTGACTGTTACGGGCACGACAAATAATAGTTGTTTTTCTTTCCTGGAGGACTCTGCAAAATTTAAATTATGCCACCTGCCATCGGTATCATTCCCTACTTCCCTCTGAGTCCAATAGGCAGTAGCTGATGTCATCATGCATGCTCCTGTAGGCTGGTGATGACATCAGCCAAAAATTTAAAGTGGTAATACAAAAAAAAAAAAAAAAAACGATCGCGAAATTTGGAAATTAAGAAGGCCACTCGGGAATTTGTGGCACCCCAATATTTTGCCCGCAAAACCGGTAAATACTGATGAATTCAGTGCGGTTTAGAGGTCTGGTTGCATTTTCAGTGGAGCCCCGGGGAGAAAAGCTCCACATAAAATACATTTTACAATGAAAAACTTTAAAAATAAAACATTTTAAACATTACTTTACAGGTAATATTGAGAAGTAAATGCATTTATCATATACTTTAGAAGTTATATTGTCATACATAAGTCAAAAAAATGTTAACATGTAATAGCTGGAGAGATATAAATGCACATATTGGGACAGACAGAACAGGATATGAGGACCACCTGGGTCCACATGGGTGAGGCAACAGGAATAAAGAAGGAGAGGCCATTCTAGACTTCTGTCTGGCAAATGGCTTGATAGTACCCAACCCATATTTCAGCAAGAGAGACAGTCACAAGATCACATACAAGAGTAGCTCTCATACAACTCAGTTAGACTACCCGCTAGTAAGGAAAAGGCACTGGGATAGAATCAGTAATTGCAAAGTCATCCCCAGTGAAACAGTCAGCCCACAGCATAAACCACTGGTTGCCACAATCACTTGCAAGCAGTGGGAAGAGAAGGCTCTAAGGTCAACAGAGATCAGGCTAAAGACTTGGAAGTTGACTGGAGAAAAAGAACATTAGTTCAAGGACTTACTCAGGGCTCTGGCACTTCAAAAAGAAGAGGAAATATGTGCAATTGAATGGCAGCACCTCAAAACATCATGTGTGAGGACTACAGAACAGATATGCAGCTGAGGCAGGTATGGAAATAAGGTACATAAGGAAAGCTGGTGGTGGAATGCAGAAGTCCAGGAAGTCATCAAAAGAAAGGAGGTGTGCAGGAAAAAGTGGGAGACAGAAAGCAGAGACCTGGTTAGGAAGGAATACTGATTGGCTAACAAAGAAGCTAAGAAAGGAGTTGCAATAGCAAAGAAAAAGGTGTCAGAGGCATTCTTCAAGCTTCTGGAAAGTAAGTCAGTAGATGAGACAAAGAAACTATATTAGATTGCAAGGCAATGACAGAAGGATAAAAGAAAACAGTCAGACACCCTTCATAAGGGATGCCAGCAATAACCTGCTCACCAGGACATCAAAAGCAGATGAAAGGAGTATTTCTAGCAACCTCTGAATAAAGGAAACCCCACAGAAGCTATACTGCCCCAGACACAGCTTATGATAACAGAAGAGGAACAGCCTACCAGGGCCGGCCTTAGCTGAAATGGCGGCCTAGGCGAAGTAGTGCTCCGGCACCCCTTAAGCCCCAACCACACCAAACTCAAGGAATACCCCTATTTGAGCCACACCCACAGATGGGCCACTCCCACAAAACACTCCAGTTCTTTCAGGGTGTCCCCAGTGACTGCAGGGTTTGCTGGTGCCTAAAGCTGGCTATAATGCAAGTAAATGTTTAACAGTCACAGTAGCTCAGTATACAGCACACTTGCCTTTAGTGTAGGAGGCTATGGGTTCTATTCCCACACCAAGGTAGCTGGATTAATTTTCCAATACTGACACATGAAGAGCAGCATAAAGGTGGTATCACACTCACCATCCTGGTAGAGAGTGCATTCAATCATGTGAGATTAGTGCTGGATCCAGCAGGCATATAAATGGAAAGGGGCCTAATACAGTTTGTTTAAGTTACTATTGTACTACTCTGTTCCAAATCCTGTCAGTTACTGTTGTACTACTCTGTTCCAAATCCTGCCATGAGCTCCAGGTAACTCTTCTTAAAAAGAAACCCTGCCCACCACCTTCTGTTAATGTATTTTTCATACTTGAGGACAGTAACTTAATGCAGAATGTACATTCCCAACTAATATGTGGTACCTTTGTTGAATGTGTAATATCTGGTAACATAGTACTTTTACACCTATAGGTTCATAGGTTCATAGGTTCATACTAGGCTATCTGCCCTAGGGCATTTATAAGCCTAGCCAGAGTGTGTGTGGCTTTCGCCACCCCTTTGAATGAGAATACTATGCCCATTTAGGGTTTAGTTTACTGTGCCTCTGTCTAGTAGTGACACAGAGATGACTCCCGGGGTAAACCTACGATTTCCTATCCACTCGTCAAGATTTCTCTTGAAGAGAGTCAGTGAGGGGCTCTGCCTAACATGGACTGGGATTCTGTTCCAGACTGTAGGGAGCCTCTGGGTTATGAATCTGTCCCTCCAGCACGTCCTATTTATTTCCGTGTTGAGGTTCAAATCTCTCGCTCTCGTGGCTCTGCTGGATTTGGATTTTCTGAGGTGGCGCATGTCCATTAATTCCGGATTGGACATGGCCTTATACGTCAGGAATAGATCGCCTCTGAGTAGGCGGTATACGACTGAATAGAGCTGGAGTTTCTTCAGCCGGGCAGCATATGACATATGTTTGAGACCCTTGGTCCTCTTGGTGAGGTACTTTTGGGGTCTTTCTAGCTGCTGCAGGTGTCGGGTAAGGTACATCCCAAATGGGGCATTGTACTCAATTATGGGCCTGATAAGGGAAGAGTATAGGGGCACAATGACCTCTCTTGATCTAGATGTGAATCCTTTCATGATAAGGTGGTAATATAGAAGGTCTTCCTAACCACCTTGGCAATATGAGTGTCAAATGAGAGGTTACTGTCAACTTGGGTCCCTAGGTCCCTGATTACTTCTTCCGTACTTAATAGATTACCACCTATGTGGTAATTTGTGGGTACCTTGTTTTTCCCAAAGGGTATGACTATACATTTTTTGCCGTTCAGTTTAAGGCCATGGCTCTGGCACCAGTTATCCATTTCTATGAGATCTTTCTGAAGGATGCTTGTGTCCGCTGGAGTATCAATTATGGCGCCCAGTTTGCAGTCATCTGCAAACTTTGTCAGCCACAATCCTCCTATGTTTGCTTGCACCTCGGAAAAATAAATGCCGAACAAGAGGGGTCCCAGGACCGAGCCCTGTTGGACACCGCTTGTGACTGGCTTAGAGTCTGACATGGCTCCAGCAATTCTGACCTAGTGGGTTCTGTCCTTGAGCCAGTTTGCAACCCATCTTATGACAAATGGGTTTACATTTAAGCTGGTGAGCTTGTCTATGATGCCCGAGTGGGGTATTGTGTAGAAGACTTTTGCAAGATCAAGGTAGGCTGTGTGAACTGCCTTACCCTCATCAATGACCTTAGTGACTGTTTCAAAAAAGTCGACCAGGTTCATAAGGCAGGATCTGCCCTTGACAAAGCTGAATTGGGTAGGATCCAGTGTCTGTAGGTCCCCAATGTCTTTGTTTATGAGTTCCATAATGATCCTCTCCATAGCTTTGCAGACCAGGCTCGTCAAGCTTATGGGGTGGTAATTTCCAGGGTCCGTAGAAGCACCTCCTTTGTGGAGTGGGGACCACTGTTGCTGTATGCCATTCTTTGGGTACGTATCCTGTAGTAAGGCTAAGATTAAATAGCAGCCTTATGTGTGGGTTTAGTTCCTCTTGGAGTTCATGTAGAATGCAACCTGGGACACTGGCTGGTCCCATTGATGCTGTGATTTTAGCTTTGGAGAGGGTGGCTCTCACCTGGGCATCTGAGATGTCAGGGAGGCTACACTCTGCTGGGATAGATATTTCTCCTTTTGGGGGGGGGACATTTGCACTGAACCTGTCTGCCAGTATGTTGGCAATGTCTGTGGGTTCAGTGTATTTTTTGTAATTTTGGACTAACTCTGAGCATATCTGGGAGTTTCCACCCAGGTTTCTAACATAACTAAAGAAGGCCTTGTGATTGTCTTTAGTGTCTTTTGCGATTTTTCTCTCAAAGTTTGCTTTGGATGATTTTATGAGTGATCGTAGTTTTTTGCTAGTACTGATCAGAGATGCCTTCCCTTTTGGGGATTTTGCACTGTCATGTAGTAGCTTCCTCTTCCTGTTGTAAAGCTTGTTAATGGCTGGGGTCCACCAGACAGGATGCCTGCCTTTGGGGGAATGGGTCTTGGTTTTATTTGGGATTGCATGATCCATGCATTCTTGAAGGTGTCCGTAGAAAGCGTTTATAAAGGATTCAGCTGTGTGGGCTGTGGTTTCCAATGGCCCAGGGGCCTTGAAGAATACCACTTCAGTCTTAAGAAGTGTGAAGTCAGCTTTTGAGAAATTCTTCACAGTGGTCTTTTGTGCTGGGGGTGGGGGCAGGATGTGGATTTCCAGTGAGATTAATTTATGGTCTGATCTCACCAATGAGGGGTATACTTCCGGTGTGGAGCATTGTGTCCCCATGTTTGTGATGATCAGGTGTAGTATAGTATCTCCTCTTGTGGGAGTGGTGACTAGTTGTTCCATCGCATTTGAGTTTATGAATTCTAGGAACCTTTGGGCTAGGGTGTTGGGGCTTGAGTAATGCTCCCAGTCTATGTTTGGGTAGTTGAAATCTCCCAATATGATGGTACTTGGAGAGACATTCATACTCTCCAGTGTCTTCAGGAAGGCTGAGTGGGGATCCTGAGTTTGAGAGGGTGGTCTGTAGCATGCTACAAACTGTAGGGCAGTTTTGCCTACGGTTAGTTGCACATGGATGGTCTCCGATGCTTTGTGCGTTGCCACTAACCTGGAGGTGTGGGTATCTTTGATGAATATGGATACTCCCCCTCCTTTTGTGGTTTGGTCCAAGTTTTGAGGCCAAAAAGCATGACATGAGGTATAACCTGGTAGTGCTGGGGTGCTCTCAGGAGCCTTGAACTAGGTTTCAGTCACTGCACAGACATCGATGTTCTCCATACTGAGGAGGGCTTTGAGAGCATGCATCTTGAGGTTTAGACTTCTGGCGTTGAGCAGCATTACCCTTAGTTTATTTCCACTTGTGTTTTCTAGGGAGGTGGGTTTGTCTTTTGAGCCTTGCCTAAAAAAGGCACTATAGGGGTGGCAAGAGCTTTGGCCAATATCCGGAAGCCCAGGGGTGACAGGTGCAAGCCATCTCTTGTGAAGCAGCATGGCTTGTCAAGCATGTCGTCCCAAGCAGACAGACACTGGATCCCCTTAGAATGACACCAGTAATTGAGCCAATTGTTAAAGCTGATCATTTTGTCTTTGTACTGTGGCATCATTCTTGGTGAGGGTAAGATGCTGCTCAGGGTCAGGGTCATACTGGCCTGGGCTACATAATCAGAGAGCTTCTCTATGTCTCTTTTCATGTAGTCCAGGGAGGTACATCTCAGGTCATTCACACCGGCATGGACAATGACTGAGTCATATTTGTACTTGCTTTGGAGTGACCTGAGTGCTTGTGTTATGTGGTGGATTCTAGCGCCCGACAGGCAGCTTACTGTAACCTTTTCTTTGTTCAGTCTGGTGAGTGGGACGTCAGTGTGTCTGACTATGGAGTCACCTATTACAAGTGTATCAGGCATGTTGTTTGGCCTTAAGGGCTGTGACTGTTTGGCACACTGACTTTGTGAACTATGTGTTGTATGTGTTATATTTTGAGGTAGTGGTTGCTTGGATGTCTGCTTTGGAGGCCTCTTTTGTTTTGGTAGATTTTTAATTAGAGCCTCCGAGTATGTTTTTGTGTGTTTATGTGTTTGGTTTGTAGTTGTGATAGGTCTATGTGAGACTGGGTTTGTGGTGTGTGTGGTTACCTGCTCCTCCTGACTGGTTTTGCCAGTACTGAGTCGAGGGAGCTCAGCCTCCAGTTTGGCTATATAGTTGCATCTCTCACATATATTTGTATTTGTTGGGAGGAGAAGAGGGTTGTCTGTGTATATGAGGCAGTTGTAACATTGCCTCAAGATTCCCAGATTCACCAGCTGAACTGGAGAGGACGCGAGTAATTGACCCTTCGACATGCTAGAATAGTGTAAGGGATTGCTGTGTAACTGAGTCAAAAAGGACCTATAGGGAAATGGGTACTCAAGGGGATTGTGGGTGGATGTAGTGCTTTCTTTTTGTTTGAGTGCTTTACCTGTGTATAAATGCTTTAGGAGCAAGTGCTGGGCTTTCCAGATAGAGAATAGACTGTTTAGATTGAAAGTAGAGCAACTAAGGGAAAAACTGAAGAGCAGACTTAGCGGAGCCAGAAATAGTTTAAACTTGATTAACTGGCGTTGCCCATGCTGCTCTATGCGCAACTTCACGCAAAATCGCACAAAAGCGCGCAAAAATGACATGGACTACTAAGACAACAAAAATGTCACCCGAAAGACCATAACTTTGATTGGTAATTATCAAACAGTGTCTAGCGTGCAAATGAGCATGTTATAATGCATGTTAACATTGATGGCTACTGCTAATTATTTTATAAACTAAGTAATAATGTAAACTGCAGTTTTTATTAAGGATGATCAAGCACACAGGTGGCATCACAGTAAACTCACACTTTTAAAACTGGGCATGACAAAATTTAGCAGACAACTGGTATCAAAGCAAACAACTGGCAATAATTTCATTATTACATTTAGGCAAACATTACACACAAACCTATATTTGATTAACATGCTAAAAGTGTAACACGTGCTCTTCACAATACTGTTATTCTCAACTAGTTACCTGTGAAGATAAATGTATTTGTTTTATTTATTCTTTGTTGATGGTGTTAGTTCCACTAAGCTAGTAGCCTCTTTTTAGGGGAGACACAAGGTAGTATTTATACTACTATAACCAGGGCATCAGGAAACTTCCATTACTCATTTTGACAGGTGCTGTGGGATCTTTTATATCCACCTGTGCTACCACCAACTCAGGCAAAGGAAGACACACTCAGGAGTGCAACACCTACTACAATGTCACCAGTCCATCTTCCTGGTGTAAGAAAAGAACTCACAGCCTTCATCACCAAAGGTGAGTGCGCTACCTTTTGCGCCACTGACACTGCTCTGATAATGACCTTGTTCACTTGAGATTTTTCTTAAATTTTCTGGGGGGGGGTTTCCCCACTTTTTATGGGCAAGATTCTTTAATCTTTGTTCATACAAAGGCTCCTAAGCTACCAAACAGACTGGGTGCACATGACATGACATGGGTAGCAAAGTCCAGAAATGGAATCAAGTGTAGCTCATCTGGATTGTTTCCACTAACCTCCATAAGGAACTGGTGTAAAGCAGGACAGACAACATCAGGGTTATTGAGGTTGTAATTTCTGCAATGCACCAATTCAAGATGGGGGAGCCACACAAGAGAACTTGGCCTCAAAGTGTACCAAGCAGTGGTCGGAAAAGGAAACTGGCTCCATCACCAGGTCAACCGCTGATATACTTGATTGTAAAAATCAAATGTACAGTATATCTGAAATAACCAGTAGCAAAGAGGTTACCACCGGAGAAAATTTAAATCTCTTAATAATATACATGATCTATTTCACAAGAACCACAAACTCCTTGTTAACATGGATATTTAAATCACTCAAAACCGGACACTTTGGGTTAGGGAAGATTGAGGTAACCAAAAAGTGTTTGAACTCTTGAATGGCTGTTAGATGCTAAAGTACTCATTGTTGAATTAATGACAAGGAAGGAATTGAATGAACAAACTGTAGTCTTGGGCTGGTGCACTTGAAAAGGATAAAAAAATAGCTGCTAACCCCTGATACTATCTGAACATGACCCCTGAATTTTGAAAAAAACTCAAGAGGCAGAAGTGCTGCAAAGGTTAGACTAAAGTTCATCTTGAGCATTTTCCACGAGGCCATAGTCATGAAACAACCAGGAGATAATTGCTGTCTTACTATGGACAGAGCTATTATTACTGTACAGTACCCACATGCAGACTAAGGAAGAGTAAGTCCTTTGTAGCAGTATTGTGATGTTTCAAGGGTCCACAGGTACATAATTTGGAGTTGCTGGACCCAAAATACTATTTTGTAATTCAAATATATACCTGGTTGTCTATCCAAAGTCAACCGAATTTTCACATTTACTGACTTTCATGTTTGTCACAATTACGAGATCTGTACGAAAAGCAAATTCTGCTTTCAGATGCAAAATCATAGACCACAGCAAAGCAAAATAATCTTTAATGATTTCCCACAGTCAGGCAGAACTACATGCCGCGGCATCACAATTTAGCCTTACAGAGCAGCTCACTACAAAATACGATTTATTTAAACAGCTAGTTGTATTGCAGTCACTGAAAATAGTACTAACATGTGCGAATTTTTAAATATTCAAAACATCATTCCATTCCAGACAGATCCCCTCTAGTTCTACGGCAAAGTTCAACTTCCAACATTTTTCTGAATCGACTTACCTTCAAAAGCCAAGGGAAGTAAACAAGGAGGGACACGATGAGGAAAAAAAGCGAAAATCCAACATGGTAGCCCACATGATGTACAGGGAGCTAGTCCACTGATAATCCACGCCATCCAGACAGTCCACCGATCAGGAAAAGAACAGGAAGTAATGTCACTCAGCCAATAGATACGCCTGCCTCTATCTCGGCAATGAAGAAAGGAATGAGAGGCCGGCGTGAGCTGCATTATATACTCTGGACTGGAGCAGTAGCCAGGGATGTCATGGTATGAAAGCATCATTGATTGGATGCTTTATAATGCCAAACAAGAGCAGCCACTGAAAACTCGTCGGGGTGGAGGGAGGGAATGGAATAGCTAGCACTGTAGGTTCTTCTATGTGCTGTGAAACCTGTGATGAATGAATTACGGAAGTGGGGGAGGGTGCAATGCTATAATGGGGCTGGGCGCAATGTTGCTGAAAAGAGAGATTTCACAGAAGTATGAAATTGCGCCCTTTACAATGCCGGCCTTTACGGCGCCCTAGGCCGTCGCCTAGTTCACCTATGCCTAAGGCCAGCCCTGCAGCCTACCATAGAAGTAAGAACAGTACTGAGGAAAATTAAGTCAGGGAAAGCAGCAGACTCAGATGAGGTCACAGCTGATATGATAAATATGGTTGGTTAGTTAGGGGAAAAATGGCTCCTGAGGGTTCTCATAACAATGTGGAGAGAAAGGTCTATCCCAGATGCCAGTTTTCAAGAACAGAGAGGACATTCACAACTGTGGGCAGTACAGAGGTATCAAACTCCTGTCACATTGCATGAAAGTTCTGGAGAGTGTGATTGATAACGAATACTCAGAGTAGTAGAAAGTAAGAAAAGGCATGAGCAGTTCAGATTCAGATCAGGATGCAGCACAACTGAATCCAGTGTTTGCAGCAAGACAGGTAGTTGAGAAGGCAGTAGGATGCACACTGTGAGACAGATGAAGAAATAAGTCATAAGAGCAGAAGCCAAAGTAACTTCAATTGTAGAAAAGGTCAAAGAACAGATTACAGTGGTTTGGGGCACATCTGCAGAAAAGCAGAATATAATCTAGTGAAGAAGATTTGGGACAGACAGGAAGAAGCAAGAGGAAACAAGGACATCCAGCAAAGAGGTGGATGGACTATGTTAGAGAAGACCTGCGACAGTTAGGCATAAATGTCGAAGAAGGCAGGAGAGTGGCACTGAATAGAGAGAGATGGTGACAAATGATATGACACTCTGACCCCCTGCAGAAAATAGGAAAAAGGGGGAATAGTATAGGCAGCATTTCAGTGTACAGGAAACAGAGGTTAGGCAAGAACACCCAGAAAGACATAGCAATCATTTTTTTTTCTTTTCTTTCTTTCTCTCTCTCTCTTTTTTATATATTTTTATGTTCTTTCTTTTATCCTGTAGTAGGGTTGGGTGCTGTTGTTGCTATCAGCAAAGAATTGTCAAGTTCATCATAATTAGTTCTGGCATGGTTAATCGTCATCCATCTCAGGCAGAGGGAGTAGTGGTGGTACTGCATGTCATATCCTCCAACATCTGTCTGGGTTTCTGCAGGGCCAGTCATGTTGACTGTATACTACCTGCTGTGTACCAATGCATAGTTGTGTTATACTCACCTTATACATCTTTATTTATCTGTGGGGAACACACACTTGCCTGTTGTTGGTGATATAGCTAACAGGAACTACTTATGGAACTGTATCTATTCTCTAGCATTTAACATTACAGTTGTCATGTTTTTCCGATGTGCTCTCTCTCTGAGCAGAGAATGATGCAAACTGCAACTCCTTCTACAGGAGGAAAGACTGGTTTGCGGTCAGTCCTGGTTACTTCTCCTCACAAGACTGACATCATCATCATCATCATCAATCTTCTCTTTCCCCATTTTCTACATGGGGTGAGGGTGTTGCGTCAACTGTTCCCATCTCTGCAATTCAATGGCACTCTACTACCTTCTTTGATAGTCATGTCTGACTGTCGCAGGTCTTCTCTCACACAATCCATTCATCCATCTCTTTGCCGGAAGCCCTTGTTTCCTCTTGCTTTCTTCCTGCACATGTTCTGGAACCACTGTAATCTGTTCTCTTTGATCTTCTTTGCAAATGGAGCTACTTGGGCCTCTTCTCTGATGTCCTCATTTCTCCGTCTGTCCCACACTGTTCATCCTACGACCCATCTCAGGCACTTCTTTGGCATCTGTAGCTTCCTTAACTGCTCTGCCTTCGTTGTCCAGGTTTCTGTACCATTCAGTAGTACTGGTCATACCACTGTTTTGTACACCTTACTTTTCAGGTCCTTTGGCATTCTTCTGTCGTACACTACCCCAAGACTCTGTGTCAGTTGGCTCAGCCCCCCTGATTCTAGCTTTGACCTCCTCATTCAGACTTCCCTTCTCCTCAACTACTCTTAACAGCTAACTGAAGCTGTTAACCTGCTCCACTATTTTCCTTCTGCCTCAGTTCTCAGCTTCTTTTGACTTCTCCCATTTACTGCCATTGCACCTGGTTTATACGTAATCAGTTTCATCCCATGTGCCTTTGGTTTTGCATTCTATTCCCCTATCCTTTGCTGAAGATCTTGTTCAGAGTCTGTCTAACATGCCACATGTCTGCACACAGCAGCTTTGCTGCTGTAACCCCTCCAACCTGTTTGCTAATGTAGTCCATCACCAGTATGAACAGCAGTGGGCTCAGAGCTGAACTCTGGTGCAGACCCACTCCCACTGGGAATCCCTCTGTGAGGTCGAACACTGTTTGTATTTGAGTCATTGGGTTCTTGTACATAGCCTGCAGTAATTCTACTAATGTTTCCAGGACTTTGAGTCATCACAGGACAGCCCAAATCAGTGGGACCTTGTCATATACTTTCTCCAAGTCTAGACATGCCCAGTTGGACTCTTTCCTTATTTCTAGCTTCTACTCATCTGTCTGTCTGTCACACATCAAAAATACATATTTTGAAAAGCATTGTTCCTTGTTTGGAAAACTGAAGATTGAAAGCTGTGGTGTGTGTCCTTTTTTTCCCTCTGTGTTTAAATCAATGCCTATATATAGCGTATACAGTGTCTTTGCCTATCTTCTTACAGTTGTCTGTCTTTAAAACTGAAATAGCAGCATAGTGTTTTCTTGTGTCCTGTAACTAGGATAAGTTCTGTATGTTTTTCTATCCGAGTTTTCAGGTTCCCTGTGTTTTCCTATCCCAGCATCAGGTAACCAATTAAAATAAATAAAAATGCAGTGTGTTTGGGGATTTCCAAGCAGCTTTTTTAGTACATGACTTGACAAAACTTTTGCAGGCATAAGTCACAAAGTCCCACTAGTGTGTGCGTGTGTGTGTGTACGTATGTGTGTGTGTGTGTGTGTGTGTGTGTGTGTGTGTGTGTGTGTATATATATATATATATATATATATATATATATATATATATTATTTTTTTTTAATTATCAATTGTTAACCGGGTTGGTCATCTGAGCCAAAAGCCCATTTTCAGTGGGGACCCTGAGGAGAAAAGCTCCAGTTACAATTACAGTCATTCAATACAAACATTTTTATCAGAGATGGCATATTGCAAGACAATTATACAGCAAAGTGCAATAATCAAATTAACAGTTATGTACAGGATTCAGTCTGCAATATACAGTAGCAGTGAGCTAGAGGAAGTGGGATGTTGGTGATTTGTAATATGAGCAATATGGAGGGGAGCTGGAAATGAGGAAGGAGAATGATATGTGAGAAGAGAGTAGATTTAGGAAGGGGGTAGCTAAACTCAAGTTGTGGCTTGACAGGGGAGGACCAGGTGTTTAGGAGATAGTGTTTAAGTTCATGTTTGAACTGGGAGAGATGACAGATGTTTCTTATATTATGTGGGAGGGAGTTCCAGAAGTGGGCTATTGAATATTTGTATAGTGGCTTCCCTATATTTTTCTTGGGTTTGTAGATGTCCAGAAGATGTTTGTCGGATGTACGAAGCTGACGTTGGGGGTTGTATAGTGCTACAATATTAGAGACAGTAGAGTTATAAAGAACAGAGTGTGTTATATGCAGTTGAGGAAAGAGCAGTTGTATGGGCAATTCAGGCCATTGCAAAGACTTAAGGGCAAGGCAGTGGTGGGATTTATATGGGAGATTGGAGGCAAACTTAGCTATTTTGGTGTAGGTTTTATCTAGTTTGCTGAGAAGAGAAGACTGGAGGTTAGTAAGGACAGGAACAGCATACAGAAGAGAGGGTAAAAGGAGAGATTTGGCTAGGGAAGGATTGGAGGAGGGAGGAAGAAATTTATGATTACAGTACAGAAGGCCAAGTTTTTGGTGGGTTTCCTTTATGCATTGATTGATCTGTACATCGAATTTTAGTTCATCATCTATGGTGACACCTAGTAATTTAGTATGTGGTTCTGGTTTGATGATGGTATTGTTAAGAGAGGTGATAGAGAAAGAGGATTTATGTTGAGTTAGTGTTTTAGGAAGAAAAAGTAGAAGTTTAGTTTTTTGGGGGGATTTAAGATTAGTTGATTATCAGTGAGCCAGGTTTCAATGGAAGATAAAGTGTTCTGGGTAAGAGAGAGCAGTTCAATGATACTGTGGGCAGTGGTAGTAAGGGTGGAATCATCAGCATTTTGTAAGAGTGTTGAGAGGTTAGCAGCAGAGTTTAAGTTATTCATGAATATAATGAACAGGAGGGGAGCCAAAATGGAGCCTTGGGGAGCACCAGTGTAGACTGGCAGAAATGGGGAGGTGACAGTTTGCCAGCATTATAGATTGTAGTCTATTAGATAAATAACTAGTGAACCAGTCTATAGAAGAGGTAGAGAGGTGAAGGTCAGAAAGTTTAGTTAAGAGTTTGGAGTGGGAGACTGTATCAAAAGCCTTAGGGAGGTCAAGAAAAAGACAAGAAAGAAGAAGGTTGTTGTCATGGGCTTCTGCTACAGTTTGGGTGAATGAGAGTAGAGCAGTAGATGTGCTGTGATTAGGTCTGAAGCCATGTTGGGTGGGAGTTAATAGATTATTGCCAAGCAAGTGTTTGAGTACCTGAGAATGAACACATTTTTCGAGTATTTTGGAGAGTGCAGATAGTATAGCAATGGGATGATAGTTTGAGGGATCAGTGGAGTTACCTCCTTTATGGAGAGGAATTGTGTAAAAGGATTTCCATAAGTGGGGGGACAACAAACTCGGCAATGGAATGATTAATGAGGATAGAGACAGGGTAGGCAATATAATTTGAAGCAATTTTTAAGGAACTGGGGGGGTAAATTGTCTACGGAGGGAGTGCAAGGTTTAAGTTTATTTAACTGGGACTTGATAAATGTGGTGGAAGTGGGTTATAAGGAAAAGTTATCAGAGGAAGAAGGGGTGAGGGGTGAAAGCAGAGCAGAGGCTTTGAGAGTATGTTGAGTTAGGTTTTGGACTGTTTCTATGAAGTAATTGTTTAGTAGGGTAGCAGTTTCAGTTGCAGTATTGACGGGGAAGGGGTTTGGGGTGGGTGGGGTACTGGGGTTGAGGATTGAGTTAATCGTGGACCAGAATTTCTTGGGGTTGGTATGAGGACTGCAGTGGTTGGAAATGAAAAATGATTTTTTTATATTAATGATTAATTTTTTACACTTGTTTCTGTGTTTTTTGTAGTGTTGGAGTAGGGGAGGGGTTTTATTTTTGAACAGGTTTTCCATGCAGTGTCCCTCTGATGCATAATAGAGTGAGTTTGCTTGGTAAGCCAGGGGCCACAGTTTGATTTTACTCTGATTTTTCTAGATGGAGCCATAGTGTTTAGTATGTCTAGAAATATTTTGCTGAAGGCAGTTATGGCATCATTTAGAAGGAGGTTATAAAGGAAGGTCCAGTTGATGTTGTACAGTGTGGCGTTAAACTTGTATGGGTTGAAGTGGTTCAGATTGCAGCATACTCTGTAGCAGTGTTCTTTGGGTGATTGTTTAGAGTACCTATGGACATAGGTTGGAGAGTGGTCACTGAGAGAGTTGGGAAGTGTGCCACGGTTATGGTAGATACATGGGTTGGATGTTAGGATCCAGTCTATAATAGATCCAGAGGTAGAGGTTTTGTTGGTTCTGCTAGGGGAGGATATGAGTTGGTGGAAGCCATATAGATTGAGGCTATGAGTAGGGGAAGAGGAGGAGAGCAAAGCACACTCGATGTTTACATCACCAAGTATAATGGTTTCATAGTTAACATTGTGGGAGAGCCAGGAGAGAAAGTTTTCAAGAATAGGAATGTTGTCACCAGAGGGATATAGAGGGAGACAATAGCAATTTTTTTATGGAAGTTAAGATGGCAGTCTACAATGATGATTTCTGAAGGAGCAAAGCTGGGTAAGGGGGTTGAGAGTGGAGAGATAGCAAGTTGGTTGGAGTATAGTATGGCAACACCTCCACCTCATTTATTAGCTCTGTCTACACGATAGATGTTGCAGCCAGGGGGTAGGATTTGTGAGTTAGAGATGTGAGGTTTTAGCCATGTTTCAGATAGGGTTAAGATATGAGGGGAGTTAAGTTGGATCCAAGCGTGCAATTCAGATGTTTTGTTAACAATACTTTGGATATTTAGGGAGAAGATGGTTAGGGAGTTAGGTGCAGGAGAGGGGGACTGAGGAAAAGACTGAGGGGGCAATGTGGAATGAGACTACGTGAAAGAGATAGAGGTGGCTGGCCCTGGATTGGGATGGATGTCACCATCCAACAGTTGAGTGTCAAGGAATGTAAGCAAGACAGAGTGAAGGTTTACAGTACAGAGAGTTCTAAATTTGACATAAGTGGAGAGAGATACATTAGGATAGAATTTGACTATAAAGAGGTTGGAGGGTAGGAGTGGAAATAGGTGGGGGAGATTAGTGGTGTCTGAAAGTTATTGTTTGAGTAATGATTGTAGGAGAGAGTGGTTGTAGTGTTATGTAACGAAGTGGTGTGTGGTATGAGGTAGACCAGGCTAGTAGGAGGAGAAGGGGGATGTTGAAATAGTGAGGGGACATTTTGAGGAATTGTAGGGAAACAGTTAGTGAATGATAGTAGAGATATTATATTTGTTTAGGTAGGGAGATCTGAAGTAGTAGGTTGAATATGCAGGGAAAATTGGTTGAGGCAGGGTGTAGGAGATGGTGTAGTGTAAAGTGTGGGGGGGTGGCTAGCTGGAGGGGAGGAGAGAAGAGTGTGTTAGTTTGTGGATTGGTTAATGTGTGGTGTAGGAGGAGTTTAGAGAGTATAAACCTAAGGTGTCTGGCGTGGGTGGGAATGGGGGTAGGGTAGAAGAGAGGCGTGAGCCCGAGCATAGCGAGGGCGAATGTTGCAGGTTTACCTGGCTGGTAGCATGAGAAGATTCAGTAAAAGAAAAAAACAATCAGTTAAGACAGGGGACGAGTATGCTGGTAGAGAGTGACTCAAAGTGGTCCTAAGGCAGTGCAGGGGAAAGACCAGGTATGGGTCTGGCATTCCAAATAGTAAAAGGAATAGCCTTGGGAAGGTGAGAACAGTTTTAGTTTAGAGGGCAAAAGCAGGAACAAATTGTGCAAGATGTTACTATGTGTTAACGCACAAATAGTTAGGCAGTGGAAACACAAAAGGGGGAACAACTGCTCCTGTATTACCTGTTATATTGTGTTTACAGCATGAAAATAGGGTGCTATGAGCACAAGATGCAGGATTGAGATAGCGTATGTGCTAACAGACAGCTGCTCCTGCAGATATAACAGTAGGTGGGCTAACAAAGTTCTCGGTAATACTGCCATCTAGTGGCAGAAAGGGATTAAAAACAATAAGAAATAAATGAAAAGACGGAAAGGTATAAAGGTCAGAAATAGACAACGTAAAAGCATTAGAAGATAAGAAAAACGGGTAAGGGGGTCTTGGCTTGTGTGCAGGCTACTAACAATAGTCAACACTGTAGTAAATAACTTAGCTGATGCAACAGTAGGCAAACACCTACATCGCACCTTTGCAAGGAAGTGCGTCCTCTTCCTTTATTTACCAGTAAGTGTGGAGAGTATTCCGCGGGTTGCAGTCAGCAGATGATAGAGCCAAGGTGGTTGAAAGGGCAGCAGAATAGGCACAACCTGAGAGTATGCTGTAAGAAAGATACAGACAACAGTTTGAAAAACCCGGTTAAAATACAAGGTGTGGAGTGTTCAGGCAGAGCTCAATTAAGGAAACACAACAGTAATTCAAAACAACTAGCAGTTCATTTGGAGAAAGGAGGCAGTAGGGGGAAAGGGCAGATTGTGGAGAGAGAGCCAGAACAGGAAGGGAGATATGTGGCCTGGGAGAGGCAGGCAGGCAGGGAAAGGACAGCAAAGTGAGGGAAGAGACACAAGAGCACAGCAAGTAGGCTAGTGAGGAGGTAAGAGCTGAGATAACAGTGAAAGATGGAGGGTTGAAAGCAGGTATATACAAGAGGTAGTGGGGAGAAATAATTAGATGGCTAAATAAAAACAGGAGAGTAAAGGTAGGTAAGGATAGGATGTAGCAGAGTGAGGGTGTTAGATAATTGAATATCAAGCAATACAAATTATAACAATACATAGGCAGTACTTTTCAAAATGAAATACCGGGCAATATGCAAAGTTAAAGCAAAACATGGTAATGCATTGTAAACTGTAACAAGACAATGCATCAGCGTCATCTACTATAAACTATAATGTTTTTAAACTATAACAAGACACTATCATAGACCCATCATCTCTTCTTTAAGCAGTATTGCTTTAAAACTGTAACAAGACGCTATTAGAGACCCATGGGTCTTTGCTATAAGCTGAGAAGCTTTTTAAACTGAAACAATACACTATCGGAGACCCATGTGTCTTTATATATATATATATATATATATATATATATATATATATATATATATATATATATTGGGTGATTTCAATTACCCAAACATTAACTGGGAGAACTACTCAAGTACTAACTCCCTTGCCCAACGCTTCCTAGAATTTATAAACTCGAATGCCCTGGATCAGCTGGTCAGCACCCCCACCAGAGGTGACAACATATTGGACCTGGTCATCACAAACATGGGTGACCGGCGTTCTACACCCGAGGTCAAAACCTCACTGGTTAGATCAAACCATAGACTAATCACTCTGGAAATCTACGTTCCACCCCACCCCAACCAGGGAAACCACTGTGAAAAACGTTTCAAAAGCAAACTTCACATTACTTAAGACCGAGCCCCCATGCTAAGGGACAATGCTGTCCAAGCTGCTGAATCCCTTACAAAGGCACTCTATGAGCACCTGCAAGAGTGCATGGATCATAGTATCCCAAGCAAAACCAAGACTCACTCCTTCAAGAAAAGGAAACCAGTGTGTTGGACCCCTGCCATAAACAAGCTATACAATAAAAGGAGGAAACTAGTGCAGAAAAGAATAAGGTCCCAAGAAGGAAAGACATCCCTGATCAGTATCAGCAAGAAACTATGATCCCTCATAAAATCATCCAAGGCTAGCTTTGAAAAAAAAATTGCCAAGGACTCCAAAGATAACCACAAAGCATTCTTTAGCTATGTCAAGAACCTAAGTGGAAACTCTCAGATCTGCTCTGAGTTAGTGCAGAATGGCACAAAATACACTGAACTGACTGATATTGCCAACATTCTGGCAGACAGGTTTAGTGCACACTTCACTCCCCTCTCACCCCCTAAAGGGCCCATAACCATACCAGAAGAATGTAGTGCTCTGGCAATCACTGACACACAGGTTAAAACAGCCCTATCCAAAGCCAAAAATACAGCTTCAATGGGACCAGACGGTGTCCCAGGCTGTGTCTTACACGTGCTCCAAAATGAACTAACCCCTCACCTAAACACACTGTTCAAACTCAGCCTCTCTACAGGCTACATACCCATAGAGTGGTGCACAGCAGCAGCTATCCTGCTCCACAAAGGTGGAGCCACAACGGACCCTGGGAACTATCACCCTATAAGCCTGACTAGAATGGTCTGCAAGGCTATGGAGTGCATCATCATGGAATTCATTAACGGAGACATTGGGAACCTTCAAACATTGGATCCTACCCAATTTGGCTTTGATAAGGGTAGGTCATGCCTCCTAAACCTGGTGGACTTCTTTGAGACAGTTACCAAGGCTTTAGATGAGGGAAAGGAGGTCCACAGAGCCTACCTAGACCTCGCAAAGGCTTTCGACACCATTCCCCATTCTTGTATTATAGACAAGCTCACCAGCCTGAACATAAACCCCTACATCATGAGATGGGTTGCCAGTTGGCTCATGGATAGAATCCACACGGTGAGAGTTGCAGGCACTAGGTCCGCCACTAAACCAGTTACAAGTGGCGTCCCCCAGGGCTCAGTCCTGGGACCCCTCCTGTTCGGTATATACTTCTCAGAGGTACAGGCAAGCACAGGAGGACTATGGCTGACCAAGTTCACAGATGACTGCAAACTGGGGGCCATAATTGACTCTCCAGCTGATACAGACACCCTCCAGAATGGTCTCACTGAGACAGATACCTGGTGTCAAAATCATGGCCTCAAGCTAAATGCCAAAAAGTGCATAGTCACCCCCTTTGGAAAAAAACAAAGTACCCCTGAACTACCACATACGTGGTGGTCCCCCAATACAGAAAATGTAATAAGGGATCCGGAGACCCAGGTAGATAGTAATCTCTCCTTTGATAATCATTTTGCCAAGGTGGTTAGAAAATCCTTCTATGTGGCCCACCTAATCACAAAAGGGTTCGCATCTAGAACAAAAGAGGTTATTGTGCCCCTCTACTCATCACTCATCAGACCCATCATAGGGTACAATGCCCCATTTGGGATGTACCTTACAAGACACCTGCAACAGCTGGAAAGACCACAGAAGTACCTCACCAAGAGGATTACTGGCCTCAAACATATGCCCTATGCAGCCCGACTGAAGAAACTCCAGCTGTACTCGGTTGCATACCACTTACTCAGAGGTGATCTCTGCCTGACATACAAGGCCTTGTCCATCCCAGTATTGATGGACATGCTCCACCTAAAAAAAAAACAAATCCCCAAGAGCCACCCGCTCTAGGGATCTAAACCTCACCACAACGATAAATAGGATGTGCTGGAGGGATAGATTCCTGTCCCAGAGACTCCCCATGCTTTGGAACAGGATTCCAATCTTCATTAGGCAGAGCCCCTCACTAACACTCTTCAAGAGAAACTTTGGCGAGTGGATGGGAAGCAGAAAATTTACCCCGGGGATCACTGCAGTGGCTCTGCTGGACAGAGGCACAGGGAATTAATGGCTCTGTTGGACCGAGGGACAGGGAACTAATCTAAGGGATCGGCAAACACCAACACATTCTGGCTAGGCTTATAGATGCCCTCGGGCAGATAGCCTAGTACTTACCTATGAACCTATATGGATTTGTATCACTTCACTGAAAAACCATTTCACTGAGGCCAAATCACCTAAAGTTCATTTCACCTAAAACTCATTTCACTGACAAGTAGTACTCTAAGTCATGTCAAAGGTATATGTCCTTTTCTCCACTGTAGTGCGATCCTGATGTTAGTATATATAGTTGGGGGGTGTGGGGGCATAGCCCCCTATCTAGTTGTGTTTAACCAAATAATATAAAACAAAACCACACAACAGAAAACCAAATTAAGTGGGTGCTACACCCCCTACCCCCATTTAACTATATATACTAACACCAGGATCGCACTACAGTGGGGAAAAGGACATATACCTTTGACTTGCCTTAGAGTACTACTTGTTAATGAAATGAGTTTTAGGTGAAATGAACTTTAGGTGATTTGGTCTCAGTGAAATGGGTGTCAGTGAAATGATATTTCAGTGAAGTGATACGAATATATATATATATATATATATATATATATATATATATATATATATATATACATACACATACATATATGTGTGTGTGTGTTATATATACACATCTGTACAAATTTGCACATTCATTTTATGGCCAAGCAAAAAATGTCCCTTCACCCTAAATTCAATGTTACTCCATGTCTTAAAAAAAAAAAAGGCAAGGAGAACAGCAAAAATTAGTTATGAGTGAACGCGGGATGATGTCCCATGCTTATATTAGTATTACAATGCAATCCAACTTTTATCTATACTTGCTTTGTTAGGCTATTTTTTTATACTAGATGACGAAATGTTGCTTTTGCACAAAGCATGTATAACTATGATCTCAAATTTATAATGGATGATTTGACATAAAAGGGCAGATCTGATGCTTTGTAATTCAAGTTTGTATCTGTCGAATTGGCAATGGCTTATAAATGCTATGAATTGTCAAGAATGCTGTTCTACAACTTTCTTCCTTCCTCCGTGAGTGAAACATTCCGGAATGTTACTTTTTACCTTCCTTACTTAAGTATTTTGACAATTCCATTTAAAACTAGTTGCATTTCATAGTGAATCTTAAAAAGTATGCATTATTTTTATTTTATAGGGCACTTCACCCTCATGAATTTATGAACTACTGGAAGAAAAGCTAGCTTTGCAGCAGGGAACATAGCAGAGTATGGCAAAGTTTGCAAGAAGCATACACCATCAAGTGAGAGATTCCAAACAAGAATTGGATTAGAAAGAAAGCTGAGTTACTGCATCTGGGATGACAAAAAACTTGGAAATGTAATGAAAAAAAAAAAAGCTATTTAAAAATAAAATTAAATAAAAGGTCTATTTAAAACCAGTTTTAGCAATGGATGCTTAGTTGCAACACAGCAAAAATTAAATAAACTTGGCTGTCTGCTGCTGTAAGTGAAAGTGAAAGTGAAATGTGAAGCATTTCAGGATGCTTTGTTCTTTTTGTTCTGATTTGGTCTATTAACTCCTATATTAGGCATCAAACAACAGATAAGTAACACTGAGGAACATTCACTATAGCTTCACAGCAACAACTCGGATGTGGCAAAGGCCAAAGCTTTGAGACAAGCAGACACACATCACCCTTACTGTTTTGTAGCAATCACATGATGATAGCACAGTGCAGAACAAATACAGCGTTGAGAGAGACGCATTCATTGGCAAATGGTCTAAAGAAAACTTGTGATAACATGAAAACAAAATAAGCAATTTCATCCAGAGTAGTACAGAGATTTCTTTGAGCTTGAAGGCTTCCTTTGAAAGTTGTTGTGGAGATTTTCAAACGTTCAGCTTTAACATACTTGCAGAAGAAAAGATAAAATTCAAGTAAGGAGAAGAGGTCTGAGAACTGTAAGTTTGCCCATTCTGGAATTTAAGTGTACCCTTACTGAAACCTCCTACATGATGCTGTCAGACACCTTTCTTAGGCAGCCTGATGTCGCTGTTTTCTACAGAGACTACCAACTATTTCTTAACATTTATATGTTTATATGGATCTAATTATTTTAAACTGTACAGAAATTATTAACCTAATGGACCAGATAATTATTGAAAAAGGTAAACGATGACCCCATTTACATGATTAGCAAAGGAACATATGTTCTTAAAGTGTATTTCTTTAATTTTGTTAAGAAACTGGAGTGCACCATACTCAATAGTAAAATGTGAGACCAGGAGTTAGTGCAATATATTAACCCCCCACCCCCACCGAGTGGAAAGAAACAGCTGGATACAATGAAAGTGGCACTTCTCTAAAACACCTTTATTAAAGTTGTAAAACTCTTGCTTTAAGACAGCTGATGCTTTGAAATGCAGATATTGCAATTTACTTAACCAGGAAGTCACTTAAAACAGTTGCATATGAAAAGCTTTAACAAGTATCCTTTGAAATTTGGTTTTCCAGATGAGGAATCTTCAGCATTTCAAAGTGAAGTACTACAGAAAGTTTGAAAAACTGCTTTATATAGTTTTCCAGTGAAGGGATAAACATAAGTTTAAATGGTGGTAAATTATAATACCTCTTTATTTTTCAGCTAAACCTCCCAACAAATTTGTACAAAGTCAAAAATAATAGGGGAACAAAGGTCCAAAAATAGGGATGAATTTTAAACATTGCTCTTCGAATAAGAGGTGTTGTGTTAGCATGCATTTTCTGAAAGACATCATGTCTGAAACTCAGGTTTCTGTTTTTAATTTATTTATTTATTGACATTTGATTATCTGGAAAGTCCAGTTGAGTAGGAAACCATTTTCAGCAGAGGACAGGGATGAAAATCTTCAAAGTACTACAAAGCATTTTGAAACAATTTTACAGTCTATAAAAATAATACAAAAAACAGTTACAGCTGAAATAATTATACTGAATTAGACATAATATGAAAACTTTGTTTAAGAATAGATACAAGTAATATGACAATTATTTAATGTTTAGAGAAATTGTAGCCAGTTTTATAGAGAAAATGAGGGTAAGTTAGTATAATACAAACAGGAATTGCAATACAAAGTGAGAGAAAAACAGGCTTTTAGTATATTTAGAAATAAAGCCAGGGGAGAAAAATGTATAGATGTAAGGAAGAAAGCGGAGAAGGGAGAATAAGGAGATTTAAGGTTTGAACAGGCATTATTTAGGTACATAGTTTATCCCAGTGCTGAGCAAGAACAGAGCCAGCTTTTATAGGTTTATAGGTTGGTACTAGGCTACTGGCCCTAGGGCCTATACAAGCCTAGCCATAATAATTCCCTGGATATTTCTTCCCACAATATTTACATCCCTGGACCCCTGTCTAGCAGGGCGACTGACATGATCCCCGGGGTGAATTTCCTTTCTCCCATCCAATCATCAAGGTTCCTTTTGAAGAGGGCCAAGGAGGCGCTCTGCTTGACATGTATGGGAGTGTATTTCATAGTATGGGGAGTCTCTGGGTCAGGAATCTATTCCTTCAGCATGTTTGGTTCATTGTGATGACAAGGTTTAGATCCCTGGAGCGTGTGGCTCTGAGGGATTTGGATTTTTTAAGTGGAGCATGTCCAACAGCTCAAGGTTTAACATGGCCTTGTATGTTAAGCAGAGATCGCCTCTGAGCAGAAGATATGCCACAGAGTATAGCTGGCGTTTTTTAGACAGTCAGCATAGGGCATCTGCTTTAGACCTGTGATTCTTTTAGTGAGGTATTTCTGCGGCCTTTCCAGCTGTTGCAGCTGTCTTGTGAGGTACATACCAAATGGGGCATTGTACTCTATAATGGGTCTAATGAGGGATGAGTACAGTGGGACAATGACCTCCTTTTTTCTGGATGAAAAGCCCTTAGTTATGAGGTGTGCCACATAGAAGGATTTCCTGACTGTTGTGGTGATGTGGTTATTGAAGGTGAGACCACTGTCCACCTGTGTCCCTAAGTCTCTCATCATGCTTTTGGTGTTTAGTGTACTGCTACCTATGTGGTAATTCATGGGTACATGTTTTTTTTCCCAAAGGGGATAACTATACATTTCTTGGCATTAAGCTTGAGCCCATGGCTCTGGCACCAAGCATCTGTTTCTGTAAGGCCCTTTTGTAGAATATTCACATAATTTGAGGATTCAATAATGGCTCCCAGTTTGCAGTCATCTGCAAACTTTGTTAGCCAAAGTTTGTGTTAGCCTGTACTTCAGAGAAGTAGATGCCAAACAAGAGAGGTCCCAGGACTGAACCCTGAGGTATTCCACTTATCACTTGTCTGGAGCTAGATTTGGAGTCGGCTACCTTTACAGTCTGGTCAGTAAGCCAGTTGGCAACCCATCGAGTGACATAGGGATTTATGCCCAGCTTAGTAACTTTATCTATGATTCCAGAGTGGGGGATGGTGTTGAAGGCCTTGGTGAGGTCCAGACAGGCTGTGTGGACCGCCTAACCCTCATCCACAGCTATGGAGACTGATTTGAAGAAGTCAATCAGGTTCAGGAGACAGGATTGTCCCTTTATGAACCCAAACTGGGTGGGGTCCAGTGTTTGAAGGTTGCCAATGTCTTTGTTTATAAGTTCCATGATAATGCGTTCCATGCCCTTGCAGATCAGGCTCGTCAGACTGATGGGATGGTAGTTCCCGGGATCCAAGATGGATCCCCCCTTGTGGAGTGGGATTACTGTAGCTGTGTGCCACTCAGTGGGCCCAAAGCCTGAGGTGAGGCTATGATTAAACATGACACTTAGGTGAGGTGCCAGTTAATTTTGTAGTTCATGTAGTACACAGCCCGGGATGCCATCTGGTCCCATGGATGCTGTATTCTTAGCTTTGGAGAGTGTGGTTTCTACATGTGTGGCCGTGATTACCGGAATTTGGCAATGTTTTGCTATTGAGATGGGCCCTTTAGAGGGTGAGGGGGGGTGAAGTTGGCACTAAATCAATCTGCCAGGATATTGGCAAATTCCTTGGGATCAGTATATTTAATGCCATTCTGTTGTAGCTCAGAGCAGATCTGAGCATTGCCATTTAGATTCTTGACATAACTATAGAATGCCTTGTGGTTGTCTTTGGAATCTTTGGCAATTTTATTTTCATAACTAGCTCTTGAGGATTTTATGAGGGATCTCAGCTTCTTACTGAGGTTGTAAGGGAGTTTTTTGCATCCTGGGATTTTCATCTTTTCTGCAACAGTTTCTTCCTTCTGTTGTATAGTTTGTTTATGGCAGGGGACCACCAGATTGGCTTCCGTTTTTTTGGAGGAGAGTGTCTTGGTTCTATTTGGGATGGCACGATTCATGCATGAGTGGATGTGCTTGTACAGTGCCTTAGTGTAGGATTCAGCAGTCGAACTTTCAGATCCCGTTTGGATGGGTATCTTGAAGTTTGTCACTTCTGACTTGAGTAGCCTGAAGTTGGCTTTGGAGAAGTTTTTTTATGGAGGTTTCCTTACTGTGGGGTGGGATGTGGATGTCAAGGGTGATTTGCTTATGGTCAGACCTGACCAATGAGGGGGTGATCACTGGGTGGAGCATCTATTGCCCATGTTGGTAATGACCAGGTGTAGGATATTGGAGCCCCTGGTGGGACAATGGATTAGTTGATCCAGGGCATTGGAATTTATGAATTCCAAGAACTGTTGGGAAAAGGTGTTAGTACCCGACTAGTTTTCCCAGTTAATGGCAGGGTAGTCGAAATCACCCAGTATTAGGGTGTTTCGCTATATATTAATATTTTCCAGTATGTTTAGAAAGATGTAGTGAGAATCTTGGGGCATGGTGGGGGATCTGTAGCAAGCTACAATTTGGATTGCAGTCTTACCTAATGTTAGTTGCACCTGGGGAATTTCAGATGCATTGTGTTGGGCAACTAGCCTGGAGATGTGAATATCCTTGGTGAATATGGACACTCTTCCACCTTTAGTGTTTCGGTCTTGGTTTGGTGGCCGAAAAGTGTGATAAGAGTTG
Source organism: Protopterus annectens (assembly GCF_019279795.1). Taxonomy (NCBI): domain Eukaryota; kingdom Metazoa; phylum Chordata; order Ceratodontiformes; family Protopteridae; genus Protopterus; species Protopterus annectens. Next base: position 1,317,371,526 of record NC_056741.1, on the reverse strand, counting down.
TAGCCTGGTATTGCAGGGGTGTTCTCTGGGCCTTGAACCAGGTCTCAGTTACTGCACAGATATCAATGTTCTCCATTTTTAGGAGTGCCTCGAGAGAGTGCATTTTGAGATTTAGACTTCTAGCATTGAGTAGCATTACCTTCAGATTTTACATGCTTGTATCTGTTACGGTGGTGGTTTTGTCGTTTGAACTTTGCCTAAAAAGGCACTATAGGGGTGGCAAGAGCTTTAGCCAGTAACCTGAATCTTAGGGGTGACAGGTGCAGACCATCTCTGGCAAAGCATCATGGTTTGTAGATCGTGTCTTCCCAGGCAGACAGATACTGGATCCCCTTTGAATGACACCAGAAGCTTAGCCAATTGTTGAAGTCAATCATTTTGTCCTTATATTGTGGTATCATTCTGGGCGAAGGCAGGATGCTACTCAGGGCTAGGGTCATACCTGCCTGGGCCACATGATCCGAGAGCTCTTCCATGTCTCTTTTCATGTAGTCCAGAGAGGTACGTCTTACTGTTTAGTGTAATACTTCTTTTTATTATTACGTTCATATCTTTTATCTTTTTTTACACTGTGTAAATATTGTTTGTAAATTCTGTGTGCTACTTTCGCAGCTTTTCTCCCCGGACCTCTACTGAAAATGGAAATATATCCAGTTAGTCTAGTTAACAAATGTAAAATAAAAAAAATAAAAAATAAATAAAGTAATTCACTCGAACATGGACAATGACAGAGTCATATTTGTACTTGTTGTGGAGTGACTTGAGTGCATGCATTATGTGGCGGATCCTGGCACTCAACAGGCAGCTGACTGTAATTTTCTTCTTGTTCAGCCTGGTGAGTGGGACATCAGTGTGTCTGACTATAGAGTCACCTATGACTAAAATGTTGGGTACATTGTCTTGCCTTAGGGGCTGTTGTTGGGTGGCATACTGGTGTTGTGAGCTATGTGTCACTTTGGTTGTGACTGGTGTTTGTTTGCATTTCAGCTTTGGAGGTCTTTGTTGCTTGGGCAGGTTAATGTTAAGGGCCTCCACATATGTGGGTTTAGTGTTGCTATGTGTGGGTGTTGAAGGGATATGTGTTGCTTGAGGTATAGTGCAGGTGTTAACCTTTTCCTCTTGACTGTCTAGTACAATCTTGGCTGGAGAGAGCTTTGCTTCCAGTTTGGCTATGTAAGTCCATCTCTCAGAGGTTATAGTGTTGGGTGGTAGGAGGACAGGGTTGTCTGTATACATGAGGCAGTTGCTGTATTGCCCCATTATGCCTAGATTCACCAGGTGGACAGGAGAAATCACCAGAAGCTGACCCTTGGACATGCCTGTTTAGGTGCTTTTTTCTAAAGTACAAGAGCTGTTTTCCCTTACCTTTGCAAGGTACTTTGCAATTATAGGCTGCTTTAAAGAGCCAAAATCATTCTCAATGGCACAGCTAAAGCTACACTTGCCCCTACGTATCTTCTCCCCACACTTCTTTATGGTGCTCCCATCCTTACTAACTTTCAGGCATCACAAAAATCAAAACTGAACAATGCTATAACAAAGTTGCTGAAGAATGGTTTTGGCTAGGAAGTATTTCAGAATGGTTTTGAATTATTACAGGGAAGGTATTGACCTGATGGATACAGCTAAGGAGTTCCAAGCTTTAGCAACATGGTATGAGTACAGACCATGCCCAGCAGATTCGATAGGTTTGTGGATAGACAGGAGTTTTTGGACATTGGATTGTAATGACTGAATGGGAATATAGATGTGTAGAATGTTAGGTAGTGCTAGCCAAGCAGATGGTTGCTGGATAATTTTATAAGTGCTAAGAAGCTGTGTGTATGTTAGTTGATGGGGTAGTTCTAACCAATTTAGTTTTTTAATGATACACAGTGGTGAGTTCTAAAATGGATATTTGCTACAAATTCAGCAACTTTGTTATAGAATTGTTCAGTTTTGATTTTGGTGATGCCTGAAAGTTAGTAAGGATTGGAGCATCATAAAGAAGTGTGGGGAGAAGATAAGTGGGAGAAAGTATAGCTTTAGCTGTAACATTGAGAACGTTTTTGGCTCTACAAAGCAGCCCTTGTTTTTTATGAGTTTTTCTTATGCAATGTTGTATATGCAGGTCGAATTTAAGGTTATCATTCATGAGTATCCCTAATAATTTGCAATGAGAAGTCACTTCAGTGATTGCAGTAACAAGAGAGAAGACTTTATATTTTGTTTTTCTCATGGGTGAGGGATTTGGAGAGAAAAGTACTATTTTTTTTTGAGGGGGGGGGGTTGAGCATGAGTTAGAAAGCCATGTTTCAATTGCTGTTAAAGCTTCTTGAGTAATATTTTTGGAGGTGTGCCCTGTTGTCAGATGTGCAAATGAGTGTATAAAAATCTGCCCAAGCAGCAGAGATCTCCAAAGCAGACATCCAAGCAACCGCTACCCCACAACAATACCCACGTATCACATAGTTCACAAAGTCAGTGTGCCACACAGTCACAGACCTTAAGGCTAAACAACACACCTAATACACTTGTAATAGGTGACTCTATTGTCAGACACACTGACGTCCCACTCACCAGGCTGAACAAGGAGAAGGTCACTGTAAGCTGCCTGTCGGGTGCCAGGATCCGCCACATAACACAAGCACTCAGGTCACTCCAAAGCAAGTACAAATATGACTCCATCATTGTCCATGCTGGTGTGAATGACCTGAAATGTACCTCCCTGGACTACATGAAAAGAAACATAGAGGAGCTCTCTGATCATGTAGCCCAGGCTGGTATGATCCTGACCTTGAGTAGCATCTTACCCTCACCAAGAATGATGCCACAGTATAAAGACAAAATGTTCAATTTTAACAATTGGCTAAAGTATTGGTGTCATTCAAAGGGGATCCAGTGTCTGTCAGCCTGGGATGACATGCTCGACAAGCCACGTTGCTTCGCTAGGGACGGCTTGCACCTGTCACCCCTGGGCTTTCGAATACTGGCTAAGGCTCTTGCCACCCCCATAGTGCCTTTTTTAGGCAAGGCTCAAAAGACAAACCCACCTCCATAGACAACAGAAAGAAAAATAAACTAAGGGTAATGCTGCTCAACGCCAGAAGTCTAAACCTCAAGATGCACGCACTCGAGACTCTCCTCAATATGGAGAATATCGATATCTGTGCAGTAACAGAAACTTGGTTCAAGGCTCCCGAAAGCACCCCAGCACTACCAGGTTATACCTCATACCATGCTTTTCGGCCCCAAAACTCAGACCGAACCACAAAAGGAGGGGGAGTATCCATATTCATCAAAGATACCCACACCTCCAGGTTAGTGGCACTGCATGAAGCATCGGAGACCATCCATGTGCAACTAACAGTGGGCAAAACTGCCTTTCAGTTTGTAGCCTGCTACAGACCACCCTCCCAAACTCAGGAACCCCACTCGGATTTCCTGAGAACACTGGAGAATATGAAGGTCTCCCCAAACACCATTATATTGGGCGACATTAACTACCCAAACATAGACTGGGAGCACTACTCAAGCCCCAACACCCTTGCCCAATGGTTCCTAGAATTTATAAACTCAAATGCTATGGAACAACTGGTCACCACTCCCACAAGAGGGGAAAACATATTGGACCTGATCATCATCAACATGGGGACTCTGTGTTCCATACCAGAGGTATACCCCTCATTGGTAAGATCTGACCATAAATTAATCTCACTGGACATCCATATCCCGTCCCCACTCCCAGCCAAGGAAACCACGGTGAAGAACTTCTCAAAAGCAAATTTCACACTTCTCAAAACTGAGGTGGAATCCTTCAAAGCCCCTGGGCCAGTGGAAAATACGGCCCAAACCACAGAATCCTTTACAAACGCTTTCTATGGACACCTACAGGAATGCATGGATTGTGCTATCCCAAATAAAACCAAGACTCATTCCTCCAAAGGCAGGAGACCTGTCTGGTGGACCCCAGCCATAAATAAGCTATACAACAGAAGGAGGAAGCTACTACATGATAGAGCAAAATCCCAAAAAGGGAAGGCATCTCTCATCAGTACTAGCAAGAAACTACGATCCCTCATAAAATCATCTAAGGCCAGCTTCGAAAGAAAAATTGCACAAGATGCTAAAGATAATCACAAGGCCTTTTTTAGTTACGTCAGGAACCTGGGTAGCAACTCCCAGATATGCTCTGAGTTAGTTCAAAATGACAAAAAATACACTGAACCCACAGACATTGCCAACATCCTGGCAGACAGGTTCAGTGCAAACTTCTCCCCCTCTTCCCCCCCAAAAGAGCAAATGTCTATCCTAACAGAGTGTAGCCTCCCTGACATCACAGATGCACAGGTGAGAGCTGCCCTCTCCAAAGCAAAAAACACAGCATCAGTGAGACCGGATGGTGTCCCGGGCTGCATCTTACACGAACTGAACCCTCACATAAAGTCACTGTTCAATCTCAGCCTTACTACAGGATATGTACCCAAGGAATGGCGTACAGCAACAGTGGTCCCACTCCACAAAGGTGGTGCCACAATGGACCCCGGAAACTATCGCCCTATAACCCTGACTAGCCTGGTCTGCAAAGCTATGGAGCGTATCATCATGAAACTCATAAACAAAGACATTAGGAACCTCCAAACACTGGATACTACCCAATTCAGCTTTGTTAAGGGCAGATCTTGCCTCTTGAACCTGGTCAACTTCCTTGAAACAGTCATCAAGGCCATAGATGAAGGGAAGGTAGTCCACACAGCCTACCTGGACCTTGCAAAAGCCTTCGACACAATACCCCACTCGGGCATCATAAATAAGCCCACCAGCTTAAATATCAACCCCTATGTCACAAGATGGGTTGCAAACTGGCTCAGGGATAGAACCCACATGGTCAGAATTGCAGGTGCCATGTCAGACTCTAAACCAGTTACAAGTGGCATCCCACAAGGCTCAGTCCTGGGACCTCTCTTGTTCAGTATATATTTCTCTGAGGTACAGGCTAACATGGGAGGACTATGGCTGACCAAGTTCGCAGATGACTGCAAACTGGGTGCCATAATCGACTCGCCGACTGACACAGGCATCCTCCAAAAGTGTCTCACAGAGACGGATAACTGGTGCCAGAGCCATGGCCTAAAGCTAAATGCCAAAAAGTGCATAGTCATCCCCTTTGGGAAAAACAAAGTGCCCACAAATTGCCACATAGGTGGTAATCCATTAAGTACTGAAGAAGTAATTAGGGATTTGGGGACCCAAGTAGATAGCAATCTCTCCTTTGGCAATCACGTTGCCAAAGTGGTTAGAAAGACCTTCTATATAGCCCACCTTATCATGAAAGGGTTCACATCTAGATCAAGAGAGGTCATTGTGCCCCTCTACTCATCACTCATCAGGCCCATGATTGAATACAATGCCCCATTTGGGATGTACCTTACCCGACACCTACAGCAACTCGAGGGACCCCAAAGGTACCTCACCGGGAGGATCAAGGGACTCAAACAGATGCCCTACGCAGTTAGGCTAAAGAAACTCCAGCTCTACTCAGTTGCTTACCCCCTACTCAGAGGCGATCTGTGCCTGACGTATAAAGCCATGTCCAACCCAGAATTAATGGACATGCTCCACTTCAGGAAATCCAAATCCCTTAGAGCTACATGCTCCAGGGACTTAAACCTCAGCACAGAAATAAATAGGACATGCTGGAGGGACAGATTCATATCCCAGAGGCTCCCCTCACTCTGGAACAAAATCCCAATCTATGTTAGGCAGAGTCCCTCAATGACCCTCTTCAAGAGAAATCTTGATAAGTGGATGGGAGATCGTAGGTTTACCCCTGGGATCTCTTCTGTGTCCCTACTAGACAGAGGCACAGTAAACTAACCTCAAAAGGGCTATCTTCTGTGACCTACTATACAGAGACACAGTCAACTAATCTAAAAGGGTGGTGAAAGCCAAACACACTCTGGCTAGGCTTATAAATGCCCTAGGGCAGATAGCCTAGTATCAACCTATGAACCTATGTAGAGTCAACCTCATACTGTATTAGGGAGGCCTGTTGTGTGGATGTGTGGAGGATATGGTTGAGAATGTTAAACAGGAGGTGAGCAAAGATAGAGTTATTGGTGAGAGGTATGGAGATAGGGTAGACTGCCATTTTACTGACTGATACATATTGGATAGGTAGCTTTGAACCATGGAAGGGTGGGAGCTAAGAGAGAGGCCTAAGGAGAAGTTTGCATAAACTGTGTTGAAGGCTTTAGACAAGTCATGAAATAATGAGGATACTAGTTTGCCATTATCTCTAGCTTTATTGACACTATCTATATGGGCTGCAAGTGCAATTTTAGTACTGGTGGATTTCTTTGAAAATGTGACCAGGGCCAATGACGAGGGAAAGTCTGTGCACACAGCACCCCCACTGTGAGATCCTCCCTGGTGAGATATGACCACAAATTGGTCTCATTCGAAGTAACTATCACACCTGATCCCCCCCCCCCCCAGCAGCAACTAAACTAAAAACTTCTCCAAAGCAGATTATAACCTCTTATGGGCTGGTATAAATAACTTCACTGCACCTCCTCCCTCAGGTGGAGCTGGCAACTATGTCAAGCTCTACACCAATAATTTATACAAACACCTGTTTAATAGTATTGACTCGGCCATACCTGATAGGACCAAAACAAGATCCTAAAGGAAGAGCAAACCTGCCTGGTGAACAATTGCCATTAACAGGCTTTACAATAAGAGGAAGAAATTGCTGTCTAAGAGTAAGATGGCACAAGCCCATCTTAACGGGAAACACTCCCTCCTCAGCTTAAACAAGCAAATAAGACTTCTTGTGAAGTCCTCCAAAGCAAATTATGAGTCCAAATTAGCTTTCTCAACAGAAGACAACCACAAGGCATTCTATAGTTGCATCCATAACCTAAAAGGAAGGGCCCAGATTTGTGCCGAACTGGTAGTTAATGATATCACATATACTGAGTATTTGAGTATATATGCGGACATAGCTAACCTGTTGGCTGACAGATTCTGTGAAAACTTCACTCCTCTGTCCCCACCACACATACCCCATGACATTCATATCTTGTATCTCTAAAGAGCAGGTCATAAACACCCTCTCTAAGGCCAAAAACACAGCATCTATGGGACCTGATAACATCCCAGGCTGCATCCTACATGGGGTCTCCAACATGAATTAGCAACACCATTGGGTACTGTTTTCAGTCATACTCTAAATACCGGCTTCATACCAGCTGGATGGAATACAGCTACCATTATTCCCTTGCACAAAGGTGGTGCTTCCACTGACCCTGGGAACTATAGACCTATTAGCCTGACTAGCTTTATCTGCAAGGCCATGGAGCGAAACATCACGGACTTTATCAACAAAGATATAGGTAATCTCCAAACACCTGACTCTACTCAGTTTGGATTTGTCAAAGGGAGATCATGGCTGTTAAACCTGGTGGACTTCTTTGAGATAGTCACCAAGGCCCTGGATGAGGAAAAATCTGTGCACACAGCCTACCTGGAGTTAGCCAAGGTGTTTGACACTATGCCCCACTCAGGCATCATTGACAAACTCACCCAACTAGGCATCAAGCCTTATATCATTAGATGGGTCGCTAAATGGCTAACTGATAGAACTCATATATTCAAAATAGGGGAATCCACCTTCACCAGCAGACCTGTAACCAGTGGTGTTCCACAGGGGTCAGTCTTTGGACCTCTACTGTTTGGAATCTATTTCTTCAAAGTACAAGCAAAAACTAAAGGTCTGTGGTTGACAATGTTTGCTGATGACTGCAAACTGGGAGGCATCATAGACTCTCCAAATGATGTCAACATCCTACAAGAGGGTCTTACACAAACAAATGATTGGTGCCAAAGCCATGGCCTTAAACTCAATGCAAAAAAAATTTTATCATTCCTTTCGGTAAAAGTGATGTTCCTGCTAACTACCACATCAATAGCATCTCCTTAACTACACAGTCAGTGTTGAGAGACCTGGGCACACAGGTTGACAGCAACCTTACCTTTGATCACCATGTCTCCACAGTGGTAAGAAGGGCATTCTATATTGCTCATCTCATAAGTAAGGGCATTGCCTCCAGAAAAAAAGATGTTATAACCTCCCTGTATTCTTCCCTCATCAGGCCAATAATTGAGTACAATGTCCCTTTCGGTATGTACCTTTCCAAGCACCTGCAGCAACTGGAGAAACCATAAAGGTTCCTCACAAGGAAAATTCAAGGTCTTCAGCATCTGTCGTATGGGGATCATCTGAAATCACTGTCACTTTATTCTGTTTCATGCAGACTACTCAGAGGTGATCTCTGCCTTGCATACAAGGCAATTTCTGACCCTGCTTTATTAGAAATGCTGCATATCCGAAAGTGAAATGGTACACTGGCTACTCACTCTAAAGACGTTAACCTGGTATGTGACATTAATAAAACATGCTGGAGGGACAGATTTGTCTCCCAGAGGTTCACACACCTTTGGAACAGACTCCCACTTCATGTCAAACAGAACACCTCATTGTCCCTCTTTAAATGCAATCTGGATGATTGGATGGGTGACTATAAATTCATCCCAGGGGTTCCACCTGTGTCCATCTTGGACAGTGGCAAAAGGTGCTGATCATGGAAAAAATGGTAAGAACTTGGCTAGGCTTGTAAGGGCCCTATAGCCATTAGCCTAGTAACTTCCTATGATCCAAAACCAAAACCAAAAGGAAAATAAAATTGCTTTAATAAAATCCAAGACAAATCCGCGATAAATAACTCCAATAAGCGCTTTCATCTGTAATAAGACTTCTTCAGACTGGAAGTTAACATTCAATAACACACATTTAAACACCTTTTTAAAATTACATGACTATTTATTTTATTATTTATTTTACATTTGTTAACCAGGAGAGTCCAACTGAATATATGTCCATTTTCAGTGGAGGCCCGGGGAGAAAAACTCCAGAGCAGTTAAATTGTTAACATATAAGATAGCGAGTTTAACAAAAGGTATATTTGCCAACATTCACAGGATACATTTTTTATACACCTTATAGAAGTATAGACCAGCAAGTATTACAAGAAGGCAGAATTGACAACTTACACAAGACATTTTTACACTCGAGAGAAATTCTATGTACAATTGGTTTACTTTTCAGTGGTGAGAGTTTACATTTACCCATGTAGACGATAAAAAAAAAAAAAAACAGTAGATGCGCTGTTACTCTAGTTGCTGAAAACAGGGAATAATGAGTTACTATCCAGGGTACATAATCTATGATTCAGGAAGTAGTTTTTAAATTGGGTTGAGAAGTTATTACTTATTATGTGGGCTGGAAGGGAGTTCTAGATTTTAGAGATGTTGTGGCTATAAATGGATCTACCTGCCTCATTGTTGAAGTTCGTTACCTTAAGGAGGTGTTGGGTACTTGATCTCAGGGATCTGCTAGTGGTGTAGGGTTGAAGTAGTTGTTGCAGGGCAGGGGTGTTGCCTGGATGATATAGTACTTTGTGACTGAGTGATAGTTGATTGACTTGAAGGGTCAGTGGGAGTTCTAATCAGTTGAGTCTTTTGAGGCTTTCACAGTGGTGGGTTCTAAAAGGTGAACCTGTGGCGAATCTGGCTATTTTATTGTAACAGCTATCTAGTTTGTTTAGCCCTGTTTTTTGGAGATTGGTAAGCACGGGGGAGGCGTACAGTAGGGTGAATAGGAGGTGTGTCCTGGCTGTGGTAACCTTAGAGTGACTGGAGAGAGACTGTTTGTTGCGGTAGAGTAGACACATTTTTTTTGTGAACCCTTTTTATGGTCTGGGAGATGTGAATGTCAAATGTAAGGTGATTTGTCAATTTCCAGGCTTAGCAGTTTTACATGAATGCTGGGTGTGATGGTGGTGGTGTTGTGTGAGGAGATTATAAAGTTACTTGGGGGGGGTGGAGATCTGTGAGGGCTGAAGAGGAGTAGTTAGGTTTTGGCTGGGTTTAGAATGAGGTTCTGGTTGGTGATCCATGTTTCGGCCAGGGAAAAGCATTTTTGTGTTAGGGAGAGGAGGTGTTCTAGGGAGTTGGCTGCACAGATTATGGTGGTATCATCTGCATATTGGACTATTGAGGCTTTGAGAATGGTGGATGGTAGTTGATTAGTAAATAGGGTGAAGAGTAGAGGACCCAGGATGGAGACTTCGGGTACCCCTAGGGAGACAGGCAGTAAGGGAGAGAGCTGGTTATGCCATTTTACAGCTTGTTGCCTACCATCTAGATAGCTCTTAAACCAAGAAATAGTAGAGATACTGAGGTTTAGATTGGTTAGTGTATGAAGCAGTTTTTCATGGTTGACCATGTCAAAGGCTTTAGATAAGTCTAGGAGTGTAGCAGATACTAGCAGTCTGTTGTTTCTCTGATTATTGATGGTATTAGTGAATGATGCAAGTGCGGTGACGGTGCTATGGAAGGGTCTGAAACCATGTTGCTGAGTGGATAGTAATTTGTTTTCTAAGAGGTACTTCATCAGTTACATGTGGACAACTTTCTCTAGGAGTTTTGATAGGGGGGATAGTATAGCTATAGGCCGATAGTTACTGAGTTCTACAGAGCTACCCACCCTTTGTGCAGTGGTGTTATATGAGATATTTTCCAAAGCTGGGGTACTTTGCACTCAGAGATAGATCTGTTTATTAGTATGGAGACAGGATAAGCTATTGCTTCTGCAGCTAGTTGAAAATATTCTGAAGGAAATTTATTGGCGGCTGTAGAGGTTGGCTTATGTTTTTGGAGTAATTTTTGTATGATCTTGGTTGGCACTGGGTTGAAGGTAAAGATGGGGTGACTGAGATTTGTTTTGGGTGAAGAGGGTGTTTTTTTGGGGGGTGGGTTGTTGGGGCTCAGTTGGTTGTTGGCTAGGGTTTGGATAGTTTCTGTGAAGAATTTGTTGAGCTGTGTGGGGATATTGTCTTGGCTGTTCACTATTTTGGGGGTGGGGGTGGTTGTTTTCCCTGGTTGCAGTACAGTGTTGACAGCAGCCCAGAACTTTTTTTGGGTTGTTTATATATTTATTCTGAATATTTTGGTAGTAGGAGATTTTGTCTGTTTTAATAAGTTGTTTGACTTTGTTACGTAACTGAATGTATGTTTGTTTGTCTGTTTGGGATTTGCTTTTATGATAGTTTGTCCATGTTTTGTTCCTATCTCTGAGTAATGTTTTAGTATCTAAAGTTAGCCAAGGAGCATGTTTAGTTCTGATTCTTGTGGTTCTGGGGAGGGGGGGGCATGATGGTTAAGTATGTTAGTGAAGGTAGTATTGAAGTATAGTACTGCTTCATCAAGGTCTAAAATGTTTAGGGGGGTCCAGTTACATAGTTTTAGGTCATTATTGAAATTGAGTTGGTTGAAGTTTTTTTCTATTCCTACATTCCCTGACAGTTGCTTGGGTCAGTTGGGGAGTTTTGCTTCTTAGTAGAAATGTAGCTAGGTGGTCGCTGAGGGTGTCTGGCAGGCACCCGGTGTGAGATATATGGGAGGGATGAGATACCAGTATCCAGTCTAGTATAGATTGGTGTTTGGTTCTCTTGTCTGTTCTAGTAGGGGAAGTTATAAGTTGTGTTAGTCCATGTAGGTTGATGTGGGAGAGAGGGTTTTGACTGGAGCAGTTGTCCCAGTCAATATTAAGGTCGCCTAATAGGATGTTTTCTTGGGGAAGGGTGTTAGCTATCCATTCTAGGAGTTTTTCTGTGGTGGGAATATTGTTCCCTGGGGGGATATAGCATCCTATAATGTTGATGTGCTTAGGTGGGTTAAGTTTCAGTTTAGTGAGGGTGAGTTCAGTGTTATCCAAGTCTGGGGTTGTTATGTCTAGTTTTTCTAAGATAAGGTGAGTTATATATAGTATGGCTACTCCTCCACTCCCTTTTTCCTACTCTGTCATTTCTGATTATATTATAGCCTGGTGCTGTGATGTAATTAGTGTTTTAACCCTTTACATTTCAGGTACATAATAAAATCACCTCTATTGTTCAAACCAGGGGGTAGCAAGCATTAAGTCTAACCTGCCAGCTATATTCCAACCATCCTAAGTCATCTTCTGGATTTAATGAATTTTCAACATTGTTTAGGGTATCCACTACAAGGAATTTAAAATGAACTTTACATGACCCATGTTTATAGTGCTTCCTCTGGGCATTCCTTTCATCCTGAATAGAAACTGCATATTTGTGTTCATAAATTGTTTTGTATCAAACACTAATTACATAGTCATGTGATTTTAAAAAGCTGTTTAAATGTGTGTTATTGAATGTTAACTTCCAGTCTGAAGAAGTCTTATTACAGATGAAAGTGCTTACTGGAGTTATTTATCTCGGATTTGTCTTGGATTTTATTAAAGCAATTTGAGTTTTCTTTTGGTTTTGGTTTTGGCTTTGGATTTTAGTCTAAACCAGCTTTTAGCTTACTGTTTTGATCTTATGATCCAGCATACCTCCACTTGGCAAAAGCCTTTGACACAATCCCACACTTGGGCATTACTGACAAACTTAGCAAACTGAATGTAAACCCCTTTGTGGTAAAGTTGGGTTGCCAACTGGCTCACAAACCCATTAGACAATGTCAAAGGGGTGACTCCACATCAACCAGCAGACCTGTCTGTCACCACTGTGGTACCACAAGAGTCAGTGCTGGGCCCCCTACTGTTTGGTATATACTTGTTAGATGTTCAGGCCAAAACTAAGGGGCCATGGCTGACCAGGTTTGTGGATGACTGCAAACTGGATGCAATTACTGAGTCCCCAAATGATGTCAGTATACTTCTGGAGGGTCTTACTCAGACCAACGACTGGTGTCTTAGTCACAGTCTCAAACTGAATGCAAAGGAAATGCATCATCATTCCCTTTGGTAAAAACAATGTCCCTTCACACTACCGAATTAACAACAATACTCGATTCTCAGCTAGATCGTCTTCTGTGTGGAGGCATACGTGAAGGTTGTGTGTCAGGGCTGGTAACCCGGTACGTAAAAATCCACTACCAATCATTAGCGGACCGGAGTTCCGCTGTGGCGACCCCTAACCGGGAAAAGCCAAAAGACAAAAAGACCCTATATACCTATGAAGTGGTAAGAGATCTGGGATCACAAGTATACTGCGACTAACGTTGACCAGCATAGATCTACTGTAGTAAGGAAGGCCTTCTACGTAGCACACTTGATTAGCAAAGGCATCACCTTCAGAGCAAAGGAGGTTATAACCCCACTATACTCGTCACTAATCAGGCCCATAATTGAGTATAACACCCCTTTCTGAATGTACCGTACAAAACACCTGCAGCAAATGGAGAAACGTCAGAGTTTTCTATCTTAGAAGATCAAGGGACTCCACGTGCCTTACACAGACCAACTAAAGTCCCTGTCACTATACTCAGCATCATATAGACTTCTTAGGGGAGACTTATGCCTGGCTTACAGAGCAATCTCCAACCCAAACCTGATGAATTTGCTGCACATCTGTAAATCAAATGGGACTACAGCTACCCATTTCAGGGACTTAAATATGGCCTGTGACTTCACTAGCACCTGCTGGAGGGACAGATTTGTCTCCCAGCGACTGTCATGTCTTTGGAATATGCTGCCGATTCATGTGAATCAGAACACCTCTATGACACTGTTCAAAAGGAACCTAGAACACATCTATGACACTGTTCAAAAGGAACCTGGGCGAGGGGATAGGGCACTGTAAATTCTTACTGAGGATAGTGCCCACAACCATCCTGAACATGGGCAGTCATTTATAAATATAATCCTAGATATTGACTAGAGTATCTATGGGATTACATTGGAATGAAACGTCTAGGCTTGAAATTACCTCTGGGCTGATAACCTAGTAACCTACTATGATCCCATAGGAAGTAAATAAGCTATGTTATGTGAGGGATAGAAGATCTTTCTGCAGGAGAAAGTTTAGTAATTGTTTTTGAATACATTTTTCATGTATTTTAGAGAGGAGGGATAAGATTGCGATAGGTCTAAAGTTAGTAATGTCTGTTGAATTTCCTCATTTGTGCAAAGGGATAATATGTGACTTTTTCCAGATGGAGGAACATGGGATTCCTGCATTGACTGAAACAGGGTAGGCAATACTATTAGCTGCTATTTTAAGTACTCAGTGAATTCAGTCCTCAATGATTTGTCAGAAAAACACATTTTTATGAGGAACAGACCAAAGATATAAGGCAAAAATCTGTATGGTTGAGAGGTATGCTTTCAGCCCACAGATGTCAAGAGAACTAATTTGAATCTGAGACAGACCACTCTAAGCTGAATCCATGGGAGGCAGCTATTAGAAACTGTGTTACTGTGTGTGTTTCTTTTTCTTATTTTATTCAATTTATTTATTGCTTGAACATGAACAATACTGTTTCCACTAGTTACTTGTAACGCATATATCTTTAACGCAATATTTCATTTTTCAAAAGTCAACATTAAACTGTTTCAACCACTGTGTATTTCTTTATGGTAAAAGGGTGGGGAATGATGAGGGATGAATTCTGTTTGTTTAATTACATGTCTGTATACATTATTATGGAAAGAATCCAAAGAATGTGAACTATTTTTAATGTACGTTTGTATTAATAGTCTGCTGTTAAGTTGACTCTATACCTGTGCCATCCGGCCCAGGTCATGTCTGGAAATGATCCATGAGCACCTGGTAAACAAAAAATAAACACACAATAATACATATTATTGATTAATCTATTCTGACTGAGAAAGCATGGAGATAATACAACAAGTATTCATAGCTATGATAGAGACTTTTTATTAGCATTTATCAGCAATGAAACAAATTTTGAGTCAGTTTGGGTTAAACTGTGAAAAACAAAGTCAAGCTAAACCAACGTGGTATAACTACATGGGCCATAATACAATTATAGAGGGAGCCACAAATATTATGAATGTACCTCTTAGAAAATGTAAGAATATAGCATGTTGTGAAATCCTAGGTGAAACTTAATGCCACCTAGAATGTAAGCAGTTTAGAAAAAAGTTTAAGAGTGGTGTGGGAGGGTGCATTAGTTGAAGCTGGGAGTCATGCTGAGGGATGCAGACATCAAGCAGAGATAAGTGAAAAGGGAACAGGTGGAAAAAGAGACAAAATATAAATAGTTCCAAAAATAATAAAAAAAAAATATCAAGCTAAGTACAGTTTGTTTGTTTGTGTCTTTCGGCTTTTCCCTGTTAGGGGTCGCCACAGCGGAACTCCGGTCCGCTAATGATTGGCAGTAGAGTTTTACGTGCTGGCTTGCCGGGCCTAACGCACAACCTTCCACAAAGGAACGTCCATTCACGCATGTCACCACACAGAAGACGCTCTAACTGAGGATCAAACGGGCAACGTCTAACTGTGAGGCGACAACGCTACCGCAGCACCACCACCGTAGTATCAAGCTAAGTACAGTATCCTTTGATATATATCCATATCAGGGGATCTCTCATAGTCGGGAAACACCAACCAACTGGTCAAGAAAGAGCACCAACACCTCCACTTTTTAGAAGGCTGCAAAAAGCTAAGCTTCCTCCTCATATTCTCTCCACCTTCTATAGAGGTGCAATAGAGAGCATCCTCACCTGTAACTTCACAGTGTGGTTTGGAAGCTGCACAGTTACAGAAAGGAATGCACTACAAAGAGTGGTGAGAGTTGCAGAGAAGGTAACAGGTTCCAGTCTTCCATCAATACAACATCTTTATTCTACAAGAAGCATCCTAAAGGCCACCAAAATAATGCAGGACAACATGCATCCTGCGCATGGACTGTTTAAGTATCTGGCATTGGGCAGGAGATATCGCAGCATCCGCTGCAGGACTACAAGATTCAATAAAAGTTTCTACCCTACAGTGATTAGACTTCTGAACTCAGGCACTAGCCCAAGGGTCTGGACACATAAGAAGTCAATTTTTATTTATTTGTGCAATACATACTTACATATGTTCCACATAAGTGCAATATTTATTTATTTTATCTTTAGTCGGTATTTAACCCACTCAATTGCAATACTAGACAAATTAACTTAGGCATTTCAGTCTGTAGTGTGTTTTCTATTACTTTTCATAGGGTAGTTATTTTAACTTAAGGGGGGTATTATTTTCGTATATGAGTGTTGGTAAATGACCCTGCTCTTTCTTGTGTGTATTGGGAGTAGTATTATATTTGTTAGTTATGTTTATTCGCCTACTTGTATGTGTTGTTTCACTTTCCTATGTAATCTCAAGAACTGAGCTGATGCACAAAATTTTGTTTAGGCCATACATGTGTAGTTCTAAATGACAATAAAGTTTACTTTGACTTTGAAGTATGATTTCCCAGATGATGAGTCTTCAACATTTCTAAGTGAAGTACTACAGAAACTTCAAAAAACTGCTACATTTAAAACTGTTTTAAATCTCCCAGACCTATGCTTATACTTATCAAGGGTATCGGAACTTGTCAGAAATTTGGGATGCATGGCTAGGCTTAAAAAGGCCCTTGTGGTCTTTAGCCTAGTAAACACCTATGAATCTATGTTTTAGATAGTTTTCCAGTGAAGGGCTAAACATAATGTGGAAACCCTAGACTGCACCCAAAATATCAATATAACACCACACCCACACAAACTGGTTACACTGTAGAGCATGTGTTCAGCCTGCTCAAAGCCTGCTTCTGCAGCATTCATGTGTCTGGAGGGGGGTGCTCCAGTGTGGTCCTCCTACAGTATGCAGGATGTTTCTAACATGTTGCATGTTTTATAGTATGATGGTGAGGAGACAGAACTGGCAGCCCCAGGATACTGGTAAGGTTAGACTGTATTCACTTGTGCGTGCACACACACACACACACACACACACACACACACACACACACACACACACACACACACACACACACACACACACACACACACGAGGGGAAAGGACATCAACATCACTGTCTGTGGTGGAATAATAAGAGTCATCAGCCACAAAACCACCTTCCAGACAGCAATGGATGCAGTACATGGCAATACATGTGAAGTGGCACCATCTAGTCTCTTTGCATGAGGTCCAACAAAGCACAGAGTGATAGTGCAGTGACAATAGATCAAATGTGATGTACATAGAGCAAAATAACATGCCATGGATGCCAGAACCATGGGGGGCAGGAGCCCCCCCCCCAACTTTCAACAGCTGCCCAATGTGCCCTGAAACTGCTGGCGGAGGATTGATTACATGGAATAATTTGCATTGGCATTTCTAAGGAAACTGCAAGCTCAAGCAGCTGGAAAAAATGACAATTTGAGTAATAAATCATATTTTTCTGGTTGGCAGAGCTCGCATTTACCATGGAAATGTCTATGCATGTATTTCAAAGGCATACCAATCAATGTCTTTCATCAGAAGTTTTGGATAAAGCCAAAAATAACACTAGAATGAAGGCTCAACATTAGGGAAATCTTTAACTATTACTTATTCATTTAAAAATTTAACAGAACAGATTTTGCATCAACATGCATTTTTTGAACAATGAAAGTATATAATTTTAATGTCTAGCATTATTGACTGATTGTAATCCTCTGCATACCTCTCAACTTTTGCTTAAGAAATCTGGACAAAGGCAAAAATGATGGGAGGATAAAGGGCCAAAATCAGGAACAGATTTTTAAAATTGCTCTTATAAACAAAAAAAAAAAAAACAAAGAAAGCAGCTAGAATAATGGGTTTTGCACTAGCATTCATTTTCTGAAGGATATGAAGTCTCACACTCAAATGTTTCATTTAGTGAGCACAATCCTCAGTGGTTTGTCAGACTTTATTGCCTCATGTTTTAGGTCTGTTTTTCATAATCTGGATATTCTGCAAAATTTTGGAGAGTTGATAGGTATGATCCTGAGTGATTTACCAGAAAATCAAATATTTTACGAGGGACAGGGCAAAAATAGGAGGCAAAATCAGGCATATTTGACAAAATTCTGGAGTTTGTTTATCTGTTTATTGACTGATTGCTATTTGTTTACCCGTGAGCTGTTCTATAGACCCTTTTCAGACACAACCCAGGATCAACAGCAGTAAAGATAACATTTTACAAAAGGAAAATAAGGTACTGAATTCATGTACATACTTCATATAGTTGAGACGTATGTTCTACAAGTAAACAAGACTATTAGGAGTGGTCCACGCAGTGTCACTAAATAAATATGCAAATACTCTCAAAACCTATGTATCTCTACAAAGATCAGCCACAATGAAATGCTTAAATATATTTAATAATAAATAGTAAAAGAACAAAAAAATATTAAATATATATTCACAGTGACATCAGAGTTTAAAATCACAGGAAATATTTAAAATAACATTGAAGGACAGGCTCATACAAAAAAAGAAAAAAAAAACAATATCTAAACTAAGCTTCACTATATTCCTAACTAAATCTAACATAATTATATTATTCTCTACTTGCTTAATTGGGCAAGGCTGATGATATGGTGAATGGTCCTTCTTGTTGTCAGGCCCAACACATAATACAGAATACTCAGTCTCACTAAGAAACTTATCAAAATAATATCTAAAATATTACTTCTGGAAAAGCTTGCAGAATGGCATCACTTCTGGCTGTCTGACTTCTAGTTCCCATGCAAACCTCTATGGCTGGAAGCTGGCAGGATTTAGCACCTACCTATAAAAATACACACACAAGGGCTTTTTCTCAGATTTGTGGCAGGTGCTGGAAGTCATAAAACAATTTAATACCGCCATGCTTCCAGAGTAGTACTTAGTTCACCCGAAAGACAATACAGAAAGCTTCCTAGTGCAGACTTTGTGTATGTGAGTTATGGGTTTGATAACTTTAAGCAACAACTTATCAGCTGACCTGAGTGAACTGAGGTTAGTGTAGGGTTGAACAAGGTCAGAAAGAGTTGGACAGTTGTCAGGTTTGTGCATGACTGTATGGGCAATTAATAGTTGATTGAGCGATAGTCTGTTAGGAAGTTCTATCTAGTTCAGATGGTGAAGGGCAGTTGAATGATGTGATCTCTGAGGCTGGTTTGAGGTGAATTTGACTATTTTATTATAGCAAGATTCAAGGTTTCTCAAATCTGATTTGCAAAGGTTGGTAAATATTTGGGAACAGTAAAGAAATGTAGATAAGAGGTGGGTTCTAGCTGTTGTAAGTCTGGCGTGATTGGTGAGATAGGATTTGGCCCTGTAAAGAGCACCGAGTTTTACATGGACTTTTTAAATTGTTAGTGGTATACGTTTGTCAAACTTCAGTCTATTGTCAATAGTGGCACCGAGAAGTTTTGTTTGTTCTACAGGTTCTATTTTAGTCCCATTGGAGGAAAAGATGGAGAGAGGTGGTTGTTTATTTTTTTATTGAGGTATTGGTAAAGATGATAAGTTTGGTTTTTTGGGGGTTTAATATGAGTTGGTGGAATGATAAGTAGTTTTCAATATTTTGCAGGGCAACCTGGGTTTTTTCTTGAAGTTCATTGATAATGGGGGCAGAGCAGATGAGGGAGGCATCATCAGCATATTGTATGATTGAGGTAGGTTTGGTGGTGGAACTGAGATTATTGGTAAAAATAATGAAAAGTATCGGGCCAAGGAGAGATCCTTGCTGATTTCCTATAGAGATGGGTAGCTGGGGGAGAGTTTATTATCCCATAAGGTGTCTTGTTTATGGTTAGAGAGATACCTATGAAACCAGCCTAGGGATTCAGGACTTAAACTGTAAGAGGCAATTTTACTAAAAAGTATTTGATGTGATACAGTGTCAAAGGATTTTAACATATCAAGGAAAGTAGCAGAGACTAGTTGCTTTGTGTTTTTGAGGTTATTTACAGCATTTGTAAAACTTATTAGAGTTGTATTAGTACTATGTCTGGGTTGAAAGCCATGTTGAGTATTAGATAATAGGTTGTTCTTCAAGAAGTAGTCTAATATATGTTTGTACATACACTTTTATAAGATTTTGGCTAGTGGTGAGAGAGTGGCTATAGGTCTATAGTTGGAGAGATCAGTTCAGGGGCCACCTTTGTGTAGGGATATGACATGAATATTTTCCAAAAGAGTGGTACATACTATTCAGATATAGAGAGGTTGATTAAAATGGATATAGGGTAAGCGATGGATGTGGCGGCTTGTTTTAGAAAATCACCGGGTAGCTGAACTGTAGTGAGTGTGCATGGTTTTAATTTACTTAGGAGATTTTTTTATATAATTAGTTTGGATATGTTTAAGATTGAAAAAGGCAGAATTTAGGTTGGTGGGGGTGGGTATGGAAAGAGGAGAATTAGGAGTTTTGTTTAGTAATGAGGATATTGAGGAAATTAAATGGGAATTGAATTGAGTGGCTATGCATCCTATAGTACTGCTAGTTGTTGGGACTGGGATAGTGGGTTTACTGGGGTTAAGGAGGTGGTTGATTGTTTGCCAGAATTTTTGGGGATTCTTTTGGTATTTTAGTTGACATGACTGAAAGTAATTTTCTTGCCTTGTTTAATTTATTTTTGGCTTGATTTCTAAGTTGTTGGTAGCAGGTGAGATTGACTTTACTCTGTTATTAAGAATAAGAGTCCAGGCTTTGTCCCTTAGCTTAAGTAGTAGAATTATTTATTTTGATAACCAAGGAAGTTGTTTGGCTTTGGTATGGATTTTCCTTATTGGTGCACGGTTATTAAGTATTTGCAGAAAAGCATTATTAAAATACTGTACAGCAAGATCCAATTGTAGACATTTTAGAGGTGACCACTCATATTGTTGTAAAAGTGTGTTAAATGTGGTTGGGGAAAAGTGTTTTTTATAACGAATGTAGTGGAATGTAATGCTGCAGGAATTATGTGTATGTTTCCTGATTAGATAGGTTGGGAAGTGATCGCTAAGAGCGTCTGGAAGACAACCAGCATCGTAGCTAATGTTTGATTTGTTTGTCAGAATCCAGTCAAGTATAGATTGCCTGTTGGTGAGCTTGTTGATGCGTGTTTGATGGTTAATATTTTGGCAGAAATTATATAGGTTTATAAAGTTTGTGGGAGAATTAAAAGAGCAGGTAAGCCAGTCAAGGTTAAAGTCTCCAAGTATCACAGTTTTATGGCTAAAGTTGGAGGAGGCCCATTCAACGATGTTTTCATTGTTAAAGAGGTTATTAGTAAGGGGGGGTGGATAGCTATAATGATAATGGACTTATGTTTATGCATTTAAACAGTTATAATAATGCATTAACAGTTCTGTTCTCTCCAGTAGGGCATACTGTGTGGATACATTTCAAACACAAGAACTTTACAAATACCTTTTCAACATAAACATTTTTACAAATCAGTTTGATATACACATGACATATAGTTCTAATACATTTGTAGCACAAGCATCTTGTATAAATTTTTTTGATATTCACAAATGACATATAATTATTTACAAAATTCCAGCTAGCTGTACTGGCAGTACCTCCTATCATCCCATTTACCATTTGTATTAATATTGACTTCACTCAGCACATAACTGGATACCCTTTTAAGAGCCTGTAGTATCGGACTTGTGGCAATGAATCTATCTTATATTGTGGGCAAGTTGGTAGAGTGGATAATTTGTGCCAGCCTTTCCCAGGTGTGTGTGTGTGTGTGTGTGTGTGTGTGTGTGTGTGTGTGTGTGTGTGTGTGTGTGTGTGTGTGTGTGTGTGTGTGTGTGTGTGTGTGTATGTGTGTGTGTTTGTGTGTGAAAATTAAATCTTAAAGAGTGTGTGTGTCAGCTACTTGGGGCAGGGACACGAAGCACTGGTTTTCACAGTGCCCGTGCCTTATTGGGGTCCTGGGGAGAGGCAGATAGAGACACCCAGACCCAGGCTGAGTGTGTGCCCTGTGTGCTCTTAAGGGGAATTGTGTTTGATGCAGAGAGGTCTGCATCTGGAAATACTGAGTGTATCCATTTGTATTCCAAGTGCACATCCCTCTCCATTGTCAGTGGTGAGGATTCAGGCTCCTTGATTACTGGCCCAGTGTGGGGACATCACAGCCTCTTTTAGGCAGAATTTTCCAGAGGGATATTTCACTGGACTGATTTATGATTTATTTATTTATTTATTTATTTGCAGTTGGTTTACCAGGATAGTCCATTGGGCCGAAATGAACCCGTTTTCAGTGGAGTCCTGGGGAGAAAAGCTCCAAAAACAAACAAACTAGGTACATACAGTAGATTACTAATGATAATTATACAAATGTAAAAGATACAAGCAATTAATTTCAAAAGTTCAGGAAACATTTAAAACAATACAGACTAGTGATGAAACTTGGAGGTGTTATAGGCTATGAAAAGTAATATTGCAAAGTGATACAGAGTAGTTATTACGTAAGAAGCATAAACTTAAAAGGTGCAGTCAAATACATTCTTTGCAGATACCATGGGAATAATAATGTGAGTTATGGGAATTAATAAGGAAAAATTGCTGGAGTAAACATGAGAGAGAAAGGAAGATGAAAATTGCCATTATTAGTTATGAGGGGTGGGAGCAAGAGCATTCCCACTGGGACACTAGATGTACATGAAGAGATTTTTTCAACATATAATGGTTAGAGGTGGTGTGAATGGATGGTGGTAGTGAGTTCCAAAGACGAGCTAGGTTATAGGATAGTAGGTTTTTGCCTGGGGGACGAGTTGGTTTGTGCACTTCTAATAGATTTTGATTGTTTGACCTTAAAACTCTATCAGGTAGGTGCATCTTAAAGGCAGAAGACAGGGAGGGACAGAGAGAGGGGTTGAAAATGAGCTTGTGGGCAAGAGTTAGCTGAGTATAGCTGAGATGATTGGGTAGTTCTAGCCATTTAAGTTTTTGGAGAGAGGAACAGTGGTGGGTGGAGGACCTATGGCTGTTAGCGAACTTGGCGATTTTGTTGTAGCAAGAGGAAAGTTGTTTTTTTAGAGAGGACTGAAGATTAGTTAGGAGTGGAGCTCCATAGAGAAGGGAGGGGATAAGAAAGGAAGTAGAGAGAGTGATTTTAGAGGTGGTTGTAAGGTACTGATTTTGTCGGTAGAGCATACCTAGTTTTTGATGGGTTTTTTTGATATTTAATTGTAGATGGGAGTTGAAATTAAGCTGGCTGTCAATTTGGACCCCAAGTAACTTGGCTTCTGACACCAGTTCCAGAAGTGAGTTATTTTGACTAGTAATCGAGAATGTGTTTATATCGAAAGGAGTAATTTTAGGGGGGTAAATACCATTAATTTAGTTTTAGAAGCATTGAGTGCTAGGTGGTTTATTTTCATCCATTGCTCAGTGATTGAAAAAGCTTCTTGTGTAAGCTTTAGGAGTATAGGGGTAGATGTGGCAGAGCAGATAATGGTAGAATCATCTGCATATTGGATGATGTTTGAGAATGGAATAGATTTACAGAAATCATTAATAAATATATTGAAGAGAAGGGGACCTAGTATGGAGCCTTGGGGAACTCCGGTGGGGGTACTAAGAAATGAGGAGGTTGCCTTTTTCCATTTTACTGCTTGGTATCTATTGGATAAGTAGCTGGAGAACCAGTTCAAAGAGGAGGGAGATAGGTTAAGTTTTGAGAGTTTAGTTAAGAGCAGGCTGTGTGAGATAGTGTCAAAGGCCTTAGAGAGGTCAAGTAGTAGGGTAGAAACAACTTGGCCAGAGTCACGAGCTTTATTTACAGTTTCAAGAAAGGAGAGGAGGGCTGTCATGGTGCTATGATTTGGTCTGAATCCATGTTGTGTGTGAGTTAGAAGGTTATTATCTAAGAGATGTGGTAAGAGTTGAAGTTGGACACACTTTTCTAGAAGTTTAGAAATGGGAGACAGGATAGCAATGGGTCGGAAGTTGTTGACATTGCTATTGTTGCCACCTTTATGCAGGATTCATGTAGTAATCATTTTGCTGTATTGAATTATGTATTCATTCATTCTCTTACACCCACTTTATGTTGTTCAGGATCATTATGTGTGCAGGCAGGGAAGTCCTGACAAACTATGAGAGTAAGCCATAAAAACAATTTTGATTCATAGATATTTCAAAGCCAACAAATCTTATGACCATTCAGTCTTGCCAGCATCCCCCCTCAGGCAGCACCTCCTTTTTCTAGAAGGACCATACCAGTACAACCCACAATAAGTTTGTGGATACCCCTCCAGTCAATAGTTTATGATTAATGTAAAATAGAGAATTGCACTGCTTAACATGTAGGGGTTGGGAGGTGCTGAGTTATAAGCATGCCTCTCTACTGTGCTGTATTTTTTGAAGATTTAGGTCCCTGGTTTGAATATTGGTGAAGATATTTGACTTGTGCAAAAACAGGAGGTCTAGGACAACTAGGTTTCTAATGGTGCAGTAAACAAGAGAGTTCTCCCCTCAAAAGACTGTAAGATACTGAATAAAGGGATAGAGAGTTTCCTGCCTCTCTTGGTGGCCCAGGGACTTTAAGCCTGTGATTTTTTTTTTGCTTATGAGCATTTGGGGTCTTTTTAATCATTTGACATGTTTAGCAAGATACATCCCAAAGTGGGGTATTGCACTTGATAACTGGCCTGATCAATATGGAATATAAGGGAGTGACTGCCTCTTAACACTATGTTGGCAATTAGGGAGGCTGCTAAATAAAAGGATTTCCTGACAACAGTTGTCACATGCTGGTTAAGACAGAGGGAGCTATCAGCCCAGGTTTCTAGGTCCCTGACAAAATGTTCATTTTGTAGTTGTGTCTGGGCTATACAGTATGATGAGGGGAGGGGTTGCATATCAAAGTGGCACTACACTTTTTTAGCATTTATTTTGAGCTCATGTTGACTACACCAAGGGTATACTTGAGAGAGTTCATTCAGGAGATTTTGGGTATCTTAGGGTGACTTAACAACTACGAGCTTGCAGTCATCTCCACACTAAGTGCCAGAGGTCTTGGCTCTCCACTTTGAGATCTGAGAAGTAAATAGCAAAAACAAGAGATCTCAGCCCTGAGAGACACTACTGGTCACTTTCATACTTACTGATGAGGCATCCTTAACTTGGACTGAGTGGGCTCTGTCTTTCAGTTAGTTTGTTATCCATCTTACCATATATGGGTTGATTTTTCAAGCAATTAGCATTTGTATGATGCCAGCATGGGGAATGGTGCTGAAGATGTTTGCCAGGTTAAGATACCTCATGATGGCCTCCATCTACAGCCTCTGTAACTCTTCCGAGGAAGTCTACAAGGTTAACTAGACAGGATCTATCCTTCAAAAGACAAAACTATTGAGGGTCAAGTCTTGATACCACAGTTTATGAAGTTAGTCATGATACGCCCCATGGTTTTGCAGATGATGGTTTCTAAGGTTGATAGGACTTTAGCTATCCTGGTCAATTGTAAGGCTACTCTCATCAAGGGGCATCACCTCTGCAGTGTACTACTTATCAGAAACAAACCCAATAGCTGAAGTTAAGTTAAACACGTTGAGTAGTGCCTGCAAGGGCATATTTAGCACTATTATGCAACCAGGTACATAATACATGAGTAAATAAAGACACAATCGAAAGGATTGATGTATACCAGAAATCCAACAAAACCAAGCATCTTGCATACTTTTTTTCTTATCCAGGTGTTAGTGTTATGAAAATTTTTATGGAGAATAACAAATATTTTGATAAGCTATGTGAGGTACTTAAAAGAGGCAGTCCCAGGCATTATTGAATAATTTGACTCTGGCTTTTGATGAAATTAAACCCTTGGAAGAGGACTCCATGAACCCCATTCTGTCCACTCAGTGTGCCCCCTACTTTCCCTTCATCCTTGTCTTGCCACACCATTTAGATTATTTTTTCTTGTTTTACCATACTTTGTAGTACTCTCCAGAGTTTTCCTGGATTGTTTCAATATATCCTGACTGTCCACAATTACACCATAATAAATGAGGAAGAAATAATCAAATTAGGCCAGAGGCCTCAGCACCCCCCCCATCAAAGCCATTGGGTTCTAGGTGCTCTAATCTGAATTTTTTTCAAACCTTTTGGGACAAATATGGCCTAAAAACTATGGCCAGAGAAAGAAATTCACTCTCACTCTTCGTTTTCTTCCTGCATCCTCTCAGCACTCCTTAAGTGGCCACGACTGCAGTGTAATAACTGTGGAGAAAATAACAGATTTAAGCTGATAGTCCGAAGGCTGCTGCTTGGACCTTATAAGTCATGAGATTCTAGATGCTGTGAGGTACATTTTAGAGTTTTTTCCCCCACCCTTTTGTTTCAATTATGGCATGGAATAAAAATCATAACTAACTAAAGAAATTCAGTCTTATTTTTTCTTTCAAGGAAGAAATAAGTTGTGCCTACGGCTTAATGACCTGAGTTCCCAGTAAACTGAGAAGATAAATGCTTGCAGAGATACATGAATCATATCTTACAATAGTGTCTATCTCCTTGTCAAATGAAAAAAAAAAAAGAAAAGAGTCACCTTTTGTGTATCCCTTTGATGTCAGATCAGGATGAAAGTGAATGAAGAAATGGCCTCAGTCATATATTTCAGGTTGCTGCTGTCGCACATCATATAGCCTGCCTCTTCATCCCCCTCTTAAAAGACATCAGTGTATTCATCTGACAACCAGAATATAGTAACATATTCATGATATGCCACCTTACCCCACCTCCCAAAGTTAGTCACCTAAATATATAATTATCACAGTCATGTATTCTAGCCAGTTGCTCCTAGACAGTATACTGCCCCTACACACCCCTTTATACCCCCTATTATTGTGTGATGAGTTAAAGAAATAATGACCACACTGTCACAGCCCTAAAAGTCAGAGTGACCTTCTGTACATCTGAGGTTTAACTGTGAGGAAAATTCAAGAAATAAAGACCACAGTACCCCCAGTTCCAAAGCAAGTTATGGTGACCTTCTGTGCACACCTCTCAGGTTTGACTGTGATGAGAATTTAACAAATAATCTCATGGTTACCAGCCACCACCACCCACAAACACAAGGTATAGCAGCCTTTTTTGTACACCTCTGTGCAGTAACAGTTGTACAACAGGTGAGTCAGGGCAGAACACTCAATAAGCCTGTGCCAAACTCCACTTCTCCAACCTGAGTTGTGGATGCCGCTATGGTCTAGATATTCTCCAATGCGTTTTATGTCTTATATTTTAAATATGATGACTTGCGGTGTATGGATCACTATGATTATGCTCTAAATTTGGGGAAAACATACTTGTAAGCACCATTTTGACATTGGAAAGGATCTTAACATGATTTTACTAATTACCTTTTATTATTGTTAAGCTCTAGTCACACACTAGAGCATTAACAGCAATCTGCCTTCACCACAAAACGAGAAGGGGAAACTGTTAAACACTTAATTTAGACTTTTTTTCTAAAGTCCAACTGAGTGTTTAACAATCTGAATAAAACCCACTGCTCTTCTGTGTAACAATAGTAAGTATGTTACAGCACTACTGCACTTTTCTCTCTAACTTTTGAATAGCTGCTGAGTGACCTACCACTTAGGTGGAACTTTAGCTTCATTTGTATTTTTCTATGAAAGTTCTGTGCAGTCATTCTAAGTGTAACTCATATTTACACTATATACATTTTATGTCATGGATATGCTCCCGTTATGGTAATCATGAATGTGCTTTTGTTATGGTAGCAGACAGTTAAAAACATGCACTTTTAGATTACTAAGTGACCTTTTTGCCTTCCATCCCAGCAGCCTTCAGCAGCTTCTGGCACCCCTGTATCAGGCTCTGCTGGAAAGGGCACACTGTGCATCAGATATAGTGACATGTACTACAAAGGAGGAACAAAGGGAATAGGACATCGCAATTGTCATAGGTTCATAGGTTCATAGATTAGTACTAGGCTAACTACCCTTGTGGGCCATTTCAAGCCTAGCCAATTACCCCACGTGAGAATCAAACCCTGAACCTTGTGTCTGTAAGGTAAACCCCTTAACCATTATGCCATCCTCCCACCCTCCCACTCATCATAAGCACAAGCGGCTATGGACACAATGATACATCTGACAACACACACTGGGGGGCATATCACAGAGTCTGTGATGGAAGCATTATGTGTCATATGCAGCTTCCTCCTGCAATGAGGTGGGGGTCCCACTAAGTACTATAGACTGATGTGGAGCTGGGAGTCCTGATCTGATGGTTATTTTATGTCATACACAGTTCCCTACTGTGATGGATTTGGAGTGCCATTATATAACTATTATCTGTGGTAACTATATTGGCTTGTTGCACTAGGACTGGTGTCACGTCCTGGCAAGGATGGTGTGAAGCTGTGGGACTGTAACCAGGAGGAGGATGAAGTCTACTTATGAGGTTTCCTGTTGATGGAGCACAAGAGATATGGCTTCCCATGATGAGGATTGGCAGAGCTTGGTATATATTCAGATGCAGGTACTAACTGTGTACCCTTGTGAATGCTCAACCATGGCCAGCCCCAGTATATACCCTTTCCAGACTTTAGACACCACTGCCAATGAGTACAGTGATGGTAGCACTGGCAGTCTTCTGTGTGGTTGTGGATATGGCAATGGTGTGTGCCATCACAGACATTATTAGACTGATGATTATTGTGTTTCTGTCCTCCGTGTCCTCACAGATGTCATGCAATACAAAAATTAAGGCCAGGGTGGGTTGGGTTGCAATGTATTTTCCCAGAATAATACTGCAGCATATCTACTGACAGATCCAGAGTGCTACCTGAATATCAGGGACCTCCTCAGACAGTAAACAGCATCAGACAACCCCTCCAAGTCTGTGAAATGGTGGGAATAACCACTTTAGATGAAATGTACATATCTGCTGCTATGGTAACAGGGTGAGCATCACATTACAGGTGGTTGGAGTCATGGGGGAGCCTTTTCTCACTGGGGTTAGGAATACCCACTTTAAATGAAGTGTACACATCTGCTGCTGTGGTAAAAGGGTGAGCATCACAGGTGGTTGGAGTTATGGGGGGAGCATTTTCTCATTGGGGTTAGTGAGTTCGTGCTGTATACCTTCAAATTCCTGTGCCGATGAGGCCACACCTTTAGCCTAGATGAAGGGTACATACACACTTGTGTGGAGACAGAGCATGCCAATGTGTCATCAGACTGGCACTCAGGTAATCATGTCTCATCAGCAGCAGGAGCTCCAGAGAATGTGCCAACATCACTCTGTCATTTTGCCCTAGTCCCTTCTGCTGTCACCATAGCAGAGCTCCATCCTGTGAAGATAACATGGTACACACAGCGGTGAGCATGGGTAACTGTGCCAAAACCATGCCACTGTGGCATGCATGCTAAGAGTTTCCACGCTAGATTTATCATACAAAGACAGTCTACCTCTGCAGACATCATGGCATTGCTGGTAAGCTGATGTACCTAAAACAGTACATAGCCAACAGGTGCATTTGGTCAACCTACAGTGTTCATGTACAATACAGCTATTGAGAAATCTAGGGAAAAAGGTACTAACCTGTTACATCATATACAGACACACATGGAGGTCCATCTTGATATGAGTGGCCATGCTTTCAAAGATGATCCCAGGGCCAGAGTTACCCTGCAGGAATACCACAAACTTTTTTGATTCTGTCAGCCTATTGCACCCAAATGACATTCCCACTGATTGCTGAGCTTTCAGCAGCTATAGAACATGCTTTTGCATTAGCATGGCATAACATGTAGACAGTACACTTATGACACAGCTATAAAGTGTGATTATATCCTCCTATAGTTTTTATGTCAGAGACCACTGTCTGCCAGACCTTGTTACATAAAGGATGGTCAACATAATTCTCCCCAGTGGATATCCTAACTGATTGCATTATAACACAGTTTTCATCAGGGTGAAATTATTCATCCTCTGCCATCCACCTCATCTTGTGGGCATACTGACACTATGAACAACTGACATAGAGCTGTTGTTTGCATATTGTTAGAAGTGGTTTAGTTACAACAACAGACAAAGTAGAAATCTATGTAGACCACACTATAATCAAAGGGAAGGCTGTGGGGGTATACTGTACAACATGTATAAGAACAGACATGGGAAAACATTAATCAGGTATATCTACCAACAGGTCTATATAGGGGTATGGAAGGCCCTCTGTTGCCAAGACTTGAAGGTCACCTTGATACACAGTCTGAAATGGGTGCAATGTAGGGTGTTTTGAGAGCGACATGTAAGCATATGAATACTGTACTCCTTATTATAGGGCAGGACATACATTAAGCAGGCAATAACAGTAATGTGACAGTGACAGGCATGTACAGTGACAGATTATTCTGCTGGTGTGGGCTACATTCCTGACTATCTCCTACAAACATGAAACACACATAGCCGCATGCATTTGTGTTGTGGGTGTGCATCCTTAATTTGGTCAATCCCAAAAGAGAAGGATAATTCATCCCCCTTTACTTCCCAAGGTCCTCTAAGCCAGGAAACAACTTGCTTCCTCAGATCTTTTCCCAAAATCCTCTACTGATACTTCAGAAGATTTGCAATATCTGATAAACAACGTGAGTTACAAAATATGTAAAATGAAAGCCATTCACTAGACAGGGTCTTCACCTTGATGCTTCTGTATGCCACTGCAGGATTACAGCACCTGACTCCCATCACTACTAGTGGTTAGCCCACAATTTCGTGTTTTCACAAGTCCACAATTTCTTTAATGGCATGAGCATACTAGTGATTATGCCACAATTTCTTTCTTTAATGATATGTGCATTGCAAGGTTTATTGCTTTAATGGGGCAGAGCTTCACAGCATTATCATTTTTACATAGATTATTCGGGTAATGCTGCCCTGGTTAAGTGATTTACTCAAAGTCACACAGTAGGTGAATAGAGGTAGATAGAAAGAGTCAAACTTTATATTCTTATGAATTTTGTTAACCCAAATGGTAAACACTGAGCAATAGCTGGTTTAGTCACTTGATCAAAGCCATACAGTAGGCAGATGGAGGTAGAAAGGCTCACAATATGTACCCTTGACTAATGAGGCAGATCATTAAGCGTCTACACTAACTGCTAGGTCTTGCTAACCACCTTATATTTTTTTGATGTGTCACAAACTATTTTATAGTCAGTTAATAATGCCAGTCACTAGTTTCATGGTTCTTTTTCAAAAAATGCATGTTGATGCAAACTTTTTTATGAACTCTAGTAGCTTCCCCCTTACCTATATCCAGTTTTGCAAAACAACTCTGATTTTGCCTCATATTTATGCCCTGGCTCTCATTAACATCTTTCTTTCTTTCTAGTAAATCTCTGGAGAATACAATCCATCAGTTATGACAGTCTTTAGAGTTCCATAGTTCTTACTGAAAGGAAAATGCGTATTCAAACAGAACCTATTGTTTTAACATTTAAGTGAATTAGAGTTGTCTGGCACTTAAGGCTCCGAGCTGTTAACAAACTGCTTATGTTGTCTTAAGCAGAACGTCTGAATCCTTCCATCTCTTTTTGCCTACTGTCCAACTTTGAGCAAGTCACTTAACCAGACAGTACTCCTGAAAAGTAACACATCACCAAGTGTTTTTTTCCTACTTAACAAATAGTTAAAATAATATTGGAAATTTGTTCCCCATTATTTTTGGTTTGTACAGAATTCTTGAACACAGAAGTTGATTGATATTTTCATTTGTTCTTTGTAATAATTGTGGGTTCCTGGCAGGTGGCTTTGGATTACAGTTACTTAAGAAGGATAGGCATGCGAGTTTCAGACATTTTATCCTTCAGAAAAATGCTTGTTAATGCAAATACTGTTATTCTAAAAACTAAGTATATAAGAGAAATATTTAATATCTGTTTTTGATTTCGGGTTTTTCTGTTTGATTCATGAGCTTAAAAGATGAGACTGATAGCAGTGAGCTGAGATACATTTTTGGGCCATTATTTATGAATGTACTCATTCGCTTGATCTTAAGCAGATATCTGAGGTGAACAGCCATACAAATGACTGTAACTGATGGGGGAGGCACAGAAAGTATAGCTCTCAGCTGTCCCTGATTTTTTCCTTATGTTTATGGACTGTTTCTTGTAAAAGGGACTACTATAGAGATTGACAATTTTATAAACTATTTGAATGATGTTTGTCCTTTTTTCAAATTCACGTACACCTATGAGCACATTGGTATCCCCTACTTAGATACATATATTTCCCATTCTAATAAAGGGTTCAAATGGAACATTTACCATAAACCCACTTTTAGTAATTTCTATCTTGAATATAGTAGCTGTCACCCTTACAGTCAGAAAAAAAGTACATTAAAAGGACAATGCATTAGGGTGGCTAGAATGACGTCTACTTATGTGGATATGGTCAAAAAATTAGACAAAGTGGAGGGTATGTTTCCTGAGAGGGGTTACCCTTCTAAGTTGGTCAAAGAAATTGTAGAACATGTATTGTCCCAATGGGGCACTAGGTACAAACCCCTACTGGGACAAGGTTTGGAACCTTTAGTTGATACTAATAAAGATAAAATTTTCAATAGAGCCTTGGTGCTTGGATATAGTCCCTATATCAAACAGATCAAGGATGTGTTTATAAAAACTAGAACATTCTTAGGAGAAACTGAGAAATTTATAATTTTTTGGGTGAATCTCCGTGTTTTGTATATAAAGCAGGGGCCAGTTTGAAGAACAACTTAGAAAATGTAAAATCCTGTTCAAATGTTATGGCCCACCTTGGTATGAGAAAATGTGGTTATGTAGCCAATGTTCATTCATCCTAGAGAAAGCTGAGATGCAAATAGAAACTATCAATAAGACTAGGGACTTTTTTAAAATGTCAACTGTAAAAATAAATGTGTCATATACTTGGCTTTGTGCATGTCCTGTCCAGCATTTTATGTTGGAAAAACTGACAGGGCACTGAAAAATAGAATATATGAACACACATACCATATCAGGAAACAAAATACTAACAATGCCTTATATAGACATTTGTCTAGCAGTATGGGATGCCCCCATTTAAATTTGCAATATTAAAGAAATTATTAGTTAACCCAAGGGGTGGTGATTGTAAACTTCTGCTTGAAGAAAGAGAAGTTAAGTGGCAGTTGATGTTAAATGCTTCTAGCCCTCCCATGTATTAATGATAATACTCCCCTGAAACCTGTCTTACAGCTTAGAGCCCAAGGCATTTTAAGCAGTTTCAATTTTATGTATATGCAAATCATACAGATGTGGGTTTGTTTGCACTTTTGTTTTATATATGTTTGGTTTGCTTGTTGAAATGATTTTTCTTAAAACAATATGAGTTTTTAGAAGATGTTTTTTAAGGGTTTGATAGTATATATTTATATTTTTAGGTACTGTTGCAATCTTCGTGATGATTTGTGTAGCTAGCCCTTTAAATCTCTTACTATGGTATATTAATTAGTTGATTGACAAAAATTTATGGGTATAAACATTCATTACCACCAATGTATTTTTGATTCCAATAAAGTCCTGTTAAGCAGGATGAAAGTGCTTAATCTGAATAAAGTGTTTTATTTGTAGTGATTTTTTCATGTCTTTTGGGAGTCTTTATTGTCCTTGGTTCCATTCACCAGCCTGTGAACAGTGGTTACTGGTTTCAAGTTTCGAGTTGTTTTTTGGTGCCGCTATTTGTGTCTTTGTACTTAGACCAGGTATGTTTGCCTGGGAGCTAGCAATTTAGCTCAGTCTGTCCCTTCAAGACTATTTACATTCTGTCGGAGCAGAATTTTGTTGCAGACAAGCTGAAGAGGACCAGGACTGACTCTCACAAGTGGAAGTTTCCTACCGCAGTCTTTCAGGGACTAATCTAGCTGCGAGGAACTCCTCAAGTATATCTATTTGCCTCCATTTGCAACTGATAAAGACATTCTGCTTCAGGATTCCTTGCACAAAGGCCTGGAAGACAGATATCCTTACATTCCCATAGGCAGAGAATGTTGTTGAATGCTTTTCCACCCTCTCCACTGATAAAAATGATTCTTCTAAAGATTCAGAAGGACTTTCCAAGGATGACACTGGTAACTCTTTTTTGGCTCAGGTAACAGTGGTTCTCCCTTCTTTTCAAACTGGCCAAAGGCAATTGCCATACAATAGATTAAGTCGCACAGACATGTGTTTATGATTCATCCCTACCTTCAGCTTACTGCCTGGATGACATAATTTTGATATGCTTTAGGCACTTCTCTCAGGCTGTGCAACAGATACTAAATTAGGCTAAGAAACCTATTACTAGAAAATCATATATGGTTAAGTGGAAAAGATTTTCTAGTTGCTGCGTTTGTGTCAGTAATATTTTGAGATTTATTTTTCTTTGGTCTTTCTTATTCATTCATCAAGATTCATCTTTCATCTTTCATCTGTCTCTGCTTGGTTGCCTGTGGATCCTCGCATTTCTACTTTATTTCAAGTGAAACAGTTTCTGAAAGGGGTACTACGTATTTGTTCACCAAGAAAAAAAATGGCTTCTTCATCTTAACTTGTCTTTGTGAAGGAGAAACTTGCACTTTTTCTTTTTGATTCATCTCATATAATTAGTTTAATGTTCTTAACTTAGAAAACAGTGTTATTCACTGCTCTGCCATCTACAAGAGTATGCATTACAAGCTGTGATGGTCTTTCAACTTATCTTTCAGAAAAACATTGTATCTTTAAGTCCCAGCCCTTCCTTATACCAAACGTGGTTTCAGAGTTTAACCAGTCTATTCAGCTCCCTGTTTTCTTCCATATCCAAAAAAACAATGGGGAAATAATTCTATGCACCCTTGGTGTATATAGACAACTCAGATACTACACTGACAAAATAATTTCAGGAATTCCAAACAACTCTTTCCTATGAAAGCAAGAAAAAGGGAAAAATTAGTGTCAGAGCAGACTACATGCAAATGATGGTCCCATGCTATTTACTGTTGTTCTTTGTACAAAAACAAAACAGTTCCAGGTAAGGTCACAGTTCAATCTACCATATCAATCTTTACTTATAATGTTTTGTGGAATGGAATTATCTCTAGAAATATTCTAGATGCAGCTACTTGGCCTTCTCTTCATCTGTTACCAAGCACTACAAAGTCGATTTCTTTTCCAGAGGCAGGGCATGGTTTGCTTGGTCTATACTCCAGTGCTCCTGTACTCTGATCATTTTACCTCCTCCCGTTCTTTTCATCTTTTGTATTCATTACCTGTAGCTACTGCTACAGTGATTTAATGATGAACATAGTACAGTGTGCAAGTAAATTTAGCATGACAGTAGACATTCCAATAGATCACTTTTGCAGTAAACACACACTCCTTCCTTCCTCTTTCTGTCTTATGTTATGCCAGGGTGGGGTTCCCTATCTTCCCTGATTCTTTTAACACAGCCTTTGTTGACAAGGCTCTAGCCTCCTTTGTTTTGGAGCAAGAAAACACTAATTTTTGATGCCAACATGTCTGTTTTTATACCAACTTTCCCTTGACATTTAACAGTTGCACGGGCACATGGAAGGGGCCCTAAAGCTTTGGAAGCTTGCCGGACATCCAGTCCTTGGCAGGACATCTGTCATATAACTTCAGATACTGTAACAGTCTTCTATTCAAACATCTATTGTCATGGTAAGTTTACTTAAAAACTGTACTTTCTATGGTTTCCCCACATTGAGTCTGTCTCATATTCATTGTTTCAACAGTCATGATAAATAATACTGAGTCAGATTAGTTCATCAAAATAACTTTTTGTAAGTGTTGTGAAACAGTTGTTTTATTTACCACATGCCTTGAGCTTCCTAGATGAAGTTGTTAGTAAATATTCCATATTTTGCTTTTTGTTCCATATAGTTAGAGGTAATGTTGTGTTACATATTTTGGAGATGTAAGGTTGAAAACTACTGGAATGTAGCTGGTGGAAGAAAGTAACTAGGAGGCTGAGGTCAATCACATTAAAGTGGCCATTGTTGTGACTTGGTGGAAGGTGTGGACTGATGTATGTGTCTGAAAGCTCAAAGATGAAGTACATCGCTGTGATTTCTTGGTTTTTCACTTTTTCCTGGTAGACAACCAGATAGGTCTAACAATACACACTGCCCACAGCACAAATACATTTTGTATTTAGTTTTTCACTTTTTTATGATGGTCGACATTGGGTTGCAGTGCTCTTTTTCATTTTCTTCTCAATAAAATATCAGAACTATACAGAATATGGGTACCATTTTTTGGTGACAGGTGATATATGAAAGCAAATGTCATTTAAATGATCACTTCTGAATGATTACTGATATAGTCTGTTGGGCAGGCATAATATCTGCCAAACAGCAACAATGCCTTTACGTTTATGTGGTTCCTCCATCATCAGAGGTAGTATACTATGTTGAAAGGGGCACATTCCATTTGGTCACAGTGTATGCATTTTGCACCCAAGTATCATAATATAAGTCCAAGAACCGCTTATTTTGAATTGCTTTCAGAACCTCTTATACACAGCTAGTGAATCCAGTGTTAAAGGAGGGGTTTGTTATCACAGTCTGGCTCTATACCAGGTCTCTACTTAGAGGCTATTCAACCTCTGATGTCCAGAATAAGTGTGTACTAAGCTCTCTTTATGTCAGAAATGGCTGAATGAGTTACAGTGAAATCTCAAAGAGGTACACAAGTATATCCTTTTAATGAAGGGCCCCACTGGCTTTAATTCATACACTTTTGTTGCCACATTTTGAGACTTTGCATGACATTTGGTTTTCATTAGGGGTGCTATGGTGATCCACTCAATACTCTGAACACAGTACTAGCTTAAATACTAATTCCCTAAGTTGTCATTTCATCAGAAGTAAAAATCCAATCCATTTGACCTGAACAGAGATGTATTTTTTTGTCAATGGACTGATGACCCCCACCCCAGTTTAGACTCATGGGCAGTACACTGCATTACAGGAATGTACAGTTGTGTGTGTATGTGTGTGTGTGTGTGTGTGTGTGTGTGTGTGTGTGTGTGTGTGTGTGTGTATGTGTTACAGATGGAGCAACCAGGCAATTGTTCTTTGTATCTGAGGGACATGATATAATATTCTGAGAAAATTTGCTGTAATGTTTTGTACTGTTACAGAGGGTACGGTCCATGTTCTTAGATACCACTAGTGGTCTCATTTAGCTTTTTGGATGTCCTGGTTTTGCCATTCATTTTACAACAAAGAGAAAGAGAGAGACAGCATTTTCTTAAGTTTATAAGAGGAATATTTAAAATCTGTCCCTATTTTTGGGCCTTTGTCCCACCATTATTTTAGACTTTGTCCAGATTTCTTGCACTGAGAGGTTTGGTTACTCTGTTTTGCCCTACTTATTAGTAAACTTTGGCACCATATGGTCTTCTCTGCTTGTTCCATTTCAGTGCTTGTATTACCTATCATCTTTGTAAGTTTCTTTATCCCTCGCCTTGTCTCAACACTTGATTAATATTGAAGTAATTGCAAATATTGCTAATGTTAATGTTTCATCTACAGCCTGCTTTCAGGTCAGAGTTTACTGAATTTGTAAAAATGGATTTGTTTTAACTTGTTTGCAGTTGTTTAAAGTTATAGTTTTAATTTGTTTCCAGCGGTGTGTGCAAAATCAGAGCTTGTATCTTGCTTATGATAGTATTCATAATATACCCCAGCTCTTTTGGTTCTGACTGCTTCTTTGTAACATTCACATTTTCTATTTGCTTCACTTCCTGCTCTCTTTTACTTTTGAGAACTACATTTTTACTAGCATAGCATGACCAACATCAAAAATGTCATTGCTATGACTCTGCGAAATGTGAGATGTTTGTGCAACTGTGTGATCATTCTTAATGTTTACAGGAACAAATTCTGCCTTTGCCTTCATGTTATGCATTTGTTTACCATTCCTAGTTTCTGACAAGCCAAACAACCCAAGATATTAGCAGAATTAACTATTGTGGATTGGAACAGGTCATCTTCTTTCACATCTTTACTCTCCTATATCTATACCTTTTGACTTAGTGGCTTACGTGATGTCCATTACATACAGTAACAATATGACTATAGGTGTTTCTATGTCTTTAAGCCTTAGTGACTCAAACATATATCCAGAGATCAACAGCTTGTTTAAATTCAACATTTGCTTGTTAAATCTCAGACTTTCTTGAGAAGTCTGACCTGCACTCTTGTTGCAGTGTTTCTGATGCATTTTCAGACTTTACTACATCAACTTTTTCACTTTAGTAGTACTAACAAATAGCTCATTTTTATGTTTTTGTTCGTACGTGCGCAGCATTCATCTGAACACACCTGCCAGATGTTCTGCCATAACACTGATAGTGTTCAGGTGGTGCCACAGCATGGTAATTAAATAGATATTCTGGCCTGTTATTAACTCTGCCACATGCCAGGTGTCAGACCATCACTTGTGATCAACATGTAAAATATCTCCTGCTAAATGGCTGGTCTCTCTTCTCATTAATAGCATTTGCATAGGCTGGAGCCATGTACAACAACTTTCTTAGTTTTAGTTTTACTCACAACTAATGCTATAACCACTTTTCCACTGTACCCAGCCACTGTCACAGTTGTCATTTTTCGATGTATAATAAGATTTATTTTTCCTGTCAGAGACCATTGCATTTCCTTCATTTAAAAAAAAATGACATTTTATTGTATTTTATGTGAGAACATAGTTTAATTTGTGGGATTATCATAAAATCAATAATCTGTAAGTTCCAATGACAGTATGACTTAAAACCATGTTTGAGACCACATTCACTAAAGCCTTACTTTTGTGAGGATAACCCCCTTCTCTCCATTCAGGAGGTTGTACCACTGGCATGTCTACTACTACCTACATAATTGGCTCTAGTGCTGATCCCACACAAGAATAAGGAAAAAATCCCCTATGCAGTGATCCTTGTCAATTAAATCACACATTGACAAATATACCAAAAAGTGTAGTTCACCCATGTACCATTGCAGGTTGTTTATTCCATGTCATTCCATTCATATTGGATGAGTGAGTGATTGCACTGTATTTGTTGTACTTTGTCTGGGTCTGTTACAGTTGTATTCCAGCTCCTTTCTGCTTGTTTATTGCCCGGCACCTACTACTGTACAACCTCTTTAGTGACAACATTTGGAACAATGGGGTATCTATATTTACTCTACTGTTCTTTATTTGCCTACATTTTAGAGTATGGCCATTTGTGTTCCAGCTCTTATCTACCCACCATGATCATTTCAATATCCACACTTGTAGCAATATGTTATCTGTATGGTTGCTCTCATATTCTTTGTGTTTCCCTTCTAATACCAGAAGTTTCTTCAAGTCCTAACTTCATTATATTTTAGGCTGTCTCATCACACAGAAACATAAATTAGCTTCCAAACTCTGTGACAGCACTTCACCATTTGGACTATCCCTGGATTATCACTCACATTCACTTTTACCACATTTTGAAGGCAGACTGTTCTTTCTGGAACTCAGAATCACTTCAGCAGCATACCAGTCTCTTTCTTTTTGTATGGACACAGTCATGAAGATAGATTTACTTCATAGATAGGAATACTCCATAAAGCAAACATAATAAAAAAAACCCAAGTGTCCTAGTCGAATGTTTTCTATTCACTGAAAGTAACACCTTATGCTATGAATGAAAAGGATCATTTGGATCATTTCACTTAACTTGGTTATTAAACAAATAAATAGCATCCCATTGTCTATATTCAGCCAATAATATTAAATGTCTTATTTTGTTTGACCCTCAGCAGTTTAGCTTTGTGAATGGAAGAACCTTTCAAAGGAATCTTAAGTTCTTTGAGAGGATTGTACAGGCTGTCCATGTGGCCTATCTTGACCTTGACACTATGCCCCATGCATACAGTGTAAGAAAGCTAGTGGTCTGAAACAGATCCCTGCTCAATAAAATGCATAACAGACAGGCACAGAAACAGAATCCAAAGCTGCA
Organism: Protopterus annectens; assembly: GCF_019279795.1. Taxonomy (NCBI): domain Eukaryota; kingdom Metazoa; phylum Chordata; order Ceratodontiformes; family Protopteridae; genus Protopterus; species Protopterus annectens. The sequence continues at coordinate 1,317,331,662 of NC_056741.1, read as the reverse complement.
TAACAAACAGTCACAGAGGCAGAATCCAAAGATGCATAACAAACAGGCACAGAGACAGAATTCAAAGATGCATAACAAACGGGCATAGAGACAGAATCCAAAGATGCATAACAAACAGGCACAGAGACAAAATCCAAAGATGCATAACAAATAGGCACAGAGACAGACTCCAAAGATGCATAACAAACAGGCACAGAGACAGAAGCCAAAGCTGCATAACTAATGGGCACAGAAACAGACTCCAAAGATGCATAAAAAGCAGGCATAGAGACAGAATCCAAAGATGCATAACAAATGGGCACAGAGACAGAATCCAAAGATGCATAACAAACAGGCACAGAGACAGAATCCAAAGATGCATAAAAGACAGGCACAGAGACAGAATCCAAAGATGTATAACAAACAGGTACAAAGACAGAATCCAAAGATGCATAACAAACAGGCACAGAGACAGAATCCAAAGATGCATAACAGACAGGCACAGAGACAGAATCCAAAGATGCATAATAAACAGGCACAGAGACAGAATCTAAAGATGCATAACAAACGGGCACAGAGACAGAATCCAAAGATGTATAACAAACAGGCACAGAGACAGAATCCAAAGCTGCATAACAAACAGGCACAGAGACAGAATCCAAAGATGTATAACAAACAGGCATGAAGACAGAATCCAAAGATGCATAACAAACAGGTACAAAGACAGAATCCAAATCTGCATAACAAACAGGCACAGAGACAGAATCCAAAGCTGCATAACAAACGGGCACAGAGACAGAATCCAAAGATGCATAACAAATGGGCACAGAGACAGAATCCAAAGCTGCATAACAAACAGGCACAAAGACAGAATCCAAAGATGCATAACAAACAGGCACAGAGACAGAATCCAAAGATGCATAACAAACAGGCACAGAGACATAATCCAAAGATGCATAACAAACAGGCACAGATACAGAATTCAAAGATGCATAACAAACAGGCACAAAGACAGAATCCAAACATGCATAACAAGCAGGTACAAAGACAGAATCCAAAGCTGCATAACAAACAGGCACAGGGACAGAATCCAAAAATGCATAACAAACAGGTACAAAGACAGAATCCAAAGATGCATAACAAACAGGTACAGAGACAGAATCCAAAGATGCATAACAAACAGGTATAAAGACAGAATCCACACAGTCTGAGTGGCAGGCCTCACATAATAATAAGATGAATAGTCTTGACATCCCCAGGGCTCAAAGTTAGACTTTGCATTTACTTTTCTGTGTTCCAGTCTTAGAACTAGGAGCTCTGGCTAACCAAGTCTGCAGATGACTGTAAATTGGGAGCTACTGATACCCAAACATTTCAGTAAGAACTTACACTCATAGGATCATAGAAGGTTACTAGGCTATTGGCCCTGGGGTCCTTCCAAGCCTAGCCAAGTTTATCCCCAAAAAGAATCCTCAGTCAGCACCTGTCACCCCTGTCAGTGAGGAACACTGGTGGAACCCCTGGGACAAACAAATGTGTGGTTTCCCATCCACTCATCAAGGTTGTGCTTGAAGAGGGTCAGCAAGGTACTCTGTTTGATGTGTATGGGAAGTCTATTCCAGAGATGGGGCAGCCTCTGGGAGACAAACCTATCTCTCCAGCAGGTTTTGGTGATGTCACATATTAGATTCAGGCCTTTTGCATGAGGAGTTAGACTTACGGATATAGAGCATCTCTAGTAGGGCAGGGTCCGTGATTGCCTTGTAGACGAGACACAGATCACCTCTGAGTAATCTGTATGATACTAAGTAGAGTGATAGTGATTTGAGCCTGTTTGCATAAGAAAGGTGTTGGAGGCCATGGACTCTCTTTGTGAGGTATTTCAGTGGCCTTTCCAGTTGGTGCAAATGTTTGGAGAGGTACATTCCAAATTGGGTGTTATACTCAATTATTGGTCTAATGAGGGAGGAGTATAGAGAGGTAATAACCTCCTTTTTTCTGGATGCAATCCTTTTACTTATGAGATGAACCAACTAAAATGCTTTTCTGACCACTGCTGCTACATGATGGTCAAATGTGAGGTTGTTTTCAACCTGAGTGCCCAGGTCTCTCACCACAGGTTGTGTGCTTAGGGGGTTGCCGTTGATGTGGTAATCAATAGGAGTTGTGCTTTTGCCAAATGGTATGATGATACATTTTTTTGCATTTAGCTTGAGGCCATGACTTTGGCACCAGTCATTAGTTGCTGTGAGACCCTCTTGCAGTATGTTAACATCATCTGGGGAGTCAATGACAGCACCCAACTTACAGTCATCCACAAACTTGGACAGCCACAGGCCCTTTGTCATTGCCTGGATCTCTGAGAAATAGATGCCAAACAGTAGGGGTCCCAGGACAGATCCCTGGGAAACTCCACTAGTGACAGGTCTGCAATTGGAGGTGGGGTGCCTATTTTGACTTTGAGGGTCCTGTCAGTGAGTCAGTTGGCCACCCACCTGATGAGATAGGGATTTACGCCAAGTTGTATTAGCTTTTTGATGATGCCAGAGTGGGGGATTGTGTCAAAGGCCATGGCCAAGTTAAGGTAAAGCTCTATGTACTGACTTTCCCTCATCTAGGGCCTTGGTGACAGTCTCAAAGTCAACCAGGTTCAACAGGCAAGACCTGCCCTTGACAAATCCAAACTGAGTGGGGCTAAGTGCTTGGAGATTGCCTATGTCTTTGTTTATGAGATCCATAATAATATGCTCCATGGCTTTACGGGTCAAACTTGTCAAGCTAATGGGGTGATAGTTTCCAGGGTCAGTAGTGGCACCACCTTTGTGCAAAGGCATGACAATGGCAGTTCTCCACTCTGCTGGAATGAAGCCAGTACTTAGGCTGTGGATGAATAGGGTGCTCAATGGAGAAGCCAGTTTTTGCTGGAAATGATGCAGAATATATCCTGGAATACTATCAGGTCGGATGGACGCTGTGTTATTTGCATGGGATAGGACCTGTAACACTTGATCTATGGAGATTTGAGGTGCGGAACAAGTATCAAGGATGTCGAAAGGGCCTTTGGGGGGAGAGGGGGGGTGAAGTTTGCACTAAACCTATCTGCTATCAGTTTGGCTAAGTCAACAGGACCAGTGTAAGTGATACTGTTAAGCACTAATTCAGAACAAACCTGGGCTTTGCCATGGAGGTTCCTGATGCAACTGAAGAAAACTTTATAGTTTCCCCTTGTTATGGAGGCTAGTTTTGCTTCATAATTTGCCTTGGAGGTTTTCACTAGTGATCTAATTTGCTTGTTGAGGCTAAGGTGGGAGTTTTTCCAATTTGGAATTTGTCCCCTTTTACCCCTGGACAACAGTTTCTTCCTTTTGTTGTAAAGCTTGTTGATAAAGGATGTCCACCAAACAGGTTTGTGTTTTCTTGAGGAGCAGGTATTAGTTCTATTGGTTATGGCTGAGCCCATGCAGTTGTACAGGTGCTTGTATACTGCATTGGCGTACTGTTCAGCATAGTTGTCTGCATCATCTGAGGGGGGTGGTGGTGTGACGCCACAGATACCCTCCCTTAAGAGGTTGTAGTTAGCTTTTGAGAATTTTTTAGCTTGATTATGGCTGGGGGTGGGGGTGGGGGGGTGGGAGAGAAACTTCAAATGAGACAGTTAGATGATCTGATCTCACCAGGGAGAAGCATACTATGGGAGTGGTGCATCAGTCACCCATGTTGGTAAAAAACAAATCCAGAATGTTATCTCCTCTTGTGGGGGATGAGCTGGTCTAGTGCATTAGAACTGATGAAGTTGAGGAATCGTTGAGAGAGTGCATTAGTGTAAGAATAGTTCACCCAGTCTATGGTGGGGTAGTTGAAATCACCAAGGATCAAGGTGTTCGGGGGTACCTTGATGGAGTCAAGTCGATCCATGTAAGAGGAGTGGGTGTCCTGACTCATGGAGGGGGCTCTATAGCTAGCTATAACTTGGATGGGTGTCTTGCCAGCTGTCAGTTGTACCTGAAGTAGTTCCAGTGTGTCATGCTGGCAAACCAGTCTGGAGGCGTGCTGTCCTTAATGAAGATTAATACAAAGTATAATGAAATAGGCTCAAATTAAACACAGAAAAGTGCAATGCTATCACATTTGCTTCACAACAACTCCCTTCAACATACAGAATAGATAATATCCTATTTCAAAATGAAAATGTAGTTAGGAAACTTGGATTGTGGATTCCTAAATCCTTCTCTTTTTGGTCATCATGTGACAACAGCAGTCAGAAAATCTTTGCTTTTAGCATAGCCAGTTGCTAAGGGAATATCATCCAGACTTTTTTTCCCCTGCTTTTCACCTGGCTGCTGCGCACTCCAATTGGGTTCTTGACCTTTACTTGCAGCACAAGTAAATCCAAGTAACTATTACCTCAAACACACCTTCCAGGAATTAAAAGAACAGCAACCTGAAACAAAAAGTAACTATTACCTCAAACACACCTTCCAGGAATTAAAAGAACAGCAACCTGAAACAAAAGAAACTAACCTCCTGCTCCCTGAGAGACACGTGTTTTTAACACAGTGAAAGTATGTGCTGTTCTGGATAATAGACCATTGTTACATGGATTTCAGATTTAAGACTTCCCTGTTATGCTAGGCAAGTTCCCTATTTAGGATAGCCAGCAGCCTACTACCTCCCAGCTTCCTTTTTTCATCCCTTTACCAAACGCTTGTAAATAGCCAAGACTCTCTGTTTTTAAAAGTAACCTTACTCCCTCTGTCATAGCCTGATACCCTTGTATGCGAACTTTTAGTCACAATCAGTTATTGTCCACTAGGTGGCGCTTTACCATTTCCAATCTGTATCCCACCTCACTAAACTAATTTCTATGATAGACCTCCCCACCCTGTTACTTTCTCTCAGTTCCTTCTCTTTATAGGCTTTCTTATACACCTCCCTCCATTTACCTTTAACTCTATTTCTATACTCTACCTATCTGTTCGGGATATCTTAATCATACCAACCTGTTTACTTACCTCTACTTCTTCCTCACTTTCTACCTTACCTGCTACATTCTCTCATTCCACTGATTGTCTCCCTTTGTACTTCACTCTCTTGTCTCTACCCGCTCCGTTCGCCCTGCGGGCTCACTCCGCTCCCCTACCCTGCCCCCAATTTCCACCCTCCCCCAGAGGTCCTACATTTATACTAATAATAGCCACACCCTATCCAGTTCACTCCAATCAGATTTCTAGCATCCCTAACTAACCCACCCTGCTTTCCTCAACACCACACCCACTAATTTAACCTAGCTCCTCCCCTATCTTAACACCTCTCCCACTACTTTACAAACACACCTTATCCCCTATCTTTCTACTCTCACATCCACCCCACACCACACCTTTAAACTACATCTCACCTATGTACTAACCTCCACATAACATAATATGCCTATATCATCCATACATCCACAACTTAAAACACTTATCTGTCTGCTACTTATATCTTCTCTTATATCTACTTACCTCTTAACCTCTTATGAACATCCACTTAATTCTTCTCTTTCAATTCCTTCAAAATACACCTCTACCTCTACAACACATTTATCTCCTACCTTCTTAAACCCAACCATACATGCCAACTACCTATTAGCCAAATACCATAGATTAGCACACTTCAAATTCAAGAAACCTAGAACCAGGAAAATATTTGACTACTCCTATAAACTTCCACAACAAAAATATCTCGTACTCCTCCACCTTCTACAGGATGGAGATATTCATCCTAATCCAGGCCCACATCATAATGAAACCATTACACACAAAATACAAAACAAAACTACATCTCTCTCATTCTCTAAACCCACTAATTCTCTGTCTATTGCCCATCTCAATATACAAAGTATCTGTAACAAAACTAGTCAACTTCATGCCCTTCTAGAAGTCTATCAATTTGATATTTTATGTTTAACTGAAACTTGGCTAAAGCCTTCAATTAATGACAGTGAAATCACCCCACCTGGTTATAACATCATTAGACTCGACCGTACTGCCAAAAAGGGAGGAGGGGTAGCAATTCTGTATAAAACAAAACTCCAAATTAGTACCTTAAATCTGACTATTACCAATGACAATAATGCTGAAGTTATCAGTTCTAAACTTCAAATCAATACTACTAAATCCTAAATACTAAACTATTCTAACAGATAAAAAGAACTATTACTTTCAACTACAGAAAAACACCATAAAAGAACCCAAAAAATTCTGGACTAGTATTAATAATCTTCTATCCCCTGGCCAAGCAATCACACCGAACCCTCAGGATTCTGACCCAGATAATCCCACACAAATAGCCAATGACTTCAACTCTTTCTTCACCAATGCCATCCAAACTCTTGCAAACCACCTTTCTCCTGACACTTCTAAACTACTCTCACCTAGTTCAAAAACTACTCTTCCTCCCCATCACCTACAACCTGTATCTACCTCCTATATCCAATCTCTATTCCAAAAACTTAAACCTACCACCCCATCTGCAGACAAGCTTCCTGCAGAGTACCTGCAAATAGGAGCTAAAGCCACTGCCTATCCCATTTCCATCCTAATAAATAGATCTATAAAGGAGGGTATTGTCCCTTCTATCTGGAAAATATCCCATATCATTCCCCTTCACAAAGTGGGCAAGTCTAATGACTTCTCTAACTTTCGTCCCATAGCACTATTATCACCTATAGCTAAAATCATGGAAAAATGTATCCATAAACAACTACTAAACCACCTTCTCCATAATAACCTACTTGCCAATAGTCAACATGGATTCAGACCTTCCCACAGCACCACTACTGCATTACTCTCCTTTACCAACTCCATCAACTATAACCGCAACATCAATAAACTCTCATCTTCTCTCTTCATTGACCTATCAAAATCCTTTGATATGGTTAATCATAAACTTCTTCTGTACATACTAAAATCTCAGGCACTAGATCCCTCCTCCTTAACTTGGTTTACTTCTTATCTTGAAAATCGTCAGCAAGCAGTACTCTGGAAAAGTTCACTATCTACCCTCCTTCCTATTTCTATAGGAGTACCTCAAGGGTCTATCTTAGGCCCACTTCTATTTTCTATCTTTATTAATTACCTCCAATCAGCTATACTTAACACCACTTGCATACAATATGCAGACGATTCCACTATAATCTGTACTGCTTCTTCACAAACGGAACTTCAACCTCTTACCCAAGAAACCTTTACCACTGTTGAAAAGTGTTTCTCTGACCGTTGTCTACTTCTTAACCCCAAAAAAAACAAATTACTACTGTTTGCACCTACCCGCAAAACTACTTCCCTAAACTTCTCTATTACTACCACTGATAACACTCATATTACTCCTGATTCTTCTACAAAACTACTAGGTATTACTATTGACAATAATCTTAATTTTGACTGTCACATCAATAACACAATAAAAGTAGTTAACAAAAAGATTGGATCCCTTTACAGAATCAAATCCTTCCTTACACCTGAAGCCCGGACCACCTTAGCCCAATCTCACCTCCTCTCTACCCTTCTATATGCTTCCCTATTTACACAAATCTCTAAATGTAACCTTAAGAAACTTGCTTCATCTTACCATAATATTGCTCGATTTGCCACAGGATCCCAGTTTAGAACTCACCACTGTCTGAACTTAAAACAACTAAACTGGCTTGAACTTCCTAACAAGCTTACTTATCAACAGCTCTCAATAGCTCACAACATGCTATATCAACCATCCAAAACACCAATACTCTCTAACCTCCTTACTCCCTACAACAATCTGAAACAACTACGTTCTTCAAATAAACTACTAGTTAATAGTACCAAACCCAATAATGCTGCAGGAGATTGTCTTTTTTCCAACTCAGTTGGCAAAATGTGGAACAAACTTCCACTTAATATCTCATCCTTGTCCACTCTTCCACTCTTTAAAAAACAACTGAGAATCCATCTTAATAAACACTGGCTTTGCTCCTGTACCAATCCTGATTAACCTTTCTTCCTCCTTTCCTCTACCTCAATATTTCATTCTCACTATAATACATCCTGACTGATCCCCATGGACATAATATCCTTGTGGATACAACTTATCTCATATATACTATGAGGAAAAAAAAAAAAAAAAAAATTATGACTATGTATTATTTAGACTACGTTATGATATTATAAATTGCGTATTGCAATTATTTGTTTTGTTTTGCTATGTGTATTTTTTGTGTATTTTTTGTGTATTCCCTTTACTTGTTATAACCCTTGGAGCTTTTCTCCCCGGGCCTCCACTGAAAATGGACATATATCCAGCTGGACTAGCCCGGTCAACAAATGTAAAATAAAATAAATAAAATAAATAAATAAATAAATAAATGAGGTCATGATTCCCTTACAGTCAGCATTGATTAAGCCAGTTTGAGTACAACTCCCCCTTCAGTACATATATCACTAGGCATATCAAACAACTAGAAAGACCCAGGAAGTTCCTCAATAAGAAAATCACATGTATGAAAACCCTGAGCTACCAATCGAGGCTGGATGTACTGTCCCTCTTTTCAGTATCTGAAATATTCTTGATGGGAGATCAGTGTTTTGCCGTCTGCCCAACTAGTTGTCCTGTATCTCTGCAAGTCTAATAGCTCCACAAATACAACAGAGTTATTGGCCTTATATGGATATACCTAAATCTTCACCAGCAGATGAAATAAGATGAGACAGAGTGATAGAATCATCAAACAGTGCTTCTACCTCCACTGGAATAGACTGTAATCACAGGTTAAGCAGTTGGATACACTATCATCCTTCAAATGGAGCCCTGATTGCTGGATACATAAACTAAAAAAAATTAACCTGACTGACAAGCCTAGCCCTCCTGTTGAAATGGCATACAGCCTGAGAGTGGGTATTGGGAGGATGTAAATGGTCACAAGACTCAATTACTTTGAAATTGCTATGAATCCTATATAAGTGTTATGTCTTCTACCATACGTAGATGATACAGTTTGTTCTAGTACATTTTAATTATATGTAATACAAATATGCTTTGTTTTGAAGGGCAGCCATGGTAACGATTTGTATTGGGGGGGTTCAGATTATTAAGTTATTGGCCTTATTTGGAAAAACGTCATATCTTGGCTGAAACACATATGTTTTATTATTTCTAATAGCCTCCATAGGTTTGTAGGTGTATATTGGTTTAATGACCACTGGGGCCTTAATAAGCCTATCCATGCAACGCAAATATAGCCCAAGGGTTATTTAGCCATAGTGGTTATTTTAAGGGGTGTATGTTAGAGCATGATTTAGAGGCTGCTTCTGTCCATCAGCAACATAAGTGTCAGAGCAGGGGTGAGTTTCCAGTTCTCATCCACTGGTTCAGGTTGTGCTTGAATAGGGTTAGGAAAGAGCTCTGCTTCACATGGATGGGAAGCCTATTACAGAGGATGGGAATTCTCTCAGATATATGCCTGCCCCTCCAACATGTCCTATTTAAGTTGCACACAAAGCTTATATCCTTTGATATAGTAGATCTGGTGCTGTTTGTTTTGTGGATATGCATCAGTACAGGACCCATGGATGCCTTTTATGCCAGGCATAAATTGCCTCTCAGAAGTCTGTAGGAATCAGAATACAGAGACAGGGCTCTGAGGTGATTTTTATAGGACATCGTGTTTATGCTCTGTATTCTTTTTTATGTAAAACCTTTGAGGACATTCCAGTTATTGCATGTGCATAGTCAGGTGTAAATAAACACTTGGAGGGGCCTCCAAATTCCAAACCACAGTAGAGGGCAGCTAAAAATGCCACCAAGATTAAAAGCACAATACAAATTTGGCAGTTGGGTGAGAAAAAATTAAAAAATCAAATGCAGTCAAAGAGCAGTTGTAAACTCAAAGCTCTTGTAACTAGTATGTAGGTTAATACCGTAAATAAGAAAACTGTTTTTCAGTTCCTCCCTCTAATTAGCTAGGTCTAAATCCTATTCAATCAATGAGTGCAAAAATAATTTTTCCTAACTGACCCTAGCTAAACAACTTTTATTAAGACTCCAAGAAAATAAATTGCAGTAAAACAAAATTTAAAATACAGTAAACTGTAATATAACAACACCATATCATTACTAGCTATATGTCTCCCATCATGAACTAAGAAAAGTGCACCAACTACCTGGACTTACTGGAATCAGTCTCCATACAGCCCAACACCTTAGTCATGGGTAGTTTCAACTATCCTTCCATCAGCTGGATGACATATGCGAGTGCAAACACAGCCGTCCAGTGGTTCCTAGATTTTGTTAATTCATATGCACTGGACAGATAGTCTGCACCCCCAAAATAGTACTCATCTGCACCCCCACAATAGTACTCATCAACACAGGGAGTCACTGAACTCTCCCTCTGTGTGATACCTTCCCTCGTAAGGCCGGACCATAAAACTGTTTCATTTGAAGTAACTACTGGACTTGACACCTCCACAGGAGCAAAAAACTGAAGAACTTTTCCAAAACTAACTTCAGACTACTAAGAGATTGTATAAAAATGTTTATACCCCCACACTCACCGACAACAATGACTCCTATGCACTGACAGACAACAATGACTCCTATGCACTGACAGACAACAATGACTCTTAAGCAGCTTCACAGACTTGGCTGTACCTGACCGGATAAAAAACAGGCCTTCACGAAAAAACAAGCCACTCTGGTGGACCTCAAGTATGAACAGGTTATATAACAAGAGGAAGAAACTGATGTCTAAGAATAAGAGGGTCTTGACTCAGCAGAGGAAGAATCCCCTCCTCAGCTTGAAGAAGCAAATCAGAAATCTTGTTAAATCCTCTAAAGCAAAGTATGAAGCTAAAATAGCACCCCTAGTTAAGAATAATCATAAGGCATTCTTTAATTACTTCCGAAACCTAAAAGGGAATGCCAGGCTTGGTGCAGAACTGATAATAGATGGTACCACTCATACTCCACCAGAGGAAATCACCAACCTGCTAGGTGGCAGATTTGGTGCAAACTTCACCCCCCCCCGGCCCTACTGGCCATACCCCAGAGCATACCCTACACCAGTCCTCTGCCTAGTCTCTCTAGAGATCAGGCATTATCTGTGCTCTCCAAGGCCAAAAACACATTCTCAATGGGATCAGATAACATTACAGAATGCTTATTAAGCAATCTAGAACAAGACCTAGAAGACCCACTTAGGACTCTGTTTAACCATAGCCTGAGAGCTGGCTTTGTTCCAGCAAAGTGGAGAACAGCAACAGCAATCCCCTTGCACAAAGGGGGCCATCAGCAGGCCCTGGGAACTATAGACCCACAAGTCTAACCAGTCTCATCTGAAAAGCCATGGAAAGAATCATCATGAATCTTATCAACAAGAACACTGGCGACCTTCAAACTCTAGACCCAACCTAATTTGGCTTTGATAAGGATAGATCTTGCTTATTAAACCTGGTGGATTTCTTCAAGAAAGTCACCAAAGCCCTGAATAAAGTTAATACAGTGCATACCACATATCTTGACCTGGTCAAGGGTTTTGACAGAATACCCCAGTCAGGTATCATTGAAAAACTCTCTCAGCGAGGGATTAACCCTTATGTCATTATATAGGTAGCCAACTGGCTCACCAACAGAACACATACTGTCAAAGTTGGTGACTCTACTTCTACCAGTAGACTCGTCATCATTGGCATACCACAAGGTTCTGTGATGGGTCCTTTACTGGTCAGAATCTTCTCAGAATTCCAATCTTTGGCTTACCAAGCTTGCTGATGTCTGCAAATAGGGTGCAATCATTGAGTCCCCCAATGATCTTAACATAAAACAGGAAGGGCTAACAAAGACAAATGACTAGTGCCAAAGCCACATTCTAAAACTAAATGCAAAAAAGGGCATTATTCCCTTGGGCAAAGTAGAATTCCCCACCAACTACAGTATTGACAACACCCCTCCTAAGCTCAAACCCAGTGGTGTGAGAGCTATGAACATAGGTAGATAGCAATCTGAACTTCGACCACTGAGTTTCCTCTGTGGTAAGGAAGGCTTTCTGTGTTGCACACATCATAAGTAAGGCATTGCATCCAGGTCTAACGACTAATAGAGTACAATGCTCCCTTTTGCATGTACCTCATCAGACACATGCAGCAGCTGGATAGACCAGAGAGGTTCTTCACCAAGAAAACACAGGGCCTTCAAACCATGACGTATGTGGCTAGACTAAAAGCCCTGTTACTGTACTCTGTATCGTATAGGCTGCTAAGAGGAAACCTGTGCCTGGTGTACAGGGCAATCTCCGACCCTGCTCTGATGGATATGCTTCACATACACAAATCTAATGGCACAAGAGTCACTCGCTCTAGAGATCTTAACCTAGCCTGTGATATTAACAGAACATGCTGGAGAGAGAAACATGTCTCCCAGAGACTGCCACTCCTCCGGAACAAACTTCCAGTTCACATGAAGCAGAGCTCCTCACTGACCCTATTCAACTGCAACCTGGACAAATGGATGGGCGACTGCAAATTCATCCTGGCGGTGACACCCATGTCCCTCATTGTTATTTTCTTCGTAACAGACTTGTATCAAAGATTTTGTTCTAGTTGTCAGACTTGGCATTGATCAGCATCAAAACATCAATGGTTTTATAAAACCAGAATTAAAAACAATAATTATTCCTCAGAAAAAGTAATATGTCTGAAATTTCAAATGTTAAAACAAAAAGTTCGGCTTTTGTATGCTACAACAGAAGTGTACATGTTTGTGTGTGTCTTGTCTCCTTATCATTGAAGCTATCATGCTGTATAAGGTAGGCCGCTCATGTATCTTGTTTTGAAAATTCTATAATACATAGAAGCAATACAGAAAAGTCAGCATTGCAAACAAAAAATAAATAAAAAGTATAGAGAGAGAGAGAGAGGGAGACAAATGCTCCACTTTAAAACAAAAGTGCAGCTTACCAGTTTTTTTTTTCAAACACTTGCATAATCTATAAAAGCAGAATATCCACTGCACTTGTGACGTCTGTCCTAAAAGGGTCACACATTTCTACATAACTCTTAACTGTCCAGATTTCCTCAGAATGTCCAGATTTTTGCCTCATATTCTTAGTCTGTTATTCTAAAACTGTGTGATTTTCTGGCAAACTACAGATTGATGTCACTAAATAATGACATACATTTGAGTTTCAGACTTTATATTCTTCACAAAATGCAAGCTGACACAAAAACCTTTTATTCTAATAACCTAGCAATATTTAAAATCTGTCCCTATTTTTGCCACCCCCTGGTTATTTAAGGCTTTGTCCATATTTCTTGTGTTAAGAAGTTGAGAGGTATGCATTTCTATACAGAATTGCTATATTTGTCCTTTGTAAATATTGTGGCATAAACATGAAAATCAACATTATTGTTTTAATTGAAAATGCAGTTGCACCTTTGCCTTTGTAGCTAAGAGCAAAATCAAAGTAACTTTCATACGTAATCACCCCAGTCTCATTCCAAGAAACTTTTCAGAGAATATGTCTAACTGTTTACAAGGAAATGGTCTACAGTAAATATTAAACAGACCTCTATCAGAGGAAGGAATGGAAAAGCTTTATAAAATAAAAGTGTTGCACTTTTATTGTAGGCCTTTTCCCATCTGCAGCAACAAAGGTGGAGGGAGGGATCTCATTAAGGAGAAGGTACACTGATGTGTCTTTTTATTTATTTTTAATTCTGGTAGAACAGTGATCCACACAGAACTTTTTCAGAGTTAACCCAGTAGCAGTATCTAGTTAAAGTGACTTGCTACATTAAAATTGTATTTATTTTTTTGTTGTTGTAATGCATTCAGCAAGGCTGCAATGACTCAGAGAAAAAGTGTAATTCTATTTTTTTTTGCAGTTCCCATCGACATTCACAACGTTGACAGCTCAACACCATTTTTGTTTTTTTGCAGGGGCATACCTCCCTGAGACCCCCAACCCCCTACTAATTATATATATATTAGTTTTAAGATTACATGAAGAGTTGTATGAAAGGTTGGACTTAGTGTCGAGAAAAGGACCTATACCGACTGGCTAGACAGAGGGACAGAGCTAGTAAAGATGTGCAGCAGGTAAAGGTGATAAAGGATAATGAGGGAAACATACTCACAAGTAAGGAGAGTGGGTTGAGCAGATGGAAAGAGTACTTTGAGGCATTGATGAATGAAGAGAATGAGAGGGAGAGAAGGTTGGATGATGTACGGATAGTGAATCATGAAGTGCAGTGGATTAGCAAGGACAAAGTAAGGGTAGCTATGAAGAGGATGAAGAATGAAAAGGCTGTTGGTCCAGATGACATACCTGTGGAAGCATGGAGGTGTTTAGGTGAAATGACAGTGGAGTTTTTAACTAGATTGTTTAATGAAATCTTGGAAAGTAAGAGGATGCCTGAGGAATGGAGAAAAAGTGTTTTGGTACCGATTTTTAAGAATAAGGGTGATGTGCAGAGATGTAGTAACTACAGAGGGATTAAATTGATCAGTCACAGCATGAAGTTATGGGAAAGAGTAGTGGAAGCTAGGTTAAGAAAAGAGGTGATGATTAGTGATCAGCAGTATGGTTTCATGCCAGGAAAGAGCACTACAGATGCGATGTTTGCTCTGTGAGTGTTGATGGAGAAGTACAGAGAAGGTCAGAAGGAGATGCATTGTGTCTTTGTGGACTTCGAGAAAGCATATGACAGGGTGCCTAGAGAGGAACTGTGGTATTGTATGAGGAAGTCGGGAGTGTCAGAGAAGTACAGGATATGTATGAGGGTAGTGTGACAGTGGTGAGGCCTGCCGTGGGAGTGACAAGATGCGTTTAAGTTGGAGGTGGGATTACATCAAGGATCGGCTCTGAGCCCTTTCTTATTTGCAATGGTGATGGACAGGTTGACAGACAAGCTCAGACAGGAGTCCCCATGGACTATGATGTTTGCAGATGACATTGTGATCTGTAGTGAGAGTAGGGAACAGGTGGAGGAGACCCTGGAGAGGTGGAGATATGCTCTAGAGAGAAGAGGAATGAAGGTCAGCAGGACTAAGACAGAATATATGTGTGTAAATGAGAGGGAGGATAGAGGAATGGTGAGGATGCAAGGAGTAGAGGTGGCGAAGGTGGATGAGTTTAAATACTTAGGATCAACAGTTCAGAGTAATGGTGAGTGTGGAAGAGAGGTGAAGAAGAGAGCACAGGCAGGATGGAGTGGGTGGAGAAGAGTGTCAGGAGTGATTGTGACAGATGAGTACCAGTAAGAGTGAAAGGGAAGGCCTGCAAGAGGGTAGTGAGACCAGCTATGTTATATGGGTTGGAGACAGTGGCATTGACAAAAAGGCAGGAGTCAGAGATGGGCGTGGCAGAGTTAAAGATGTTAAGATTTGCATTGGGTGTGACAAGGGTGGACAGGATTAGGAATAAGTATATTAGAGGGTCAGCCCAGGTTGGAAGGTTTGGAAACAAAGCCAGAGAAGCAAGATTATGTTGGTTTGGACATGTGCTGAGGAGGGATGCAGAGTATATTGGGAAAAAGATGCTAAGGATGAAGCTGCCAGTTAACCGGAAAAGAGGAAGGCCTAAGATAAGGTTTATGGATGTGGTGAGAGAGGACATGCAGGTGGTTGGTGTGACAGATCAAGATGCAGAGGACAGGAAGAAATGGAAAGAGATGATCCGCTGTGGTGACCCCTAACGGGAGCAGCTGAAATAAAAAGTTTTGAGATTACACAGTTCCTGGGGAGGGTCATGTTCTCCAACCCCAACTACTGTAGATTTTGCAACCAGTTGACTATCTGTTTTGACGACCAAAGTGTGGCGACAAAACAGATGTTGACCTAAGCCATAATCAACTAAATTAAGAGCATATATATATATATATATATATATATATATATATATATATATATGTATAGTGAGAGAGCAAAAGACTGAAAGAGAATGGGTGTGTCCATGCTGAGCCAATGCATGGCGGGGTGCAGGATGACACTTTTTTATTTTGCCGTATAACAAGTTGTCATAGTATTTATTGCTGTATAGATGTTTTGGTTAATATGTCTTGAAAGATGGGTGAGGGAAACAATGATATTTCATTATGGATCCTTCAGAAGCTAAGTTTAAGTAACTTGTGGCAAGTTTTATTGAAGTTTTTGCTTGGGGCAAGAACTGCTGGCACCTTCACATAGTGAGCTACTCTCACACACCTCTGTTATTTTTATAGTGTTATTCACAGGCTGTATAACATTAGGGAAACTGAAACACTGATCTTTTTATGGCTGTAGAAAAAGGAGGGAGACAGGAGAATATATAAACTTTGTGAGTGTGTGTGTGTGTGTGTGTGTGTGTGTGTGTGTGTGTGTGTGTGTGTGTGTGTGTGTGTGTGAGACTCAAAAGGGAATGTGAAAGTACTTTGTCACTAAGAGGGTGGTTGATGCATGTGAAATGACTCACATTAAAGGCGGTGGAATCAGCAACTATGAAATATTTATTTATTTATTTATTTATTTAACATTTGTTTTCTGGGAAAGTCCGAGTTGGAACTAAGCTACTTTTCAGTGGTGGCCCGGGGAGAAACACTCCAGATGCATGTCTTTGTAACATGGGAGGAAACCAGAGTACCCAGAGGAAACCCACACGAATGCAGGGAGGACATGAAGACTCCACACAGAAGACACCCCAGCTGAGAATCGAACTGGAGAATCTCTTCCTGTGAGGTGACAACGCTACAGCTGCACCACTGCACCGTCCATAATTAATAATTTAATTCTTCTTCTTCTTTTGGCTTTTCCCGGTTAGGGGTCGCCACAGCGGATCACCTGTCCGCTCATGATTGGCAGTGGAGTTTTACAGTGTCGAGTTGCCAGCCCGGCGCCCAACCTTCCACAGAAGGCACACACACACACACACACACACACACACACACACACACACACACACACACACACACACACACACACTCACACCTAGGGCCAATTTAGAGTGTCCAATCCACCTGCAGCATGTATTTGGGATGTGGGAGGAAACCGGAGCACCCAGAGGAAACCCACGCGACCACAAGGAGGACATGCAGACTCCGCACAGAAGGAAGCCCAGCTGAGGATCAAAACGGAGAACCTCTTGCTGTGAGGTGACAATGCTAACCACTGCACCACCGTGGCCGCCCATAATTAATAATTTAATAATAATAATAATAATAATAATAATAATAATTTAAGGATGGCATGGCACAGACACATCTGTCTTAGTTAATGGCTGGAATCTGATGAATTATGCTGCACTGCTATCATGTCCATATGCCGGGTGAAAAGCAGACTAGGTGTGTCCAAGAGAGCCTCACATTCCATTATTTTCTATGTTTGTGAGTAAGACATGTCTGCTGAGAGGTGTGCACTTGACTGCTATTGGCTAAGTCAGCTCAGCAGCCACAGGCAGAGATGTCAAGAGTCTGTGTGGAAAATGTATCAAAGTCTTGGAACCTGAAATGTGTACAGATGCACAGCTGTACACATCACTTGAGTATGGAATAACAATATGGAAACCCTATAAGAAAACAAGCATGAATAAACTGGAAAGAGTACAGCGGAAATATACCAAGGGCATCCATGGATGTGAAAATTTAAATTATGAAAGACTAAAATATCTAAACTTGTACAGTGTCTCTTACAGATATCCAAGAGGAGATCTTATTCAGGCATATAGGGCATTTAGTGACGACTACTTCTGGGAATGTTTGGGGTTATCAAAAAGTACTAGAGAATCATCAGACAACCTGTGTAGAAGATTCTATAGGAATGAGAAGTGCACTAATGACAGAGTAGTTGATGCATGGAACAGACTACCAAATTACATTAAAGAAAGCACTAGTTTAGATATTTTTAAGAACAGCCTGGTCATTTATTATGGGAACAAGTGTTTTGGTATTTGGCAAGCTAGAAGGGCATTGATGCCTGTGCTTGGAATATTTCTGTGTATGTCCCTCATATTGATCACTCAAAGATGCTTATCAGAACAAACATGATTACCAAAACATAAGTCAACAAACTGTGTCTTAGTGATCATGTCTAGCAAAAACTCATTGTAAGGTCTGTTTCACTGAAAACTTTTCACTCTTAGGCTATTGTAGGACAAGTTGTTTGCGTACACAGAAGTAATTTCAGAGTTAAGTTAAGCATATTATTTCAGTGAACGAGGGTGGAAATGCAAAGCAACCCACATGTAGAAAGACACATTTTCTTTTCAAACGCATTCGCTGACTGCCATTTTGCATGGGACCAAACTTTGGGAAAATAGCTTCAGCCAATCAAGGCTCATAAAATCATAATGAATGTAAATTATACTGCATGACTGTCTGAATTTTGCAGTCCAGTGATGCATTCTGAACTTACTCAATAATAATGATGCACAAGTTTTTTTTTTTTGGAGGGAGTGTTTATTTATATACAAATATTGTTATCAGTCTACAGACTATTACAAGCCTAGACTATTAGAATGAAACATTGTACCTTGCATATTTGAGATACTGACCTTAACCATTATACCAAATCCTCCCCTATACCGATGTCATTTCTGAATTCAAGAAGTAGGCAGTAACACTTAATCAGTCTGTACAGAAAATCTGTTATCATCCACACAGCACGGTGCTTGTCCCCCTCCCCCCGATTTAACTAATTAATTAAAATAAAAATAATCTGAAGACCACTGGTGGCAGCAGCAGGCTTTTTGGTCAATGTGAAGAATCAGAACATGCTTTGATTTCTTTCTCATCAGTTGAATGCTCACTAAAGACTAAGGGATCTGATATAATTCATTGAGTCCACTATGGCTAGACCGAAAGTCTGCCTTTGTGTAGATAATATTTCAGCTTCTGCTGCCTTTCTAACTTCTTTTAAAAAGCCTTTAGCCCTCAGCCAGAGGATGTTCTGTTTTTTACCCAGCTACTGAAAATGTAATTGCCACTTTCTTCTCTGATAGGCTTGTATTTTAAATACTAGCTATACATATTAATCAAGGAAACTCTCATACTCCTCCCACTCTTGAAAGAGAAACAAAACAGTTGAAACTGTGTTTGTGTTCATACTATCCAGCTGTAAAGAAAG
The DNA here is from genome assembly GCF_019279795.1 of Protopterus annectens. Classification (NCBI taxonomy): domain Eukaryota; kingdom Metazoa; phylum Chordata; order Ceratodontiformes; family Protopteridae; genus Protopterus; species Protopterus annectens. Next base: position 1,317,312,579 of record NC_056741.1, on the reverse strand, counting down.
GAAGTGGGAGAAAGTTACGGTGCAGAGATGAAGACGCTCTTTGTTTTGCTTATTTTCACATTGCTGAGTGCCCAACATGTCAGCAGTGGTAAGTTGTTAAATTTAAGCATTACAGTGACAATTTCTTATTCACTGCGACTGGTAAATGTATTGTACTATATTTTGTTGTGTGCTGTGGATTCAAGTTACACAGATTTTCACTTAAACTGTAAGAACTGTGTAAACCTTTCACAGCAATGAGTTTTTATTTAAAGTGCAGCATTACAAGTGTAATGAATATTCTTTCTCACACATGCTGTTATTTTTTTTTCTGATTCTGTCCTTCTACTTCTTAACTGAGATCAGAGCATTTCCTTTAAATGGGGGGTTGCCTTTCGCTTCCACAGTCTTAGGTTACTTTTCTGCTTATAGCATAGACAGTCAATAGTTAACAGTGGTGTGAAACAGGATGGCAGTGTTTGTGCGTGTGCACGCTCTCAGGATGGTAGGTGGAGCACAGCCATGGAAATGCACAATGCAAAGGAATGAGAGAAGATAAAACAAAGTTTTTTTTCCATTGTGTTGGCCAACTAGGAGTGTCATGTTACTTATCGACTGCTTCCCCCTCCCTAGACAAAAGTTTCACAGCTTCCTTGTTTCAGTTGCTTGTTTTTCTGTTTTAATCAGAAAAACAATCACGAAGGTGCTGAATCTTTTGAAATGTAAGATGTTTGGGTTGTGTGCAAAAAAAAAAAAAACTTTTGTGCCACAATTTCCTAACAGTCATGCATTTGCAGATGTTGTGTTCAGGCTATATTATTCACTAAAATTATATCTGATTGCTGCCTGGAAATTTTTATTTTTTAGATGTCAGTAGTACAGAGCAAATTAAATGAAGCCAAGATGTAGAGAGAGTCGCATAATATATTCGTAGTTGTCCTAGAATCTGCCAGTGACAGAGAAAGGAGACATGTAAAGCCTTTTGTCATAGTCACTTGCACTGTGAACCGATTAAGTTGGCAAAATCAAACTTGGTTTCACCATGAGAATTTCTGAATATAACCTAACTCTCACCATAACAGGAAGAACAATGGACGTTGTAAACATGTTATAACCTAGTATGGAGGAGGGGAGACTGATGGCATTTTCTTCACTGTGCAAGTAAACTACTTTCTCAAGATAGTTTGCTGGCTTCTTTCAGGGGCATGTTCTGGACATGTTTTGCACAGGGCCAGATTTTATATTGTTTAGAGCCTTGGCAGATTGTTGTTGTAGCGTAATGAGCAGCTTCTTGCTAGTCTAATGACCTTTACAGTCTTAGGAAGCAGTTTCATTTCTAATTCTTCAAGCTGAGTTTCATCATGCCCACTATTACCAGCTTTTTATTTATACACAGTGCATTGAAAGGTATTAGATATACCCTGCACAGAGCCGAACACTAGGGAAGGATTCAAGAAAAACGTCAACTGTCATGGTGGATAGTTAGGTACAGTAGTTAAGTGGTCAGCATTGCTGCCTCACTGTGCTTGGGTCTCTGGCATGGTTATCAGCTGGGGTATGTTTTGCAAGAAGTTTGCATGTCATTGCCTGCACACAAGTAGGTTTTTGCCAGGGTCTTCAGTTTCCTCCTGCATCCCAAAGTTTTGCAGGTAGGTGAGTTGGAGATATCACCAACTGTACTTACAATTGTGCAACTGTTTTGTGTGTTTGCGTGCACATTTTTTGCAAGCATTCTGATTACTGGCAGTTCTCTCCAGGACTGGAGTCTGCCAGTGCCCATTGTTTGAAAAATCTTAGAATCGGCTGTATATAATGAAACCAGGAAAATACTCTTATTAATTTTACTTGGCCCTGTGTCCACCTGTGTAAAGTAAGCATCATTACCATAACTTAATACCATTTTATCAACTTGTTTTTAATCCATGGTGCACTGATTGTGGAGTTTGTGTATATGACTAGTAAATGTAAAAGTGGCACAGGCCCTACATCAAGGAGTACAGATAAGGGCTAAGTCCCCTTGCAGAACTGCTTTAATCATAATGCTCAGCACCCTTTCATCTGTAGTTACAAAGTGTGAAGCACTTTTTATTTAAAAGTATTTACTTTACAACTGTTAAGTTTATTTGTTTATAAGTAAACCTGGACCATGTTGTCCTGATAATGCCACCATAATTACAGATGTCATGCACTGAGTCTAGTAGAGTCACCAAAATAAATTATGCAAAAAAAAAGGTCTATAGTCATTAAAATAGTGATTTCTTGCATGCAAAGGAGCACAGTGAGTGCTTTTGTGCTTGGTGCTTTGTCACAAAGAACCCCTCCCCCAGAACAATCCAAGCTTATCTCACACTTCAGTCAAGTCTAATTAAATAATTTCATGCCTTAAAGGTCTTGCCTTTCCCAATGTTTAAATGGTGAACTTAGGTGTTTTTATAAATATAGGTGTAACAATGTGCCTCAAAATTTTCACCACATTTTTTACTACTGCCCAACCTGACTTTTATATTGGATATCCCTCTATGTACAAAACTGGACTGATCCCCACACTGTTGCAGTTATTTATTGCTATGTAAATTTCTCCATTTGTCTATTGTAGTGCTCCTTACAGCATGTGTATGTCTTAAATGTGTGAGTATAAAGGCTACTGTCCCATTACAGATATATTTGTGCGAGAAGTAGACTGGTTGGAGTTGGACAAACGTAGAAAGAAAAATGTGATAACATTTTATAAACAGAACAGGTTTCCCTGTGGAGAATGTATTCCAGTTTTAGAGGTATCTGAAAGTGATTGTTCCGCATACTCTTACATTTATGAACTTTTACTGTTAATGAAGTTATTCTGACTATAATGTGAAAATGGTTGTTTATAGAAAATGCTACAATTTCAGCAAAGCATTTTATGTAGGAACGCAACTGCATGATAGGGCAAGCTGTCAGAAAGCAATTTAGATCTTGCACTCTAAAGGTATTGGACAGCATTCTAGAAAGTGATACATAATATAAAAATATTTAGTATGGTAAAAGATGTTAGAATTAAAAGAATATAGATAGCTTGGAATTTAGAATGTTAGCATGTAGCAAGGAATTAATGAGTTAGTCACTATTAAACCAGTGTTGGAATTTAGAATGTTAGCATGTAGCAAGGAATTAATGAGTTGGTCACTATTAAACCAGTGTTTAATCATTAACTGGTTTCACTTAACGTGCCTGAAGTGCTGTGCAAGTTTGGATTTTGCTGGGATTTTTATAGTCTCATGAAGTAATAAATATTAAAACAATATATTGACAGTGCTTTCTGTACATTAAAGGAGTGTTTTTAAGAAATACAAGCAGAGTTTTTAATTTTATGGCCTTTGCTTGAGGGAATAAGCTTTTGGTTCCTTACAATTCTGAAACAGATAAAGTGGGTATTGAAAATGGTTGAATGGCAGGGTGACCTGACCAGTAACCTAGTCGCTCAGATCCTAACCAAGCTTTGTACTGTACCTTAGGTACAATATGTTATGTTTAGTGTTTGTGCAATATTAGAAAGAGGGGAAAGAAAGCTGTTCTGAAAGCCAAGGTGTATTCCTTTGTCATAGTGTTGTGCAGATGGTCTTCATTGTTTATCACATGGTGAGACTGAATTACTAAGAGCATGTAGGCTTTGCTTTTCTGCCCTTGTTCAATGAAATAAAATGCAGATTATGCATTAATTTGTGGTAATGGCCTGAATAAGGAACAATATCTTGACTGAAGAAAAGTTGCAGTTTCAGTGTCACACCATCCCTGGGATACAGACTGCACCATTACTTGGAAGCAGGCAGTTGTAAGGTGAGGAGGCAGTCCAGATACTAACAAAAGTCAGTGTTAACATCTATGTAAGTCATTGAAACAGTTAGGGTGGCTGGAACACCCCCACCATCTCTCATTCACCCAACTAACTACTGTGCACAAAGTAATCTACAGACCCACAGACTGTCCTGCTCTCTCAACTCTACTTGCCAAATACCATTCCAGCAGGCATCTAAGATCTGAAAATCATCTACTTCTAGTAGATATGCCCACCTCACCTGCTGGTTAACTCCCCTACTCCTTCACCGTCGGCAAACTATGGAACTCACTTCCACCTTCTATAAGAAACACAGGCAGCACCACCACCTTCAAACAAATGCTGAAAAATCATCTCAACTCTTCCTGGCTATGTTCCTGCTCTATAACCTAACCTCTTCACTCTCCTTATACGATTACTAAACTCCTGTGTCTTTTGCTACTAGTGACTGATGATACTTTCTCCATATTTATTTTTATCTTCACTTGTTGATAACTGGTACAATAATAATTAATATATCTCTGTTTATACCACTGATTGAATTCTGCTTTACTGTATACTATATATTTTCTGTACATATTACTGTAATCAAACTAGATTCCTGCTTTTAAGTATATATTCTGTTTATGTTACTATATTTACTATCTGTAACACTGTTTCTGCTTCTGTACTAATTAATGTTTATATTTTCTGTAACTTGTTGGAGCGTTTCTCCCCGGGCCTGCACTGAAAATGGGCTCTTTTAGGCCCAGTGGACTTTCCCGGTAAACAAATGTAATAAAATAAATGAATAAAATTACAATGCAATGTCATTATTTAGCATTCTTTGCCCGTGCTCTTGTCTCTGTCAGTACAATCCATGTAAACTTTGATTTACTTAATTTGTGATTGTTGACCAAGAAAGTCAGTCTTAGCTAGCAGCCCCTTTTCAATGGATTCCCTTGGAGAAATAATCCACAATAAAATATAATTACAATTTTACAGTTGATGGGTTATACAGTCATTCTGATAATGAACTTATTTACATGTTAACTGAGTAAAACAATAAAGTGAACAGAGATAAAACGGTCTCTGAGGAGATGTTAACAATAGCGCACAGTAGCTTTTGGACAGTGTACATGTTAATGTGAGAGTCAAAGTAGTAAGAAAATTAGGTGAAGGTACAGCTTTGGTATGAGGAAAATGAGTTCAGGTTTATACAACTTGATACCTTATGCTGGGTGGCATCTAGTGCACCACCTAGTCCCACCTCAAGACTCCCTGTGCTTAAGTCATGCCTCCAAGACTCAGCTGTTTAAACTGCATAGTCAGTAAAGTCATCTACCTGTATGCCCAGTGGGCTTTCCAGTCTATCTGAAACTGGGACCTGCCCATTTGTACTGGTAGGTTTAACTTACTATAGAAGGTGTATTACAGCACTGCTGACATCAGGGCAAGATTTTCCTTGGTTTTCTCCCCTGCCTGTGTGCCCCTATTATCAAACACCTCCCATCTGTTGAGTGTAGTACTGCCAAAATCTCTTTCCTAAAAATAAAGAACATTAAGTCTGCATATATTCCCTGTTCTCCTTAACAGTTGAATTCATGCAAACTCCTCAGCTGCTTGCTGTAGGAATCTCTGTAAAACCCAGAATATGTAGATCCTCTTTTTCAGGTCTGCCACTGTTTTCTTAGGAGCTCTTTTCTGCATGGTCATTCTCTTCTCCATATTACTTGTTAATACACAGACCTCCCCCATGTTGCCCACCCCCATTCCAAATGTACATCAGCTACTACTCCTTCCTCTTCTTCAGTTTCATCCTGCTTCTCCACATCATTACCTCTATGGAGTTCCCCAGTTCAAGGCTGTTCACAAACTTCCTCATCTACCACTCCCGATTCCAAGTGTACGTCATCTACTACTCCTTCCCTTTTCTTTAGTTTCGACCTGCTTCTCCATACCATTACCTCTTTGGAACTCCCCAGTTCAACGATGCTGGAATGTTGGCATTTAGTTCCAAGTTCCTTAGACTTCTGTTTGATTTGTTTTTAAGATTTATTTACAGGGTTTTCTACAGTCTGTGTATCATACAAAACTAGACAAGCTATTTTCAGAGGAAGTTTCAGGAGAACAGTTCCAAAGAATATAACATATGTGCAACAAACAATTAATGTGCCACAATGTACAGCTGTTCTCAACATTCATAGTTTATACCTAAAAATTAATACAGTTACAAGATCTGGAGTGCATGTTAACATTGCACAACCCTGTGAAGCTGTTAAGCCAGTTTGGTAATGATAGAGATCCAGGTAAGTGATACTCGGTACGTCCACACATACGCTGTGTCGTTTATATTTGTTGTAACCTTGCATTGAGTACTAAATGAAATTAGTATTAATGGGGGGTGCAAGACTTGTCGCTAGTCTGGGTCTTGTTGTTGGTGTAGTATATATGGCTGACCTTGATGAACAAGCTGCACCTTGACAAAGTAAGGCCTGAAGAAAGTGCCATAGGGCATGGCTCAAAGTTCAGGACCCAAGAAAGTGCCATAGGGCATGGCTCAAAGTTCAGGACCCCATTGTTGAACTACGGATGTTACACTGTAAGAAGGAAGGTTGTGCACTGATTGCATCATGCTCCTAATGAGGATGCACTCGTACAACTGACAGTGAAATACTTGAAGTACAGATCTGAGTGCTGCTGATAGTTTTCTACCTGATGCTCTTTGAGAAGGGGGACCCAAGAGTATGTGAGAAGGGGACCCAAGAGTATGCAAAAATGCAGAAGGAAATGCATAGCATTACATTTCCCTTGTACTGCAGCTGAAATAGGTCTTGTCTGGATCACTCCATCACCTCAGTTAAACTCAGCACATAAATCATTAAATAAAATGTGTAAGACGTGCACTTTAGAAGAAGGTTCCATTTGGGTTTATTAACATACCTTCTGAGGTAGGATTAGTTTAGGAGAATTCAGAGGCAAAGGGCAGAATCCCCTCAAAGAGCAGCAAGAGGCTTTGTAAGATATTTTTTTTGGGGGGGGGTTAGAAGTAATGGAAGTCAGTATAGTATTGTCGGCAAGGAATTCAGTTTTGAATTTTAGCAGTCAAGACCCAGGGATCAATTGATCTTTATGAAGTCAATGAATGGGGCTATTCTGATTTAAATAAATAAGACCTGTAATTGTTTCATACGATAAGCTGCCTCAAAGAGTAATATTAGACCAAAAGTAATTATTCTTTCCCAAATTGTTCAGATGATTCCAGAAGGTCACAAGAAATAGCCAATGTTGTACTTGCTATTCTTTACACATGGATGAGAGCTGTTTAGAGTGGGAGCAAAGAGCTGTGTGATGGGACAGTCAGCCAAAATTTACAACTCTTTGTGATAAACACCGTCGTCAGCAGCACCAACAACACATTTCTTGGTATAAAGCAGATCTGAATGACATTACCAGATTAGACCAGGAAAGGGTATCAAATATATTTAAAAAATATTTATAAATATTGTATATTTTTTGCAGATGTAGTAAGCTTTGTGTAAACTGTTACCAGTAATGTTATTTCCTGCTTGATTTGCCCTCCTAAGTTGTTTTTGTATTTGAGGTTCAGTTTGTTAGCTGTTATTTTTAAGGAAAAAGAAGCAATATTTTACTAATCTTTTTCAGCAGATCACAAGTCTTTTGATCTGTGCTTGCATCATACATAAGGGAATGTCATAGAGAGACCCTGTCCCACTCAAGTGTCTCCTGCAAGCGCGATCCATAAACTGAGGTTATGGTGAGCTACGTCAAGGGTGGTGCAGTGGTTGTGTGTAGCATTATTGACTCATAACAAATGGTCGTCCAGTTTTGTTCTGATCTGGGGTGTTGTAATGCGAGGAGTTTGAATATCTTCTCTATGCTTTTTCTCTGGGTACTTTGGTTTCCTTTCACATTCCAAAGACACGCAGTAGGTAAATTGATGGGTTATAATTGCCATAGAGATGTGTGTGTTTTGTGTTTTGTGTGTGTGATTTTGGTAGAAAGAACTGATGATCTACTGTTCCCTGTTTGCATATTAAACTGTATGGATAATGTTGACTGTTCATATGGTCATTACAGTGGTTAGATGTGACTCGTCGATATTGGATGGATGCATGCACATCAGAGAAAGCTGCTGTGCAGTCCCTTTTCCAACTTCTCTTATCCTAATTTCTTTCAGAGATTCCCATCCCACAGAACCATGCCAGTGACAAATGGTTGCCACCTAAATTCTTCCCTTCATCTGTGCACCCTAATTAACAACTGCTGCCCTTGATCCCTTATTTTATCTAACTAGTAAGTAGTGATCACTAGATGGCATCAAGAACACCACCATCAATCATCCCAGGCATTCTGGTTGGGTTCAGACTCCTTGTTTCCCACCACTTCCTGTTAAAAGTCCCTGGTATCTCCTCTTTCATCAGCAACTGGTGTCCATGGCCGTCATCTGCTTTGATTAGTGGTGATCACAGGTAAACCTGCCCTGTAATAGCCTGTTAGTGGTTATCTGTCTCCCATCACCTTCCTTGCAGTGAGTTGGGTTCCCCACATATCTTTTTAGCTCTTACTAATGTGTCTTCATGATCAAGCCCTAAAATACCCCCCACCGAATGCATATCCTCTTGCCATCACCCAGTGTGCTAGTGATTGCTCCACTCAGTGACTCCATTTGTTGGCAAACAGTTCAGACTCTTGACCCCATTCTGCTATTCCATGGTCGGTCACCTGAGCTGCATCATACCAGACACCTGCAAATACTACAGTAATGCTGTAGTAATACAGTAATTTCATTGGTGCTGCGCTGAATGTCTAGTTTGGCATACCATGCCAGATACCCACTATAACAGTATCAGGTCTGCCACAAGGTGCCAGATTCACCACTTCAACCAGGCTCTCACCAATAAGTTTTGCCATTTTATGCACTGGCTTGGAATGTTTTTTCCTGACTTCCCGTGTATCCTGGTTCGGATAATAAGGTAAACGATGGTACTTGTGAAGGAACATTGACAGACTGTGTTTTGCAAAGATGCTGTCTACAAAATAATGTTCCACACAGATGTACAAAACATTTTATTGGCATGTACTCTGTAAATGTTAGTGCTTTTGACTTTTGTCCCATCTACCATAATCCCTTGAAATGACTGAACCAGATTATTTATTTTTTTTTGTGGTTCTCTACTCTTAACTGCCAAGTCAAACCAGCAGTACAGTTTACATTTCAATGCAGAACATACTAGAAAGTTTTGTTTGTAGCATGCTTAACAGTTCAGTTTTAACATCTTAAAGGTTTCAGTTTTAACATCTTAAAGGTTTTGGTGGCTATGTGTCATAATCAAACCGGATTTTTTTTTTTAGCAGTTTAGAGAGTATGTTACATTTTATTGCATGTTACCTCTGCTTGCATGGCCCTTTGTACATGCAAAGCACATACAGGGCATGGCCATCTGTTCACAATCTCCAAAAATGTAGGTCTGCTCCCTTCTTCATATGGCACAACTTTGTGTTCCTTGGAAGCATTTAGAGTCCGTGATGCAATGCAACAGTTTTTGTAATAATGCACAAGAAAATCTTATTTCCAGTGGTGAACATTTTTAGATTTCCATTTTAATTGACTTTTATGTTTGATCTGGTATCATATTCTACTTCCAAGGAATATGCAGTTGAAATTTATTGACAACCATACCTTTATTACTGTGGCCCAAGGAACTTCTTATCACAAGAAATGATCTTGGAGGTAAATTTAGCCCAGGGTTGTGATTGAAATGAATTGTGGAAGGCATGGTCATTAGACATTGTATAGAGGAATTGTTTTATATCATTTTCCCTCCTTTTCTTGTTGCACTGACTGACAAGGGGACAGCATGATGTTTGTCAGCTCAGTCAGATGATTTAGGCCATGGAATCCTAATGAGTATTATCCTGTAGCCTGGGTTTGATTCCTTCCTTCCATGTTTCACCTTTTTGACTGTGAGAAAGTCTGGACAGAGCTGTCTGGATACCTCTGTAAAAGGTGGTTGTAGAGCTGTCTGGATACCTCTGTAAAAGGTGGGTGTTTCTAATGGGCATATGGTTAACTGTCTGGACAGAGCTGTCTGGATACCTCTGTAAAAGGTGGTTGTTTCTAATGGGCATATGGTTAATCTCCCATGATACAAACACACTAGATGGCATTACACTATGTATTCTCTGTTATTCCAGGAGACAGCAACCCCCCCCCCCACGAGAGTGCTCTACAGTGCTGTACTGAGGTATTCTATCTTGGACCCCCCCCCCCCCCCAGTAATCAGCCTCAAAGGATTAAGGCAACTGTACTACTCTGATGACAATTGTTCTGCAACAAGTAATTTTGCCCCCCCCCCCCAAACAGTTGCTCAGGATGCCACTGACCTTTAAGCTCTCACCTATTTGTTCCCCTTTACAGGGTGTGAACATTGCTGCAGTGTGGCTGTCATCCAGGCACCCATCAGAGGGCTTTTCTCTTTAAGCCTTATAGTTTTTGTCTGCATGGTTACAAGGTACCAATGTGTGGCATGCAGCAGCACAGGGCAAAGACTTATCACTTACTTCTATGAGGGACCCTTCCTCTACCATCTTCAGACCTTATCGGGCATTGTGGCACTAGAGAAAGTAGCTCAAGGCAAGTACAACTATTATTTTGCAAGATTCTGGGCTCGTTAACTGCAATGGATCCCAGTCCAACTTCTCCTTTGGCATTTTTCTGAGGTACTGTTGTGGTTAGAGGGTTTGGCCTCATTAGCTAGTATCCTCTTTCTGATGACATTTCATAATACTGTCCCAGATGTAAGTCTGCCCAGCATACTGCCAGTGGATTTTCATGCAAGATGGTTTCTTAACCTATTTAAGCAAAAAAAAAAAAAATCAATTCACTTAGTTAATATTGTCCTTTTTAACATGTATGGGGCTACCACATAGCCTACACCCTCCAGCATCTTGATTTTCCTTGCTGCCAAAGTATTTTACTGCTTTACCAGCATTGTTCAACTAGGTAGATAAGCCACCCCTATTTAGAGGAGGACCAGTGAGAAAAGCTCCACAGTAAAACAATTCTTAGTACATTTTTTAGACAGTAAGTATAAATGCATTTTAGGTCAGTGTAAGTTAATCACAGTTTTATAAAGATTTTTGTAAATCTGATGTTGGAACAGTACACAGTAGAATAAAAATGTCATACAGTGTTACAATTGAGGACAAGAAAATGAAGAGACATTTTTTATGATAGACATATAATGCAATTGTTTACAACACTCTATAGCAGAAGCTTTGCGTCAGAAAGTTGTTTTGTTTAATTGGTGACAGGTACAGGAAACTATTGTACAATGTTTTGGTTTCGTGTCGAAAATACTCTTGTAGAACTAACTAGAAGCCTGAAGTTTTAACTAAGCTTCAGTTTCTGTCCAGATGTATAAACTTTGTCAGGCCTGATCAGTAAGGAGTCGTCCCGATTGCTGCTTCTGCGAGAACTGACCTCAAAGACTGTAGCTAAATAAATGGTTTTCTACCTCAAAGATTATAGCCTCTAAAGATAAAAATATAATTTTTGCAAACAGAACTCTCAGCTTTCCTTACATAATGATTCAGATGTAAAATGAAAGCATTCGTACAACAAGTAAATGCAAGTTTAATCCAGTTTGGTGCTTTCTGAATTTCATGCATACTTGTACTGGTCTTATGTTTCAGTTTTGGGCATTGCACATAAGAAGAGCAGTAAGCAGAGTGGAAAATCCCACACTGTCTCAAGATTTATTACTTAGAAATGTTATTGCTTTCACCGTGCCCTTATTCTTTTCTTTTCGTTGTCAAAAAATGCTGCATCTCTTCTAATTTTAAACCCTGTTGTTATTTTTCCATGGCCATGCCTTAAATGTATTTCACCCATGTAACCTCCCCATCAGTCAGCCCTGCTATAGGATTGATGAGATGTGCACAAGTTTGCAGCATTGTCTTTTCCATTTTTCTTGAATTCTTATTTTAAACTGGCCACCACATCAGCGTTCCCTTCACCTTCATCTAACGTTCGGTGACGTTCTAATCCTTTAGATTTGTGATATATTTTCACACTGCCAGTACCCATGAATCTGCTTTGAGGCAGAATCCTTTCTGCAGGTTGTTAGTTAGATAAGGATAAGTATAGCTACAACGTACCTCTCAACTGTCCAGATTTTCACAGAATGTCCTGATTTTTGCCTCATATTTTTGGTCCATTCCTCATAAAGTTTGTGGTTTTCTAGCAAATCTCTAAGGATTGTAGTCAGTAAATGGCATGTATTTTCAGTTTCTGAGTTCATGTAATTCAGAAAATGCACAACACAAATCCTGTTAATCTGGCAACTTTCTAAGTCTGTAAAAGCAATATTTAAAAAGTGTCCCTATTTTTGGGCTTTTGTCCCTCCATTATTTTAGGGTTTGTCCAGATTTCTTGCACTGAGAGGTAAGAGCTGCAAACATTAAAAAAATGACATCCCCTGAAAGCTGCATGTAGGATTCATACCCATGGCCATTTTAATAATTCTAAACTACACCTTAAAGACTGGATTATAGCTGTTGATGCAAAATGCCTAGCAAGGCTGTTCAATGCAGAAGTTGTCTACTCATCTTCGTAAAACTGCTGAGAACATGTTTTAAATTTCTTTAGTTTTAACGGGTCTTCTGCATAATTTCTGCATTATTTCTGACGTGGTGGCTACTGGTGACAGTGCTTTAAGTAAATATTGTGTTATGTTGTTTTAAGGTTCCTACAACACTAATAAAAAAAAAATTCTACTTATGCTGTTAATATTTTTGGAAAAAAATGATGATGTAGGGATTATTATAATTTATGCTTTGGAGGACTAATTAACCATTATATCTACCACTGTAAGGTGAATACTGTTTGATTAGTCTGTGATCACTGCAGATGAATTTTGGCTTCCATGATGGAGTCATAGGTTTAGAAAACGTCACGGATCCGTAGAGATCTATCAAGGAATGGACAAACTGAATATGTACTGGGCTGCTTCTTTTCACTTTTAGGGGTGAGGGATGGGCGGCATGATACATGTGGGCTTCATTCATATTTACCGGTGATGAAGTCTTGGAAGTAGGGGCAACCCCCCACCCCCGAGCAGGGATGGTATAGAACTGACAGTGGTACAGTGACATGGTAGTACAAGAAATTGTTACATCTTCTACTGCTATACACCAAAAAAGGGGGTCACCCCTCTCTAAATGAGATGACAATTGCCAGCCTTCCACAATGGCAGGTCCTTAAAAGTCATATAACCTGAGCAGGAAAATTCAGCTCGCATCCATGAAAAATGCAGTTATACAAGTGTGAATGTCAGTGTTGTAGCAAGCTGTTGGTAATGGGAATAATACTCTACCAGACGGGCTGCAGTGGCCTAAAGGAATAGCCACTGGGAAGAAGTAAGAGTAACTTGAAAATGAAGGTTAAAACTCTGAAAAAAAAATGGGAGAGTGGTGATAAATTCATTTATGACCTAGCAAAAGGTCATATATGGACACTGGGCAATTCATCTTGTTTAGCAAGTGGCGGACATGTATATGCATGCGGACACGTATATGCACGCGGACATGTATATGCACACACACTACCAAAGGAGTTGCTGATTATTCTTGAATGTGTATTTTTCTGTAGTGAAGAACTGCATTCTAAAAATAATTTGTCACTTTGCTAAAAAAATAAAAGATTCACCAGGCCACTTATGAGAAATGTATGCAGAACTGAGAAGTACAGAAGGTGGTGGAAAACACAGAACACTGGGTCTCTACGTGCTAAAGTGCAATTAGCCTTCATTTTCATACAGACTCACTAACGTGGGCCCCCTTGTATCAGTGTTACTTGTAAACTAGAATTTTCCTTACTTTAGGTCACTGGATTTTCTGACTTGGATACAAAGAGCAGCAACCCTTGAAGACAGTTGAAGCAGCCAAAACAGAAGTTTTGATCCGTTGCCCTGGTGATAGAAGCATAATGCTATTGTGTGAGGTAGAGTGTGGGTCTAATGGTGTGGGGGTCTTGTTTTGTGCAGAAACTGAGCCTGTTTAAAGCCTTCTTTTTAGTGTGTGTGTGTGTGTGTGTGTGTGTGTGTGTGTGTGTGTGTGCTATCTGTACTAATGTTGAAGTGCTGTTCAAAAGAGGAACATTGCTCCGACGATTATTGGTGTATCATTCTTAGCTGCAGATGTGTAGATCTGAGCTTTATGTGTAGAAACCAAGCCATGTTTGAAACTGTTAATGTGCAAGCTGTAAAGAGGTGTGCAGAAATATTTTTTGTGTATTAGCAATGTCAGCATTCCAGTCTGTTTGTTTTTATTTGTTAAAAGTGACAGTAAAAAATAGGAACATTATCAGTCCTGGGTTATCGTTGTGAATGGGTAGGAGAAACTAAAGTTTAAGTTGTGGAGGTAGTGTCCTTCAGATCTGTACACTAATTTGTCTGTGTGTAGCAACTATATTTTGGGCTTTTGTTAGTAAGTCTTTTGTATGTGTGAAGCTTTTCACCCTGATCCTTCACTATAAATAGATTTAGTACAGTTGCTCTTCCTGGTCTTCATACAGGATAAGCAATGTATGCATTCATCTGAATGGGCCTTGTATATACTTCAGTAACCGAATGAATGTTTAGTGAAAATGTTCTGTGGTCTAATACATGCCACAAGCACTGGTTAATGGAATGAACTCTTGTATAACAGTAAATATATAACAAAATGACAGGAGATGCACTTTTTTCAGGGCTTCCCTATCCCTGGTTGTTATCTGGGGGAGGCTGCAACTAGACTATACTTTCTCGAGCTGCAACTTGTTCATCAGTGTTTGTCACTGAGAATCACAGCTGCCACAGTTTCTATTAGTGTCCCACCAGGGATTCAGAGTTTTGGGTTTTTCAGTTTTCTCCATAATTGTACAAACATGGTGTTAGCGTTTGTTAAGGGAGAGAAGCCCCCCCCCCCCCCCCACATGCACAATGCAAGGGGCTTGCCTCTGTATTTTTTTTTTTTTTTTTCACTCACATCTTATTGAAGTTTCAGTTAGTTGGGTTCATCCAGGTGTATTGGAGTGCAATTGTTTGGGACACGATAGAACCTTTTATCCCTTGAGATCATTGGTTAATATGGAAGGAAGCAATGGTTTATATCTGCTGCATGACAATTTTTAGTGCTTCTGAGTACCACATTTATTTACTTATGCAGAGTGGATGGCAGCTGCTATGCTACATTTTCATGTATGTCTTAGTACATTTTATCAGTGGTTTACTGGGCACATAAGACCCAATCTTGAATATGTACAGAATTGGACCCATACTCTGGTATTGCTGTTCAAATGCTATAAAAATACATTACTTCCAATCCATCACACTTTCAAAAAATAAGATATCAAGAAACAGAATACTTAAATGTTAAGCATTTTGTACTGTTTTTTAAACAAAGAACTGATATTTTCAAAATAGGCAAAAAATTAACATGCTTCTGATTGTCTTTGTCTTTTTGTTGGTGAACACAAGTTTTTCTTTTAATTTCCACTTATTTTACACATAAGCAAAGTTTCTCAGTGCATTGATGTACTGATATGCATACAGTATCTCCTCCTTATGCACTGACTTTGCTGTGAGTGATTATATTGCAGGCTAGCAGCACCACTGTGCCCTACAGGGTGACTGCTTCGCTCCAATGTCAAACCAGCAAGGATCTAAACATAACAGTAAAAGATTGACCAACTGTCTGACTCAAGATTTTATACATTTTTGAAATATCTTTGACTTTCTGTCCTCTCCCACCACGCATGACCTAGCCATGTCATTCAGACTAAAGTACTTTGGGCAGCTAGCAAGCCATATGTAATTTCTCCTGAGGGAGTAGACATCTTGTCCTAACACAACATCAAGGTGCTCCTATGCTGTTACACCAATCCTTTGCCACCACACTTTAGCTTGAAACACACTTGACCAAGAGGATACGTGGTCAATGGAAAAAAAAAAAAAGTGCAAATCTCCACATTTTAATGGAGAGATTAAAAAGGTTAGGTATGCGTTGGAAGCAAACCTGGAATGACAAATTAAGAAAATGATTATTCATACCCAGAGTGAAACATTCCATGCAGTATAAACTGGGCAGCTACAAAGTTCAAGAGGATGCTTAGTTGCTTTGTTAGAGGTGTAGCTTGCCATCTTTTTGTTCCATAGGGTGCCAGTAAAACCTTTTCTGAAGCGTGTTCTCTTCTGGTGGCCATATTTGGAAACAACATCAAAGCGTTTGAGAAGGTGCAGGGCAGTACCACGAGAAAAAGGAAAAGGAATGGGGATCATGGAACACAATGAGGGTCTCGGAGCACTAGAAACCTGAATGCTTCAAAGAAGAATCTAACATGGAGATACAATTTAAAAACATGTCGTCACGTTGGCAGTAAATTAGAGAATGGTGGTGGAAGGGAGAAATATGGCAACTGGATCAGGGAATACAGAAGAGAGATCAGCCAAGTATTATTTCTTAGATGGGTGAAGTGCTGGAAGCACTGATGTAGTAGGTTATCTAGTGAGGGGGTTAAAAATCCTCTGAATTTGCCAAGTCATAGCTGAATAAAACACCAGGCAAATTCCATCCAACACAGTAACCTTTAATTAAAATGATTGAGCACTTTCATCTATTCATTCGGAATACAGACTTCAGAATAACTGCAGCAAGACTTGCTTCTTTATATAGTGAGCAGTCACATGGTGTGTTATGTAAATACAACTACGTAATATTAATTTGCTTATATTTCAAAATACAATTCATAGAGACAGTGTCATTAATGCCTGCAGGTTGGTCAGCATTCAAAGTAATTTGTTCAAACAACTTGCACCTCTGTAACAAATAGGTCCATTTCCCAGCTCTGGGATTACATTTAACCATTTCCAGTATAAAAACACAAACTTATTAAAGCCAAAGCATATCTCTGCATGTCTAGCTAAGACATTGTTCTTGTACTGCTTTTTTATAGCATAACTATGCTGATAAGTCCTTACTTTGAGACCTTTTCCAGTTTATCCTGTGCAGTATTTTATATAGGAAAAACAGTTTGTTAGCTATACCACTCTCTTGGTGGTTCAGTTGTACTAACCTTTGAAGACAATATTGTAAGTTTATCCCTTATAGACACAAAAGTGCTTGCATTAAAAAAATCTACATGGCTTGCATGCCCCACACTTAAACATTCCAAATATACTGTTTTTTCCCCAACCATGGGTGGTTTTGATTTAAAAACTGTTTCAATTTACTACCAGATTTAAACACAAACTTGGGTCCTAAACCAAGTATGTTACCTGTGTCCCCACTCAGTGTTGTAATGGGACAGTGCTGTCTAACAATATTTTGAATTTCCTTTACATCAGTGGACAGTCCTATGTAGAGTGCTGTGACCCTGTGCGCCCATCTGTTCTATTCATGAAATCTAAAAGGATAGGTGCAAAACTGGTAGGTCTTGTAGTAGTCACCTGTGTAATATCATCCACCAAACTGGTGGGAAACCCTGTATCTACAAACATATTTTTCAAAATATTACATTCCTTTGTAAACATGCTATTGTTTGATATAGTCATAGACGTCCTTATACAATTCCCTTTTACTACATCCCTTTTCATGCAAAGTGGGTGATTTTTACTAGTGAAATGAAGGTAGAAGTTGTAAAAGCCATTTTTCTGTATACGGTGGAATATATTCATCTTTCATTATGACTTTTTTGTCAAGTGCCACATCCAAAAAATTAATAAGAAAGTAAGAATAAGAGTATGTGAACATTAAAAAGTATAGATTTGTTTAAATAAACATGCCCACCTTGTCGTTTACAAACAGGAAAAGGAGGTAGTTCCATCATTAGAACGTGGGTAGATTCATTAAACTATGTCAGTGTTTTGGATGACATTTTTATATGGTAGTGTGGATGAAGTGACTTTATGAATTATTTAAGAAGAAATATGAGGACATCTGAGCACAGGCCATAGCAGCCCTAATTACAGAGAAGGTCATGGAGTACAGATTACAGTAGTTTGGTCATAAATACAGGAAAACAGATTATCTTGTGAAGATGATTTGGGAGAGTCGAGAAGAAGGCAAGAGAAAACAAGGATGTCCAGTCAAGGAATGGACTGTGTGCAAGAAAGCCTTTGACAGTCAAGATATGATGGTCAAAAATGGTAGGAGAGTGGCACTCAATTGAAAGAGGCAGCGACAGCGGAAATAACATAGCAATGATGTGTATGTGTATATGTGTGTGTGTATATATATATATATATATATATATATATATATATATATATATATATATATATATATTACATACATACACGGACTGAGAGAGAAAGATATGCTTGTATTGGCAATGAAATAGTCTCTGGAACCAATTCTAAAGGCTAACCAGGTTTATTTTACAAAATCAAAAGACGAAAAAATTGTCTGCCTTCACAATTGGGTGAGCAAATTGGAGCTTCAAGTTTGCTTTACGAATAGAGCTTATGACACATTTATTTATTTTATTACATATTGTTTACCAGAAGAGAACACTGATCAAAATATGAACTGCAGGCAAAGTTTAGGCTCCGTGCAAAAAATATGGAAACAAAATGTGTACAGTGACATTTAGTGGCAAACAAAGCAGCAGTAACAGTATACAAGAGTTTACAGAGAATAATGCAGAGACAGAATAATGCAGTAAAAAGAACAAAAACGGTACATGGAGTTTACCAAGTAACGCAGAACAGCCCACCAGTCCTTCCAACTTGGAGATAGTAGCATCCAAACATTCTGTAGATGTTTCTTCCAGTGTCTTGGTAAATAACAGGCTTCTTTTTATTAAGCTAGAATACTCCTTTTCCAGCCTATCTGGGATTAAGCAATCGGGGTTCCCTCCTGATGTCAGAATGTTCTTTTTTTATTTCAACAGTTACACTTCATCTCGGTGTCTTAGTTGGCACTCCTCTGGTCCATTCTATAGGAAGCTGAAACCTAACTCACTGCATTGTTAATGCTCCTAATTGCATCTCGGGGCATGCTGCACTGAGCCTAGGAGCCTTGCCCGATTCTGATATAGGAAATGCTCTTTATTAGTAACTTGTCCCCTTTATATAAAAAAAAAAAAAAGCCCCTGGTCTTTTGTATTCGGTGGATAATATCATTGGTCTTCATCCAAGTGTAGTCGCCTTTCTCCCTCTCTTTTTTTTTTATTTTTTTTATTTATATTTATATATATATATATATATATATATGTAATATAAAATTGTCTTTGCCAAACGATCCCAAATTCTCTCGGTCCATTAACAAATGAGGAATTTAGTCCAAGAGGCTCAATAGCAGATAAATCAAGGCAGATGTGGTTTAAGGCCAAAGTGTGTACAGTTTTGAATAAGTATCATCTGCCATTACTGCCCTCAAGCTCTTGATTCTCTAGTTCTGATCCTAGCTGCAGTGCCTTCTGGGTGGAGACAGCACGTCATCCCAGTGTTCACGTAAGCTTCTGACTGTGACTTTCTTTTCCTCCGACATCTCAAGGATACAAGACAGGTGAACTGATGTTCTTCTAAAATGCTCGAAGGTTTATGTATGTGTTTTGTATGACTGTGCATGCAAAAATGCTGTATGCTGGCCTAATACCCTGTCCAGAATTGGTTCTCGGACTTATTCCCAGTGCTTTAAGGAGAAAAATTTGGGTAGACATGACAGGGACCAGATGTCCTTCATGGATGCATCTGCAGTCATAACAACTGGGTTGTCCTGTCGTCAGGCAGCCCTTCAGTCGGCCGGATTCCAAAGTCCGGGTCCGGCTTCGGCTGATGTCGCACTTCACCCGACGTCATCTCTGTTGGTCTTCGGGTATATAAGCATCAGCCGACGCCATTTTCTTCAGTCTTTCTTGCCGCGTGGCGCCCGAAGCAGAAGCTGTTCGCAAGTGCCGGTCGGTCGGATCCAGAGATTACTTCTACCGAATACTACTACGAAGACTTCTAAAGCTAAGTACCCCGTTGGGGACTCTTTCTTGCCTCAGCCGATGTAAGTTAATAATTGTTTAACCTGTGGGAAACAAATACCTCATAAAGATTTCCACTCTTACTGCCTGCCCTGTTTAGGCCCAGCCCACGACGTAGCAGCTTGTTCGCCTGTGCTTCTTTCAACCGACAACGCTTAGACGTCAGTCAGAGTTTGCAGAACAGTTTTTCGGTTCTGACTTTGCGTACATTATGCCGTCCGGACCCTCCGACTGCATTCTGCCAAAACGCAAAGAAAAGGACCGACACTCGCGGTCCGCGGTTTCGGCCGAAACCATGGTTAAGCAAACCGCGAGTGTCTCGGTTTCGGCCGAAACCGAGAAAACTGATCAAACTACACCTGAAACTATCACTACAACTGAGGTCCCTGCTAACACTCTTGAATCGGCCTCAGAAATTTTACCCACTACGGTGCTTACCACTGACTTATCAGACACCATTCCCTTGGATGTCTCTACCCCAGCACGTGGTGCTGCTAGGCCTCCAGCAGCCATGTCCATTAAGGCCTTCGCCAGGGCTAAAGCAGCCAAGACTACTAAAACAGTGCCTGTTAAACCCCCTTCCAGGCCCTCTGCCAGTTCTCAAATGCTTACCTTGGCACAAGATTTAATTTCATTAATTAGAGGATCTCAATCTCACCCAGACAGGGCCTCTCAGCCCCCAGAAAAGAGACCTAGGGCAGAGCCCCCTGAGCCAGTGTCCTCTGATGATTCTGCTGATGAATCAGACATAACTGACCAGCCAGAGGCTCCTTTCTCCAATTTTGAAGATTCTGATGCTGAAGAATCCATTCCAGCTGCTTCCCCTCCAGAAGAATTCTCCTTTGGGGAAGCCTTGCATGCCATGCGAGAACAGTTCCAATGGCAGCAACAGGATTTTTCAGACTCCAGGAAAAGACTTAGGACCTTTTTGCACCTACCACAGCACAGGCCCTTAGCTATCCCTCCTGTTCTCTCTGTGGTGGATGATGCTTACAATGATGCCTGCTCAGCTCCAGATTCTTACCCCAGCCCCTGCCAAACCAGACAGATTTTACAGGGTGCCAGATACTCATCACCACCTCTACAAGGCCCCTCTTGCAGCCCCGAAACTATATCCCAGGGTCCCAAGGCAGTAGTCATGACTATAGCTAAAAACCCTGTTCCTTCTGAAAGGGAAGCAAGGTCATTAGACAGATGTGGTATAAAAGTTTACACTTCAGCCACTCTTTCAGCTAGAGCTTTAAATTGTCAGTTTCACATGATACAATACCAAGAGTTTATGCTTGATCAGTTAACTAAAAAGCTAACCACTGATGAATCTCTTGATAAGAATTATGTATTAGAAATGGTAAATAACATACAGCAGGTTAGTAACCATTCTTTAAAATGTGGCTATGATGCACTGGAGGCTTCATTTAGATCAGCCATGACTGGCACAGTAATTAGAAGGCATGCATGGCTAAAGGAGCAAGCTTTACGGATCATGTTAAATCTAAATTGCTTGATGCTCCTATGGATAAATCAAGTTTGTTTGGTACACCTGCCCAGCAGGTTATGAAGAAAATGGAAGAAAAGGCAAAATCAGTCCAGACAGTTAAAGAATTCTTGCAGGTTCAACCCCAAGGTTTAGCAGGAACTGGCCTGCCAAAATTGGTCCTTTCCTGACTCCACAAGACCTCAAAGGGGCAGGAATAGACGTTCCAGAGGCAGAAACCAATCCAGAGGAGGTGCCTACAGAGGACGACAGTGGCAGGGTAACAACAGAGGCACAGAATCAACACCTGCCTCTACATCAACACAGCCACAGTGACTTAAACCTAAACCCGCCTACCAGGGAACAAATAGCAGCTCCTCTAGGCGGAAAGCTAACCTTATTTTCAAAAACTGGCACCACATAACAAAGGACAAGTGGATTTTACGAACCATAGAACAAGGTTACCGGTTCCACTTCCACACTTTACCAGTCAAAAGAGGAATGCCAAACTTACCTCCAAATCAAAAAACAGAGGCTCTACAACAGATAATGGAATTAGCAAACATGAGAGCTGTGGAAAAGTGCCAACAGCAGAGCAAGGAAAGGGTTCTACTCCAGACTATTCCTAGTTCCAAGAAAGGAAAAAGTTGGAGACCAATTCTAGACCTGTCTACCCTAAATACTTACATCATTGTCCCAAAATTCAAAATGCTGACCCTACAGCAACTTCTTCCCATGCTGGGCAAGGAGTGTTGGCTGGTAACTCTAGATCTCAAGGAGGCATACCTGCACGTCCCCATTCGACCTATCTGCAGAAGATACCTCAGATTTCTTGCAGGATCAGAGCACTATCAATTCTCAGCATTGCCCTTTGGCTTATCTACTGCACCCAGAGTATTCACAAAATGCCTGGCATCAGTAATCGCCCATTGCAGACTACAGGAATTCAAATTTATCCATACCTGGACGACTGTCTGATACAAGGGGACAACAAAAGCAAGCTGACAACAGATTTACAAAGGGTCATTTACTTGCTTCAAGCACTGGGATACACAGTCAATTTACAAAAGTCAAGGCTGATACCATCCCAGACAAGGACTTTCCTGGGAGCGGAATTGGACACAGTAAGGCAAATGGCATTCCTAACTACAGACAAACAAAAAGAACTCCCTCTTTACTTCTTGGCACTAACAAATCTGAACAAGTTAACAGCAAGAAAGGTACTGCAGGCCTTGGGTTTCATGGCATCATGCATAATCTTGGTTCCATTTGCCAGACTACATATGAGAAAGCTTCAGTGGTACCTAAAGAATTTATGGTCCCAACACAGACACAGCCTAGAAACGGAAATTCCACTAATACCATGCTTAAAACAGGAGTTCCTATGGTGGGCTCACGATGCCAGTCAAACCCAGGCCTGCCCTTTCGCAAAGATCAAGCAAGCCAGACCATCACAACAGATGCTTCAGACCTGGGATGGGGGCACATATGCTGGACAAATGCGTGCAAGGATTGTGGACACAGGACCAACTTCACCTGCACATCAACCTAAAAGAAATGCTGGCAGTAAAACTGGCAATCCAAAAGTTCAGACCATTTCTCAGGGAGGCCCAGTTGATGATAAGGACAGACAACACCACAGTCAGGTGGTACATCAACAAACAGGGAGGCACTCATTCCTACCCCTATGCAGAATGACTTTGGAGCTGTGGACCCTGGCACTCAGCTACAACATCCAGTTACAGGCAATATTTGTACCAGGAAAAGAAAACTCTCTAGCAGATATGTTAAGCAGGACTACATCGGATGTCCACGAATGGCAGCTGCACCCGGACATCTTCAAGACCATCTCGAAGAAATGGGGAATGCCTCAGATAGATCTATTCGCATCACCTCTCAATCACCAGCTCAAAAAATTCTGCACAAGGACATTCCACCCACTAGCATGGAAAGTGGACTTGCTCTCCTTCAGCTGGAAAGGACTAACAGCATATGCATTCCCACCTCTTCCTTGATACACAAAGTATTACTAAAAATCAAGGAGGAACGTCCAAGGATAATCCTGATAGCTCCAAACTGGCCATTAATTTGCTTATATTTCAAAATACAATTCATAGAGACAGTGTCATTAATGCCTGCAGGTTGGTCAGCATTCAAAGTAATTTGTTCAAACAACTTGCACCTCTGTAACAAATAGGTCCATTTCCCAGCTCTGGGATTACATTTAACCATTTCCAGTATAAAAACACAAACTTATTAAAGCCAAAGCATATCTCTGCATGTCTAGCTAAGACATTGTTCTTGTACTGCTTTTTTTATAGCATAACTATGCTGATAAGTCCTTACTTTGAGACCTTTTCCAGTTTATCCTGTGCAGTATTTTATATAGGAAAAACAGTTTGTTAGCTATACCACTCTCTTGGTGGTTCAGTTGTACTAACCTTTGAAGACAATATTGTAAGTTTATCCCTTATAGACACAAAAGTGCTTGCATTAAAAAAATCTACATGGCTTGCATGCCCCACACTTAAACATTCCAAATATACTGTTTTTTCCCCAACCATGGGTGGTTTTGATTTAAAAACTGTTTCAATTTACTACCAGATTTAAACACAAACTTGGGTCCTAAACCAAGTATGTTACCTGTGTCCCCACTCAGTGTTGTAATGGGACAGTGCTGTCTAACAATATTTTGAATTTCCTTTACATCAGTGGACAGTCCTATGTAGAGTGCTGTGACCCTGTGCGCCCATCTGTTCTATTCATGAAATCTAAAAGGATAGGTGCAAAACTGGTAGGTCTTGTAGTAGTCACCTGTGTAATATCATCCACCAAACTGGTGGGAAACCCTGTATCTACAAACATATTTTTCAAAATATTACATTCCTTTGTAAACATGCTATTGTTTGATATAGTCATAGACGTCCTTATACAATTCCCTTTTACTACATCCCTTTTCATGCAAAGTGGGTGATTTTTACTAGTGAAATGAAGGTAGAAGTTGTAAAAGCCATTTTTCTGTATACGGTGGAATATATTCATCTTTCATTATGACTTTTTTGTCAAGTGCCACATCCAAAAAATTAATAAGAAAGTAAGAATAAGAGTATGTGAACATTAAAAAGTATAGATTTGTTTAAATAAACATGCCCACCTTGTCGTTTACAAACAGGAAAAGGAGGTAGTTCCATCATTAGAACGTGGGTAGATTCATTAAACTATGTCAGTGTTTTGGATGACATTTTTATTGTGTGGTATGGTAGTGTGGATGAAGTGACTTTATGAATTATTTAAGAAGAAATATGAGGACATCTGAGCACAGGCCATAGCAGCCCTAATTACAGAGAAGGTCATGGAGTACAGATTACAGTAGTTTGGTCATAAATACAGGAAAACAGATTATCTTGTGAAGATGATTTGGGAGAGTCGAGAAGAAGGCAAGAGAAAACAAGGATGTCCAGTCAAGGAATGGACTGTGTGCAAGAAAGCCTTTGACAGTCAAGATATGATGGTCAAAAATGGTAGGAGAGTGGCACTGAATTGAAAGAGGCAGCGACAGCTGAAATAACATAGCAATGATGTGTATGTGTATATGTGTGTGTGTGTATATATATATATATATATATATATATATATATATATATATATATATATATATATATATATATATATTACATACATACACGGACTGAGAGAGAAAGATATGCTTGTATTGGCAATGAAATAGTCTCTGGAACCAATTCTAAAGGCTAACCAGGTTTATTTTACAAAATCAAAAGACGAAAAAATTGTCTGCCTTCACAATTGGGTGAGCAAATTGGAGCTTCAAGTTTGCTTTACGGATAGAGCTTATGACACATTTATTTATTTTATTACATTTTGTTTACCAGAAGAGAACACTGATCAAAATATGAACTGCAGGCAAAGTTTAGGCTCCGTGCAAAAAATATGGAAACAAAATGTGTACAGTGACATTTAGTGGCAAACAAAGCAGCAGTAACAGTATACAAGAGTTTACAGAGAATAATGCAGAGACAGAATAATGCAGTAAAAAGAACAAAAACGGTACATGGAGTTTACCAAGTAACACAGAACAGCCCACCAGTCCTTCCAACTTGGAGATAGTAGCATCCAAACATTCTGTAGATGTTTCTTCCAGTGTCTTGGTAAATAACAGGCTTCTTTTATTAAGCTAGAATACTCCTTTTCCAGCCTATCTGGGATTAAGCAATCGGGGTTCCCTCCTGATGTCAGAATGTTCTTTTTTTATTTCAACAGTTACACTTCATCTCGGTGTCTTAGTTGGCACTCCTCTGGTCCATTCTATAGGAAGCTGAAACCTAACTCACTGCATTGTTAATGCTCCTAATTGCATCTCGGGGCATGCTGCACTGAGCCTAGGAGCCTTGCCCGATTCTGATATAGGAAATGCTCTTTATTAGTAACTTGTCCCCTTTATATAAAAAAAAAAAAAAAAAAAGCCCCTGGTCTTTTGTATTCGGTGGATAATATCATTGGTCTTCATCCAAGTGTAGTCACCTTTCTCTCTCTCTTTTTTTTTTATTTTTTTATATATATATATATATATATATATATATATATATATATATATATATATATATGTAATATAAAACTGTCTTTGCCAAACGATCCCAAATTCTCTCGGTCCATTAACAAATGAGGAATTTAGTCCAAGAGGCTCAATAGCAGATAAATCAAGGCAGATGTGGTTTAAGGCCAAAGTGTGTACAGTTTTGAATAAGTATCATCTGCCATTACTGCCCTCAAGCTCTTGATTCTCTAGTTCTGATCCTAGCTGCAGTGCCTTCTGGGTGGAGACAGCACGTCATCCCAGTGTTCACGTAAGCTTCTGACTGTGACTTTCTTTTCCTCCGACATCTCAAGGATACAAGACAGGTGAACTGATGTTCTTCTAAAATGCTCGAAGGTTTATGTATGTGTTTTGTATGACTGTGCATGCAAAAATGCTGTATGCTGGCCTAATACCCTGTCCAGAATTGGTTCTCGGACTTATTCCCAGTGCTTTAAGGAGAAAAATTTGGGTAGACATGACAGGGACCAGTTACGTGGGGTGGGTAGGTCACCTGTAGAAGAAAGACTGACACAGGAAAGAGGTTATATAACTTCCATACAGAAGGCAGTAGGCTGGGAAGAGAGGTGATGATTAATCACATTATTTAAAGAGTTAAAAGAACACAGAACCTGCTACTGGAAGGGAAAACATGGATGGGGTTCATTTTGGGTAAGAGAGAGAGGGTAAATGGCAGTGCACATATTTTAGAGTACCTTGGAACAGCTGCCAAGGAGTCAAGACTCCTCAGATACGCTGTTCTTCATGTTTCATTGTTGCAGTCATCACATTTGGGTTATCTGCTTGCAGTAGCCCTCACTCGACCTGATTATCAAAGTCTTGAGTCCTGCATCAGTTGCTGTCTCATCTTCCATGACGTCAGGTAGTCAGGAGTATAAAGCATGCAGCCGACACCATTACATCCATCTTTCTTGCCATGCGGTGCCAGAAGCAGAAGCAGTTTGCAAGTGCCGGTTGGCCAACTCCTGAAATTTTCATTTTCAAGTTTCAGAACCGAAGTCTTCAACTAAAGCGAAGTACCCCATTGGGGAAACTTTTTTTCTTGCTCTATACCGATGTCAGTAAGTCAATAATTGTATCTGTTGTGGAAAGCAAATACCTGAAAGATTTTCATTCGTACTTTATTCCTTCCCTAGGTCCTAACCACAACGTACCTCACTGTCTGTTGTGCCTTATTTAAACAACAAATTATTCATCGGAATATTTATGCTTCTAAATATTTTGGTACTCTGTTCAATTATCCAGATATGTCTTTGGTAAGCCATCTGACTACCGAATTCCGAAAAAATGCAAAGATAGACAGAGACAGGCTGCCTAGGTCCAAAGCTGCCGATGACGCTTCTAAGCTAGTCGCCAATTTGTCGGTACTCAATGAGGCGCTTTTGCAGCCCCTGATACAGCTACTTCAGATTTGCAGGCCTCTATTGAGACCCATTCAGAGTCCGGTATACCACGAGATGCTTCAACTGTGGAACCTGCGGATGTCTCTACCTTGGATGGGTCCGGAGCCGCTGTGCAGGCACTGGCTTTTGAGGGTGTATTCAAGCCTACTGACTTGTGTATTAAACCAATGCCATCTTCCTCAAGGCCTAAAACTGGTATTATGCCTAGAAAGCTGACGCCCAGACTGTATGGTCAGGCCTCTATGCCTAACAAACAAATGATAAGAGTGGCTGAAGACCTTATTACTTTAATCAGGGGAAGCCAGCCTTCCCCTTCTAAGAGATCTAGGACTGAATTTGCTTGATATTTTTTATCAGGATTCTGAAATTTCTGTTTCCTCTGATGACCACGATTTACCCTTATCTACCTATAAGGATTGTGATGCAGAGGACTCTATTCACACCGCTTCCCCTCCAGAGGATTTTTCTTTTGGTGAAACCTTGCATACTCCTTAGGGAGCATTTTCACTGGGAAAGCCAGGATTACTCTGATTCTAAAAAGAGGCGTAAGGATTTCTTACTCCTGCCCCAACACAGGCCTTTAGCTATCCCCCCCCCCCCCCCGTACCAGACATTGTGGATGATGCCTTTTCAGAATCTAGCTTGGCCCCTGACTCTTTACCTCCTGCTCTCAGAAAACCTGATATATATTACAGGTTTCCTGACTCTCACAAGTTCCTTTTTAAAAATCCTACTGTAGTTCCTGAGACCATTTCACAGGGACCCTAGGGCATTAAGGCTACTACTGCCAAACATCCTACCCCCTCTGATAGAGATTCCAGGGCGCTGGATAGATGAGGTAAGAAGGTATACACTTCTGCAACCTTGGCCATTAGGACCTTAAACTGCCAGTTTCATATGTTAAAGTATCAGCAGCATATTATTGGATTGCTTAAACAGAAAATTATGTTGATTCCTGACTGTGCTGAAAATAAGGATTTACAGGATTTAATGCATTCTGCTGAACAAGTTGGAAAACATACTTTGCAATGTGGTTTTGATTCACTAGAGGCATCTTGCAGGGCTGCTGTCACTGGGTCTGTACTTAGAAGGCATGCTTGGCTTAAGGAGCAATCTTTGCCAGATCATGTTAAAGCTAAATTGCTGGATGCTCCCTTAAATCAAGACCACCTGTTTGGCAACAAAGCAGAAGTAGTAGTTAAAAAGATGGAGGAAAAAGCTAAATCTATGCAAACTGTTGAAGATTTCCTTAAAGTACAGCCTCCCAAGATTTAGTAGGTATTGGCTCTACTTTCCTGCCTCTTCCAGGCCTTCTCAGTCCAAATCCAGAATGAGCAGAACACCCAGGCTTCAGTCCCAGTGTACGCACAGGACTAGGCAGTAGGGGGCTCCTACTTCCAAATCAGGGTGTAGTAAGTCTCCCCCTATGTTAAACTGTCTCAATGACTTAAGCCCTTCTCAACTGACTGCTCCTTTATGGGGAAAGATTGCTCTGCAGGCAAAAAACTGGGAACTCCTTACCCAGGACAAATGGGTTTTAAATATAGTTTCTCAAGGATACCGATTTTCACTTCTACACATTACCAACCCCAAACGGTTGGCCAGATCTACCCCTAAATCAATGGGCAGAGGCTCAAAAGCAA
Source organism: Protopterus annectens (assembly GCF_019279795.1). NCBI lineage: Eukaryota > Metazoa > Chordata > Ceratodontiformes > Protopteridae > Protopterus > Protopterus annectens. Next base: position 1,317,283,642 of record NC_056741.1, on the reverse strand, counting down.
GTTCTCTCTCACACGCTCTCTCTCTCGCATAAGGGCTATTCAAACTGTACCAGAAGAGGAAAAGGGGACAAGGGTTCTACTCAAGACTTTTCCTGCTACCCAGAAAAGACAACTCATGGCGTCCTATCCTGGATCTTTTTATCCTAAACACTTTTTTGGTGATCCCAAAATTCAAGATGCTAACCCTTCACCAGTTGATGCCTATGCTAGGCAAGGATGCTTGGTTGGCAACACTGGATCTAAAGGAAGCACATTCCAATCGGGGAATCTTTGAAGATACCTACACTTCAAAGCAGGCTACATGCATTATCAGTTCTCTGCACTGCCCTTTGGCTTATCTACTGCACCCAGGGTATTCACAAAGTCCCTTGCTCCAGTCATTGCATTTTGCAGGCAAAGAAATATTCAAATATACCCATACCTGGACGATTGTCTAATTCAGGCAGAAAGCCTGGGCATACTTTTGAATCATCTGGCATTTGCACAAAAGGTGCTAACTTGTCTGGGGTACACCATAAGCGAAAAGAAATCGCATCTTGTACCGTGTCAACAAATTATATTCCTGGGAGCAAACTTGAACACAACTTCCCAGATGGCTTTCTTCACGCCAAAGAAACAAATTCATTTGACAACTTACTTCAAACTAATCGCCACAAAAAAACTACTATCTGCAAGGCAAATACTGCAAGCCTTGGGGTTCATGGCCTCCTGCATTCTGCTAATTCCATATGCAAGACTGCATATGAGTAAACTACAATGGTATCTAAAAAGCCTTTGGTATCAACATTCTCAGGATGTAGAAACAATGATTCCTATCATATCTTGCCTACAGTTAGAGTTCTTTGGTAGGCAGAGGCCTGCCACCAAAACAAGGAACTACCATTCACTCTACCCCCTGCTGCCCAAACCCTAACAGACGCATGGGGGCTCACCTGGCAGGGAAGTGCATTCAGGGCAAATGGAATCCAAGTTAAATGCATCTGCTTATCAATCAAAAAGAAATGTTAGCTGTACAGAATGCTCTGACAGCCTTCAAGCACCACATTCTTCCAGGACAATTAATGGCAAAGACGGACAACACCACTGTTATGTGGTACATAAACCAGCAATCGGGTACCCATTCATACTCCCTCTGCAGACTAGCCATGGCTGTGTGGAACACGGCCTTTAGCTACCAAGTGCATCTACAGGCTCAATTCCTGCCAGGAAAGCTAAATACACTGGCAGACGAACTAAGCAGAAATCTCATGGACCCACACGAGTAGAAACTGGAAGCAAATGGGGTAGCCCAGATATAGACCTGTTTGCCTCCCCCCAGAACTATAAATTGGACAAATTTTGCACAAGGACTCCCCACAAACAAGATTGGAAAATGGATGCCCTGTCCTTCAACTGGAAAAATCTACCAGTTTATGCCTTTCCTGTTCTACCTCTCCTCTCCAAAGTACTACTAAAGATCAAACAGGACAAACCAAGGACGATACTGATTGCACCAGACTGGCCACGCCAACACTGATGCCCTCTCTTGCGCAGGGTGTCACTGCTGGCTCCATGGCACCTGCCTCAGACCCCTACCTTGCTGTCCCAGCAGGAGGGCCAGATCTGCATCCTTAACTTCAACCCTGAACCTGGCAGCCTGGCTAATTACCTAATCTCTCTGTTACCATCCCTCAGTAAACAAGTGTTGGATGTAATTTTGAAGGCAAGGAGGCCTAGTACTAGAAAACCTTATGCTGAAAAATGGAAAGGATTCTGTTCCTGGAATCAAACTCAAGGGATGGGCACAGCAGCACCCAATTTACCTCAGATTATTCAGTACTTAACTGAGATGCTTCACAAGGGCCTTACTTTTCCTCCATCAAAATTCATGCCTCGGCCATTTCTGCTCATTACAACACAGAACCACCCCTCTTCTCTCATCCACTGCTCAAGCAGTTCCTCATAGGAGCCCAAAACTTAAGACCACCCAAGAGAGCCCCAACTCCAGCTTGGGACCTTAACTTTGTATTGGAAAAACTCACTCTACCTCCTATTGAGCCAGCTGCAAGTGTAGAGTTAAATTATTTTCTTAGAAAATAGCCTTCCTTTTAGCAATCACTCCAGCAAGAAGGGTATCTGAATTACAGGCCCTTATGGCAGTGGAGCCTTTCATCTTTCATGCGGACAGGGTGTCCCTCAGAACCAGTCAGGACCAATCCCTCCTTCATGCCCCAGGTAGTATTAACTGTAGCTCTTAATCAGTCCATTCATTTGCCAACCGTCTTTTCTAATCCACAGAACAAAGGGGAACGGATACTGCACTCCTTAGATGTGCATAGACAACTTAGATTTTACTTGGACAGGACTAAACCTCAAAGGAAATCTGAACAACTGCTGGTGGCATTTGCTTAGCTGGTCCTAATGCTATCTAAATTCCTCCTCCCATCCTTGGCTTTGGGAATCTACCCAAATGTGATGACTGCAACAGTGAAGCATCTACCAAGAACATCTTAAGTGCTACCTGGAGTTGTGTACACTTATCATAAATGTAGATTTTCTAGTGTATTCCACTGCAGTCTTGCAGTCCTGGTTAATGCTATCCCTCCTCCCATCCTTGGCTTTGGGAATCTACCCAAATGTGATGACTGCAACAGTGAAGCACGAAGAACATAGTGCAGTTGTGTACACTTATCATAAATGTAGATTTTCTAGTGTATTCCCTGTTGCAGTCCTGGTTACCCTCCCTCCAGCCCCCTGACTTCTTTCGGCTGTATCTGTCTCCTTTACTATGCTTAAAAGCTTTTTGGTGCATTTGTTTTTTGTTGGTGGTATAACCTTGCATATATATATATATATATATATATATATATATATATATATATATATATATTTAATTGCTTCCCATTAGGGGGGCACCTGACATCTGGGGTAAGAAAAACTGATGTAATGGCATCGGCTGCATGCTTTATATGGAAGATGACAGCAACCGACGCAGGACCCAAGACTTTGATAATCAGGCCGACTGAGGGCTACTGCAAGCGGATAACCCAAATGTGATGACTGCAACAGTGAATAAACTGAAACATCTACATTTATGGAAAGTGTACACAACTGTACTTTTGGTAGACTGCACAGTACTTTCTTTTACTAATCCTTAAGTCGTTATTCACATTATTTCATGTTGTCGCTGTTTATAGCTGTGTGGTATTTTATACAACTTTCCTGGTTGTCCTGCTGGGTCATTAATAGCATTCAATCCTTGCCATTATGTACATCTGACTCATTGTAGAATAGCTTGGATTACATATTTATCATAGTTTTAATTTTTTTTTTTTTTTTTTTTTTGCCTTTACTGGTGAAACTGTCTTAATCGGAATTATTCATTATTTTATTGGAGTATTGTTTTATTGCTATGATGCAAGACTTGGTGAGAGCACAGGGGTCACCCAGGCAACAATTGGTGCAAACAAAATTGTGAACTTCACACAACAGCCTACTTGGCTAATTGAAGCACAGTCTGTTTTAAGTAAAGTAGCGTCATGAACACATCTTTTCTGTGCAAACATTTATACAGTAAATATTGTAGATACCAATGTGTTACATAGTTAAGAATTTACAATGAGTCGAGTGAGAAGCATTTTGAAAAAAGCACTGGATCTTAACCTTTGAGCCTAGGTTTTATTAATGTGGATTAGTTTAAGTGGAGTAAATAATCCCACTGATCTAAGTAGCATAGTATCTGCTGTATGTTTATCCGTAATAGTTACTAGCTACATAGACAACCTGGAAATAGAAAAACATCATGCTGACTCGGTGGCCTGAGACCTTTTGCTCCTCTTGGGGGTGGAGTGTGTAGGTTTATGATAATTCGGTACTAATCTAATGTTCCTTGACTTGGCACCACCTCCTCTATGCACCCAGATATATTTCTGGCATGCCAAATGTCCAGAACCTTAAAGGTGACACAGCAGTGTCTGAACTGGTGATGAAGAGTACTACCTTAACCGAATGGGGAAAGTTAGTGAATCTACTGGTTGATAAATTCAACACAGACTTCATCCCTCACTTCTCGTCTGCTTCATCAGGTAAACCCCTCCAACATACTATTCCCAAATGTTAGCATGGACCAGGTGCTGGCAGTACATGCTAAAGCCAAGTGCACTGCCTCCATGGGTCCTGACAACATCTCCAATTACCTCCTGAAAAGACTAAAACACAGCCTCTCAGGACCACTTGAGGCACTCTTCAGCTACGGCCTTGAAATTAACTACATTCCAGGTTAATGGAGGACCTCCACTGTCATTCCCCTCCACAAAAGTGGACTATAAACTGCCTAGGGAACTACAGACCCATCAGTCTAACAAGCCTAGTATGCAAAGCTATGGAACAAATTATCATGGAAATGATAAACAAGGACATTGGCAACATACAGACACTGGACCCTTCCCAATTTGGCTTTGTTAAAGGAAGGTCATGCCTGCTTAACCTGGTAGACTTCTTTGAGATGGTCACAAAGGCAATAGATGAGGGTAAAACAGTGCAAACTGTGTATCTTGACCTAGCCAAGGCATTTGATGCAATACCGCACTCAGGCATTGTTGGCAAGCTCTTTGAGCTAGGCATAAATTCCTACATAACTTGCTGGATTACCATTTGTCTCACAGATTGGACCCGAGAAGTTAGGATTGGTGAGACCACCTCTGCCAAGAGGCTAGTCACCAGTGGAGAGCCTTAAGAAGCTGTGTTGGGCAAGCTTCTGTTTGGCATCTACTTCTCAAAAGTCACGGCTAATGTTCAAGACTTCTGGCTCACCAACTTTGCAGATGACTCCCCAGCACCAACATTTTGCAAGAGGGTTTAACACAGACAAATCACTACTGCCAAAGCCATGGCCTAAAACTTAATGTCAAAAAATGTATTATAATGCCCTTTGGGAAACTGTCAATGCAATTTAATTACTCCATTAATAAAACACCCCTAAGAGTTTACTCCGAAGTAAGGGATCTGGGAACATATGTAGACCACAATCTGGCCTTTGACTAACATAGTGAAGACAGTAAGAAAATCACTCTATGTTGTGCAGCTTATAGGTAAGATGTGGCATTCAGATCCAAGGAAATTATAGTACCCCTCTGTTCAGCCCTAATCGGACCTATAATTGAATACAGTGCACCCCTTTAGCATGCATCTATCCAGACACTTGCAACAGTTGGAATACCTATAAAGGTTTCTCATCAGGAGAGTTCAGGGCGTGAATACCCTGTCCTGTACTAATCGCCTAAAGTCTCAGTCTCTACATTCCATCTCCTACAGGCTACTGAGAAGGCATCCTTGCCTGGCTTACAGAGCTTCCTCAGTCCGAGCCCTCAATGGATCTGTTGCACATGTGAAAAACAAACGGGATCCAAGGACCTGAACTTCACTTGTGACATAAACAGAACATGCTGGAGAGCGAGAGGTATGTGTCTGAAAGCATCCTGGTACTGTGGAATAGGCTCGCCATCCATGTAAGACAGAGATTATCCCTGACCCTATTGAAATGAGACCTTGACTATTGGATGGGAAGTCGTAAATTTACCCCCAACCGAGCCCCCATGTACCTAATGGACAGAGACCATCAATAATAAAACTGTTATCCTGATACCCACCCTCCACCACAAATCCTTAGTTACCTCCCTACTAACGTGCTCCCCTCCCCTATAGACATGCATGATACATGGGACACAAATGGTTTGAGGTGTGTGTCTAGGCTTGAAAGGGCATTAATGGTCTTTAGACTTGTAACAACCTATGAACATAGATCATTAGGCAAATCACCAGAACCACATTTGTTTGCTGATACAGTTGCACAGTTTTACAATGCAGCAGTTGGGGGTGGGCAGGAAATAGCAGGTTGGCCATTAAAAATTACTTCCACCATCAAAGACCCAGTTTGAATTCTGCCACTTTTGCATATTGATGTAAAAGTGGTTTTAGAAGACAGAGAGGTCAGTACTGGGGAGAAAAAGAAAAATATATTTAAAAAGTAGTTATGAAAGTCAGAAACAACTGTATAACAAATGGAAATTGAATCTCTGAAGAGAGGACAAGATGCAGCAACAGTTTTGTTTACTAGATTTGCTGTCACTGACTGAAAGTCCCATTCCAGCAGTGATTTGGATTTAACTCCAGAGGTGAAAGGTAATCAAACCTGAGAGAGAGTTTGCAAAAATAAAAAAAAAAGAAATCTGTGTAACTTCATTTCATTTGACAAATTCCCACTAGCTTCTAAATTAACTCGAGTTCCAATTAAAACCGACTAGTCTAAATATGCAATCAAAAAAAATAATAATAATGCAGCTCAAGGCTAAACTGGGGCACACAGTTAAAAACAGGTTGATAAATAAATATACAAACATAAAAGACGCGGTGGTGCAGCAGTAGCGTTGTCTCCTCACAGCAAGATGTTCTCCCTTTCGATTCTCTGCTGGAGCCCCTTCTGTGTGGAGTCTGCATGTCCTCCCCGCGGTTGAGTGGCGTTCGAAAGACATGCGTGAATGGGCATGCCTTAGTTGAAGGTTGAGTGTCGGGCTGGCACCTCGGCGCCGTAAAAATCAACTTGCCAATCATTAGCAGACCGGAGTTCCGCTATGGTGACCCCTAACCGGGAAAAGCCAGAAGAAGAAATGTATAGAATACACTTTAGTGGTATAGTTTTATATTTTGTTGCCTAGGTAACTTCTGTTCTTTTTCAAGGGTGACTCAGTGGAATTTACAATGGCTAGTTAACAGGCCTGGTTGGGGAGAAGTGCTAGAGGATCATTAACAGGCCCTGAACTACAACCAGAAGCAATAGTCATGATCCTAGGTTTAACTTCTAATCCAGAAGTTGGTACCTTAGAAATGATAGCACCCATTCATGCTATACTGCCATGCTAGGACTGGAATATGAACAAAATTTCTTGATGTGGTAGAAGAAACTCTAGAATTCTGATCTTTCTGCATCAAAAAAAGTGTGCTATACATACCTCTGAGAAGTAACTTTTTACTTTATTAAAAAAAGGTACAAAACACTCACCTTGTGGATTAGGTAATTTACAGTTGCTATTAGGTTTGTTACAGTAACAAACAAGAAATCTGATAGATGTTGTAAAATCTATCAAATGTATGAATCTTCTGCAAAAAAGCTTGAGAGCAAATTATGTTGGAGAAAGCAGTACAGTCTTGGTAGTGTAGCTTGGCAAAAAGTGGCTTTCACATTCTCTCTTCATTAAATTGTATTTCCCAAGTTCAATCTCTTCGTGTACCATATACACTTATTGATGAGCTGTGTGACGACTGTGCCCTGGCCCAGCAATCAAGGAGCCTCAATCCTCACCACTAACACCAGGGTGGTAGTCTTCTAGAGGAGGAAAGGATAACTAATACACACAGTAAAGTACGATTTCCCTTAAGTGCACACAGAGATCACAGTCAGTCTGGGGCTGGTTGCTCTCTTGCTCACCAGGTCACCAATAAGACTCCCCACTGGCACAGCTATAGGGTCCAGGTCTCAGCCTAACTGGGCAAGATAAAACCTTAAGTACTGTCTGTGTCCAACCAGTGCTTCGTGTCCCTGCCAAGTAGCTGATACAACACACACACACTTTGAGATAAGTATAAACTTCACAGACAATCCAGGGAAAGGCTGACACAGATTCTCCAACTTATGCCCCTTTACCCAGACTATACGGTAGTAATTAACTGCCACCACCCATTTAATATCAGCTACTAAAAGGCCCTTAAAAGGGTGTCCAATTATTACTGTGCAATATTATTATCCAATGGTAGTATGACTAACAGTCAAGGCTTACTTTAGAGTGGCCTATTACAATAACCTCTATAAATATGCAATGTACTCTAGAGCCTATCTCTTCACAAGTCAGCCACAGGTAGAAGGTTTTAAAAATATTTAATAATAAATAATTAAAACACAAGACAAAACTACTACACCACAGAGATATCGAAGAGTTCAGAGATCACACAAAAACTTAAAATCATACAGTAGGACAGGTCTGATTTCAAAGAAAAATACCTATTAATCTTTACTAGCTTTACCTATTCCTACAAGAAATCACAGTGCTAAGACTTGCATGTGAGCACAAGGCAGAGTGCTGATAAGTGGATATCCAAGATCAAAATACTTCCAGTCTCTTGTGAGAAATAGTATTTTAAACATTACTAACAAACATGTTTGCCGGGTCCCTCCCCAAATTACATAATTTTTGACAGGTTTTCCCAGTATTCATATTACATCATCTTAACACCTGGTCTGAGATCTCAGGCCACAAACTGCATTATTTAGCAATCTAACACCTGCACAGAAACTTGCAACAATAGAAGACATTTCACATGTATATTCTAAAAGAAACCAGAGTAATAAAGCACATTCCACATCTAAATTCTGGTCATAAACTTTAGCCTTAAAACAATGGGCATGAAATCTTCATCCAGCCACCCTGGAGCCGATTTCTAAAATGAAAGGGTACAACATTCTTCACTGGGCTAGTAGAGTGCAATGTTGTCACATATTTTGCAGTTCCACATTTCACAATATTCTTTTACATTCAAGAAAACATGCCTGTATTTTACATTTCTTTACAAATGCCAGAATTGTATATCAAATTCTATTTCACTAGGCTGGCAGCCTTTGCCCATCTCTCCCCAGTCGTCACATCCCTTCCCCCCCCCGGGGAACTCAAGCAAGTTTTTCAAGTGCCCCTTGGGAAACATCACATGCGAGGGACAAATGCCAGAATTGTATATCAAATTCTATTTCACTAGGCTGGCAGCCTTTGCCCATCTCTCCCCAGTCGTCGCATCCCTTCCCCCCCCCCGGGGAACTCAAGCAAGTTTTTCAAGTGCCCCTTGAGAAACATCACATGCGAGTATCAGGTCTATCTGGGTGTACCTCACCCCATTCCCTAAGAGCCCATCTGCATTGGCATTGCTACTCCCACTGCGGTGCTGCACTGACCTATCATATGATTGCAACCCCAGACTCCATCTTAGCAACTTGGCATTTTGCTGACTGGCTCCATTTAACCATGTTAGAGGATTGTGATCTGTCATCACAGTGAATTTTCTTCCATACAGATAAGGCTGAAGTTTTTGTAGTGCCCACACTATGGCTAGACATTCCTTTTCTACGCTGCATAACATTCCTCCCTGGGTTGGAGCCTATGACTGGGTGCTCTTCACCCTCTGAAGAAATCTGGCTAAGTACAGCCCCCACGCCATAGTTTGAAGCATCCACCTGCACAACAAATTCTTTGCTGTAGTCTGGACTGGCTAACACAAGGGGTCCTCCCAAAGCTTCCTTAAGCTTCTGAAATGCCTGCTCACATGCTGGGGTCCACACTACCTTATAATCTGGCCTATTCTTCCTTGTCAGGTCTGTGAGAGCAGCTGTGGTACTATAATTGGGAACTAACTTTCTGTAGTACCTTGCTGTCCCAAAGAATGCCCTTGTCTGCTTTTTGGTAACAGGTGCAGGCCATGCCTGAATAGCTTCCACTTTGGCAGGTTCTGGCCTTATCTTACCACTCCCCACTCTGTCCTAGGTAGGATACCTCTGCCATACGCACCTGACATTTGCTCAGCTTAATGGTCAACCCTGCCTTCTGTAGTCTGCCCAGCACCTCCCTGACATGCTGAAGGTGCTCTTGCCAGGAATGGCTGTAGATAGCAATATCATCCATGTAAGCAAGGGCAAGCCCTCCTGCTAAGATATGATCTACCAGCCTCTGGAAAGTCACTGGGGCATTCTTCATCCCAAGGGGCATCTTTGTGAACTCATAAAAGCCAAAAGGAGTAAAAAAGGCTGGACTTTTCTCTAGCACTGGGAGTCAAGGGCACCTGCCAGTAACCTTTGGTAAGATCAATGGTTGTAAGATACTTAGCTCTACCAAGCTGCTCTAGGGCCTCATCTGTCCTAAGCATGGGGTAAGCATCTGACTCTGTGTGACTATTTTAATTTTCTGTAATCCACACAGAACCTGGTGCTGCCATCCTTCTTTGGCACCAACACCACTGGTGAGGCCCAGGGACTGCTGGACTCTTGAATCACCCCTAGTTACAACATCTCCTGTACCTCTTCCTTCAGAGCCTGTTTGACTCTCTCAGGCACCCTATAAGGGGCCTGCCTGATGGGCCTTTGGGATCCTGTATCCACCTGGTGCTGCACCAGGTGGGTGCTCCCTGATTTCCTGAACATGCCTCCAAACTACTGCAACACTGCTTGGATTTCTCGAACCTGGGTAGGATATAGCTGCTGGGACATTGCTACCCCTTCCACCGAGGTGTCGGCCCGAGCCTCACTGAGGAGATCAGTCCTCAGATCTCCCTCGGACTCCTCCTGCAATCCACTGCAAATGCTCAGCACAAGGGCCTCCCTATCATGGTAAGGTTTAATCATGTTAACATGGTACAATTTGTGCCCCTGCTGTCTGCCTAACACTTCCACCATGTAGTTAACATTTTGTACCTTTCTTACCACCTTGTAGGGTCCCTCCCAAGCTGCCTGCAACTTGCTGTGTCTGACAGGAATGAGAACCATTACCTGCTGCCCTACAGCATACTCTGTAGCTCGAGCATTCCTGTCATACCACACCTTTTTCTGTTGTTGGGCTTCTGCCAGGTTCTCCTGGGCCAGGCTCATGAGTTCCCTGAGCCTTGTCCTGAGGTTCAGGACATATGCCACAACAGACTCCTTGTGAAACTCACACTCACCTTCCCGTTCATCTCGAATGAAATCTAGAGGTTCCCTCACCCTATGCCCATACAGCAACTCAAAGGGTGAAAAGCCTGTGGATTCCTGGAGAACCTCTCTCTAAGCAAACGGATGGGGCAAATATTTGTCCCATTCCCTCTTAAACTGATCTGCAAATGCCTGTAGCATGGACTTTGATTGTAGAGTTTAACCTCTCAATAAGACCATCAGTCTGGGGATGGTAGGGGGTGGTCTTCATATGCTACACCCCACAAGACTTCCACAGACAAGCCAGGAGGTCTGACCTAAAATTGGCACCTCTGTCAGACTGTATTTTCTTTGGGAAACCTACCCTGCTGAAAATCTCTAGCAAAGCATTTGCCACCTTCTCGGCCTCAATGGAGGACAAAGCCACTGCCTCGGGGTATCGTGTAGCATAATCTACAATCACTGGGATATACTTTTTCCCTGTGGAACTTGGGATACTCCCGAGGACCCACAATATACATAGCTACCCTCTGAAATGGCTCCTCAATCACAGGCAAAGGTATCAAAGGAGCTCTCACCTTGTCTCCTGCCTTGCCTACCTTTTGGCACTGCTCACAGGTCCTGCAGTACCCTGTTACATCTCTGGAAATTCCAGGCCAATAGAAGTTTTGCATAATACGCCTCTTTGTTTTATGCCCATATGACCTGCAAAGGGAATATCATGGGCTATGGCTAGAAGTGCCAGACGGTAAGCTCTAGGCACTACCAACTGCTGTACTCTTTCACCCTCTAGCCCTCCCTCAGGGGTCCACTCTGTACATTAACCCTTTGTTCCAGTATACAGCTTCTCCCTTCCTTGGAGAATCCGGTGCCTCCCAAGCTACCTGCCTCAGGCCTTGCAATGTAGGGTCTTGAGAGCTGAGCCGTCTCTCCTTGTAACCCTTCCCAGCTCCCCTTCCACAGAAAGTCTGGCATCCTCTTACAGCGATGCCTCACTGTCAGCCTGGGTACTACTAATTACCTCTACCTTTGCAGTTACCCTGTCCGAGGGAACATCAGTACCCACTAGCAGCTGTGACTCACCTTCAGTCTCACTGCTACAGCGTAGCTCACTCCCTGAAGTAACCACCTCAGTAGTCCTGGCTGCAAGTATGCAGTCTGTCTGGGTCTCCACCAGGCTACCAGACCCACATGCTTGTCTCCTAGTCTCACTGCATGTAACTGCATAAGTTCATAGTACTGCCTCATCCAAATCCTTCCCTCTCAGGACATCTTCAGGATGGTAGTTCCATACCCCTGTTGTCTCAAGACAACCCACTGTTGGCATTTTGTGTTTCCCACTTACTGGCTCCCTCACCTCTGGTTCCCCACCTTGCCTCTGTGGACATCTGTATGCCACATAGCCCCATTGGTTGCATTCAAACATTTAACCCTAGCTCTTGGACGTGTACCTGGACTAGTGGCTTCCTCTGCTACTGGCGGATTCTGTTGGGGCAGTCTGTGCTGCCCACCATGGGTTCTATAGTCCCATGGGCAGTACTGGGGGTCCCTTTTGTGCAGGGCTGCCCTGCTTGCTAGGTATAGGTCTCCCTACTTCTCCAACTCCTCTGAAGTAGCACACTTTAACCAGATCCTCATGTCCTCAAGGGCTTGTTCCCTTACCAAAAGGTCTGCCAGCCCTTCAGAAGTGGTGACCTGACATCCACTCACCCAGCTATGAAAATAAGTGCTCAGTTCAGCAACATATTCACATACAGTTTCATCTGCCTTGCGTCTATGCTCACGAAACTTTTTCCTATACATTTCGGGTGTTAGCTTAAAACATTCTAATGTCTTTTTTACAGCAGTATAATCAAAACAGTCAAGTGTCATGCATTTTTGCTAAAGAAGTTACAGCTTTACCATGGAGTAAGGGGGTTAGGAACCATACCCAGAGCCTTTGGTCAACTTCATACTGTTTACATACCCACTCAAACATATGAATGAAGCTATCAAAATTATCCCCCTCTTTAAACTGTGGAAGAAATTTACTGACCTTTTTGTGCTTCTGGGGTCTGGTTACTCCCTTCCCCATTACCTCCATGACTCTGGCAAAGAGTCAGCATTTCCCCCTCATGCCTCCTCTGCCGTTCATTTTCCTCAGCTTGTAGACTCATTATTTTCTCGGCTGCTACTAGTTCCATATGCCTGGCTTCCAACTCAAGTCTCTTTTAGCTCCAGCTGGATTTTTAAGTCCACTGCAGAAAGGTTGAGCTGTCCATTCTCTTAGGATATTGTATCTCCACTGTCAGTCTGATTGTCGTCCATGCTGCTGTTTTCTGATGCAGCTGTAACCAAGGCTGCAGTCAGGTCTGCTTTAGTTAAGTTTCCATGCACCAGTCCCCTAGCCTGGCACATCTCTGCCAGGTGGCTCCTTGTCAGCTTTCCATACTCGTCTGCTGACATGCTGCCTGCTCACCCTGACTAACACTAAGCTAACAAAAGAAAACAATTGTGATCTGAACTCTGAGTATACATTGCATGGCTGAGTACAAAACACTTTTAGAGATCACTGTACATAAGCTACAGGAATTCGCTCTACCCACACCACTACAAGCCAATTAGTATGTGAAGTAGATCCCACCACTGCCACCACTTGTGATGACCATGCCCTGGCCCAGCAATCAAGGAGCCTCAATCCTCACCACTAACACCAGGGAGGTTGTCTCCTAGAGGAGGAAAGGATAACTAATACACACAGTAAAGTACAATTTCCCTTAAGTGCACACAGAGATCAGTCAGTCTGGGGCTGGTTGCTCCCTTGTTCACCAGGTTCCCAATAAGAATCGCCACTGGTACAGCTATAGGGTCCAGGTCTCGGCCTAACTGGGCAAGCTAAAACCTCCAGTACCCTCTGAGTCCAACCAGTGCTTCGTGTCCCTGCCAAGTAGCTGGCACAACACACACACACACTAAGTATTTATACAATTTCACAGACATTCCTGGGAAAGGTTGACACAGATTATCCAACTGTGCCCCTTTACCCAGTTATACGGTAGTAATTACTGCCACCACCCAGTTAATAATATCCGCTACGAAAAGGCCCTTAAAAGGGTGTCCAATTATTACTGTGCAATATTATTATCCAATGGTAGTATGACTAACAGTCAAGGCTTACTTTAGAGTGGCCTATTACAATAACCTCTATAAATATGCAATGTACTCTAGTGCTTATCTCTAGACAAATCAGCCACAGGTAGAAGGTTTTAAAATATTTAACAATAAATAATTAAGACACAAGACAAAACTACTACACCACAGAGATATCTAAGAGTTCAGATATCACACAGAAACTTACAGTAGGACAAGTCTGATTTCAAAGAAAAATACCTAATTAATCTTTACTAGCTTTAACTATTCCTACAATAAATCACAGTGCTAAGACTTACATGTGAGCACAAGGCAGAGTGCTGATAAGTGGATATCCAAGATCAAAATGCTTCCAGTCTCTTGTGAGAAATAGTATTTTAAACATTACTAACAAACATGTTTGTTGTGTCCCTCCCCAAATTACATAATGTTTGACAGGTTTTCCCAGTATTTGTATTGCATCATCTTAACGCCTGGTTCTCAGGCCACAAACTGCATTATTTAGCAATCTAACACCTGCACAGAAACTTACAACAATAGAAGACATTTCACATGTATATTCTAAAAGAAACTAGAGCAATAAAGCGCATTCCATGTCTACATTCTGGTCGTAAACTTAAAACAATGGGCACGAAGTCTTCATCCAGCCGTCCTGGAGCCGAATTCTAACATGAAAGGGTACAACATGCTTCACTGGTCCAGTGGAGTGCAATGTTGTCACATATTTTGCAGTTTTTCACAATATTCTTTTACATTCAAGAAAACATGCCTGTATTTTACATTTATTTACAAATGGCAGAATTGTATATCAAATTCTATTTGACTAGGCTAGCAGCCTTCGCCCATCTCTCCCCAGTCGTCATAAGCTGTATGCACCATTTCCTCAGACAGTTAAAAGTTGTATTCTGAATAAGATGTTATTGACAGTATATCTGTGCTTTTTAGAGGCCACACCTGGACTGAATGCTGTCCATGAAGGTATTTTACAGAGCTCTGGGGGAGCATGGTCTTCTTTGTATTTCATGTTCAGCTACTGAGCCCCTTCTCAAGAATCGCTGGAGAAAAGGCATGTTGAAAGGCCTTGACACAGTAGTAGACTTTGTGTTTAGACAGTAGTAGAATCCTTATTTGTATGTTATGTGAGCAGAGCTGTCTTCAGCATTGTCATCTGCAGATATGGGTGAGTTTGTATGCCTACTATCTAACTGGTAGTCTGCATGTGAGAAAGGGAATTAGGATGGCCTGGCCACAGAACTACTTACACTGTTCAAAGTTTATATCTGATTAAGAGAGCCTGGCTCTGCTCCTTTTTCTTTATTCCACAGTGTATTTTCCTAAAATGCTTGCTTTTAATTTATGTATTTGAAAAGCTTCTTTCACTTAATAGTACCTTGTGACTTTTTATAAAGGTGTTAAACATTTATTTTTCTTCACCATCAAATGTCCCTGGCCTCACACTGTATTGTAAACGGAGACTAGGAACCAGTTTTTAAGCATTTGTAGCCTTGGTAACCATGCTGGGATGTATAAATGTGAAAACTGCAAAGAACTGCAGTTTTCTGTCCCTCCACTGATCTGATACCATTTAATGTGTGTACCCCTGGTCTGCTGGGCAGTACCAATGGGGTATATGGCATAAACCCTCATATACACAAGCAACATAATTATTATAAATGTGGTAATTACATTTTGCAGGGTTAACACAAAGATGCATTCAGCAACAGACTGAGGTCACTTTTGTGACAGCAGGAGACAGTATGCGAGACAACAGCTCTACTTAAACTGGAACAGAAAACACATGATCCTCTGTGTAAGTATTATGGCGATGATCTGGAAGGAGCACATCAGTATTGCACCTCTTGTAGGGTGAAGATAAGTAATACATTGTTTGCATCATGACCATACAGGATCCTGGCAGTGTGTGTATGTTGAGAGGGAGTGGAAACGTACCTTTGTCAAAATCTAGCAGAGGAACTCTTATTCATATGGTTAGCAGAAATTACCCCATTTTATGTGTTTGTTAAGCAAGTAAGGTGGACTGGTATGACACTTTTTAGATATGACTGGGACAGTAAGCTGTTCATTAACAGAGACAGGCAGTCATTATTACAATCTGACATTAAATAACTTTAACCACAAACTTTTATTCTAGTATAATTGGGTAATAAAGGACAGCAGACATGCATTAACAACCTCTTTTTCATATGACAGATGGTTATTAATATGTTCAAGTTACAGTCACTGCTTGTTTGAAGTGTGATGTCAGAGTTAAAGCACCAGGTTCAGTTATTGTATTCCTATAATGTGATTAGTGAACTAGCTTAATTTTCAGCCAATCTATAAGATATTGGCAGCACATTACATACAGATGGACATAATTTCATTCACATTTGGAAGAAATACGGTTAGACTATGTGTGTTAATACTCTCAGATTGCGGACATTTATTATTTAACATGCAAGCAAAGGACGTTATTATGTTGTTCACAGTCAAGACGGTGAAATTACTACAGCTGTGTTTTAGTGGCAAGGTTAATAACATTTGAATGTTAACATTTTGTTTGATTATTTTTTTTCACTTGTAAACCTGTACCAGGGCATTTGTAGTAGATAAATTGTAGACCAAATTCTGGAACCTCAACTTGTCGATTCCTCCTAAGGAAGCTACTGAAAAGAACAACGTTCTTGTGTAATTCTAGAAACCAGCAAGGAATTTTAAGAGATCGTATCTAATCAGCAAAGACTAAGTGAAGTGAAAATTATAAAATCGACGGGATGTCCTAGGAGGTTAGGCCATAAAGGGTAAACACTCTGAAACAGGAGATGACTAGTGAGGTACACAAATGTAATAAACCAAAGAGTCCGATAAGTACATAACATTTTGCTGTAACTCTTAAAACTGCCCTGACCATGTTGTCACAGATCACCATATTCTGACAGGTTGTGGAAGTGATGTGCAAAAGCAGTGTGTGTGACTGCCAGGGCAGTAGACAAGCACGGTTAGCTACAACATATTAGTGTGTGCACAGGATCCTTTGCTGTGTACAGCCAGTGGCAGCATATTCTTGCTGGCAGGGGATTTCAGCTGTTGGGTGAAGTCCGTTTATAAACGGAGAGTGAGTAAACTGAAACCTAGAGTTTTTGCTGTATCATGCTATGCGGGAGTGGCAGGCATTACCCATGGACTGCAAACTGTTGCTGGGAAGAACAGGGTTTCACAGCTTTTGCTAGCTGCAGTTTTCACTGTTGCATACAATGGTAGAAAAAAGGACCATTTACTTGGGCTGGCTGGGAGTAGCTGCTCTAAAGTCGCTGTGATGTGCAAAAAGAGTAGAAAATTGTTATTTAGAAGACCTGGATGATAATTTTTTTCATAAAAGCAGAAAATTAAAGATGGGTTACCTGGCAAACTTAACGAACTGGTGTTTAAATCCTGCAGGTGTGAAAAAACTGATTGCCCTGACCTTTCCTGCTTTTCTGTCCATGAGCTTCTTCTGTGACGTTTGGTACTAAGAACAGAAACCATTTGTTAGGTTAGATTGAATGCTTTCATCTCAAAAAACAAGATTTCATCAGAATTTGATCCTTTTATCAAACCATGATGCATTTAAATAGCAGCAGTCATGTCATCAGTTGTTAACCAAGTAGTATTACATAGCAGTAAACTAAACCAAAAGATTGGTGTAGTGATGTTGTATGAAAACAGCATAATGTCTGTCAAAAAAAATAATGTGCTCTAAAATGCCTAACAAATTTACAGGCTCCTTGGACTGTAAATAACCACAAAGTTAGTTCAAATGTATAGTTCACTGTTTTGTATAGTTCACTGTTTGTTTTTAAAGCTTGTTATTATGAAACACAATTGATGTTAACATTCTCAATCAACTCTTTAGTCTTAACTAATCAATGAATTCTGGAAATTCTAAGATTTTGAATTATGTGAGGGGTTTATCTTTGCAGAGTTCACTATTCACTATTAATGTTATGGATTAAATGTTGGAGACTGTCATTTCCAGTTTACGCCCTTTCCCTTTGGGATCTCTTCTGCACCAAAGTATTGAACAAATGCCAGGTGCTGGCAAAAGCTTATCTGAGGACCAAAGGGGTACACATGTCCTTCTCTGGATGATTATTTTCTTCATACCTCAATGGAGTGAAAGATCCAGAAGGTTCTAAACATGGCTTTAGATTGTGTCAGGAACTTGCAAGTCCACCTCTCTCGACCCAAACAGAGTTTCACCCTCGACACAACCAAGGTCTTCTTCAGGGCTACTCTGACTACCAAAGAATGCAAAATATGTCTACCTCTAATGAAAGTCAAATCCTGAAAGAGCTTCTGCTTCCTGTAGGTGCAAAGAGTGCCTGTGACAGTGAGTGAATTCCTAAGGGCTGTAGGCTTCATAGTATTGATCATTCTTATGGTTCCTTCGGCAAAGATTCACATAAAGATTGAGTGGTGTCTGTAGGATTAAATGGCATTATCAGGTGAGTGTGCATCCAGAGAGGGGTTGACTGGTGGGCAGAATGGGTCAGAAAAATTTAAGGGCCTTTTATGTCTCACCACTCAAACACAATCGGGCCTTAATAACCAGTACCTCAGACAATGCCTTGGAGACCCACTTTGGATAAAATAACTTCACACCAACATAAAAGATATGTTGGCAGTCAACTTGGCACTTAGGGCTTTCAGAGTTTTGTGGTAAGCAGGGAAGCTTTTGCTTACCATAAACAACCCACGGTGGTATGGGACATAAACAGGGTGGAAGTTATTCATTCATATACCGCCTTTGTAGACTGGTGATGTTGTCATTACATTTGGGTAATCCTGCTGGCAGGTTGCCCTCAGTCAGCCTGAATTCCAAAGTCTTGGGTCCTGCATCAGCTGTTGTTGCCCCTTCCCTGACATCAGGTTGTCAGGGGTGTAAAAGAAGCAGCCGATGCCATTTTCTTTAGTCTTTCTTGCCGCGCAGTGCCCGAAGCAGTTCGCAAGTGCCGGTCGGCCGACTCCTGAGATTTTCGAGTTTGAATTTCAGATCCGAAGTCTTCTATAAAGCTAAGCACCCCATTGGAGAAACTTTTTTTTTTTTTTTTGCTCCAGAACCGATGTCAGAAAAAGTTAATAATTGCATTTCTTGTGGGAAGCAAATACCTCATAAAGACTTTCATTCTTACTGTATTCCTTGCCTAGGCACCGATCATAACTTTCTGGGTTGTCGGTTTTGTGCTAGATTTAACCAATGCACTTTGGACGCAGGTTTAATTATCCAGAAATGTCGTCGGAAAGCCATCGACTACCGGAGTTCACAAAAAAAACGCAAAAAAAAGACACCTGAGGCCCAAAACTGACGAAGCTTCTCCTAAGCCAGTCGCTGGTTCATTGGTTTCTCAGTGAGGGGCTTTCGCAGCCCCGGACAATCGCTACTTTAGAGTCGCAGGCCGCTACCGACTCCCACGTGGAGTCGGCCATGACGCTGGAAACTCAAGGTATTGAAGCCTCTGACGCTAATCCTTCAGATGGGTCCGGAGCCGTTGAGCAGGCACCGGCTTCTGAGGATGTATTCAGACCCAAACATCTATACATTAAACCGACTTCAAAGGCAAAGACTAAAGCTCCTTCAAAGGCAAAGAAGCAAACTCAAGAGCCACATGAACAGGTCTCCATGCCCAAAAAACAGATGCTCAAAATGGCCGAAGACTCTATTACCTTGATCAGAGGTTCCCATCCCCCTCCTGATAAGAGGCCTAGGCAAGAGACTGACTATGAATCTTCAGATCAGGTTTCCATTTCTTCTGATTCCTCTTCTGATCAGGAATATTCCCCCCATGAGGATTCTGATGCTGAAGAATCCATTCCTTCAGCTTCTCCTCGTGAGGACTATTCCTTTGGGGAAACCTTACATACCATGAGGGAGCATTTCCACTGGGAGAGCCAAGATTTCTCAGAATCTGAAAAGAGGCTCAGGGATTTCTTGTTACTACCTCAGCACAAGCCACTAGCCATCCCTCCTGTGTTAGCCATTGTAGATGATGTGTTTTCGGAGTCTAGCCTTACCCCTGACTCCTTGCCTCCACCTCCTGTTAAGCCTGACAGATATTACAGGGTTCCTGACTCACATAAATTCCTTTCTAAAAACCCCGCTGCAGACCCAGAAACTATTTCTCAGGGTCCCAAGGGAGTTGAGGCTTCCGCTGCAAAAAACCCTACCCCTGCTGACAGGGATTCTAGGGCACTGGATAGATGGGGAAAAAAAGGTTTACACATCTCTACCTTGGCTCTAAGGGCCTTAAACTGTCAGTTTCATATGCTCAAATATTAGCAACATGTCATGGCATTGCTTAAACAGAAAATGTTGTTAAACTCTGAATGTGCAGAAAACAAAGAAATTCAGGATTTATTGCATGCAGCTGAACAAGTTGGAAAGCATACCTTGCAATGTGGTTTTGATTCTCTGGAGGCCTCCTGCAGGGCCACAGTTACAGGTTCTGTAATTAGAAGGCATGCTTGGTTAAAGGAACAAAATCTGCCTGATCATGTTAAAGTTAAATTATTAGATGCACCTTTGCAGCATGATACTTTGTTTGGTGTTAAGGCAGAAGAGGTGTTAAAGAAAATGGAGTACAAGGCTAAATCTATGCAAACGGTCAAATATTTCTTACAAGTACGGCCACCTAGGTTTAGTAGACACTGGCCAACTAAGAATTGGTCCTTTCCTGTGTCAGACAGACCTCAAAGGGGCAGACCCAGATGCCCTAGAGGCAGATCCCAGGCGCAAGGTTCATACAGGTCAAAGCAATGGGGTGCTTCTACCTCCAAAAGTGGTGAAGACAAATCACAACCTTACAGGGAACAGTCCCAATGACTTCCCCCAGCCTGCACCAAGCACTTATTTTCTGGCAGCACCTTAGGGGGAAAATTAGCACTTTTTCTCAATTAGCATATTATAACCCAGGACAAATGGGTACTAAATATCGTGTCACAGGGCTACAAGTTCCATTTCCATATCTTGCCAAAGGCAAATGGCTGGCCAGATCTGCCAAAAAATCAATGGGCAGAGGCACAAAAACAAGTCTCATCCCTCATGGACACGAGGGCCATTCAACAAGTGCAAGAGCGGGGACAAGGATTTTACTCAACTGTTCTTGGTACCCAGAAAGAAGAAGGCCTGGAGGCCAATACTGTACTTATCGATTCTGAACACATTCCTGGATATACCAAAATTCAAAATGTTGACTTTGCAGCAGCTTCTGCCCGTGCTGGGCAAGAATGCTTGGCTTGTAACTTTAGATCTAAAAAAGGCATACCTGCATGTCCCAGTCAGACAAATATGCAGAAGATACCTCAGATTCAAGGCTGGCTCAATGCATTACCAATTCTCTGCACTGCCCTTTGGCTTATCTACTGCTCCCAGGGTCTTTACAAAGTGCCTGGCACCAGTAATTACATTCTGCAGACCTGAGGAATACAAATATATCCTTACTTGGATGACTGTCTCATTCAAGCAGAGAACAAGGACATCCTTCTACAGCATCTGGCATTTGTGAAAAAACTTCTAACGTGCCTAGGGTACACAGTCAATGAAAAGAAATCAAAACTAGTACCCTCTCAAGAGATGATATTCCTGGGTGCAAACTTAAGTACAACTGTCCAGATGGCTTATCTCACGCCAGACAAACTAAGGCAACTGACTACCTATTTCAATGGCCCAGTTATCTGCAAGAAAAATTCTGCAGGCTTTGGGCTTCATGGCATCCTGCATCCTACTCATTTCATATGCAAGACTGCATATGAGGAAACTTCAATGGTACCTAAAATGTGTTTGGACTCAACATTGCCACAACTTGGAAACTATAATTACTCTCATTCCCTGCCTGCAACAGGAGTTTTGATGGTGGG
The DNA here is from genome assembly GCF_019279795.1 of Protopterus annectens. Classification (NCBI taxonomy): domain Eukaryota; kingdom Metazoa; phylum Chordata; order Ceratodontiformes; family Protopteridae; genus Protopterus; species Protopterus annectens. Next base: position 1,317,261,924 of record NC_056741.1, on the reverse strand, counting down.
CAAAGGCTCGTCACCAAAACAAGGGACAGCCATTCATATTACCCCCAGCCAGGCAGACACCAACAACGGATGCATCAGATTATGCCTGGGGGGCCCACATGGTAGGAAGATGCATTCAGGGAACATGGACCTCAAACCAAATGCATCTATATATCAATCAAAAAGAGATGCTAGCTGTTCCAAATGCCCTGACAGCCTTCAAGGACCTGCTTCATCCAGGACAACTACTGATAAAGACAGACAACACCACGGTCATGTGGTATACAAACAAGCAGGGAGGCACACATTCTTACCCCCTTTGCAGACTAGCCATGACTTTGTGGGACACAGCACTGACTTACCAAGTACATCTGCAGGCAAAATTCCTGCCAGGAAGGAAAAATACTCTGGCAGACAAACTAAGCAGAAACCTCCTGGATCCCCACGAGTGGCAGCTGGATCCACAAGTCTTCAGCATGATAACAAGGAAATGGGGATGCCCAGACATAGATCTATTTGCTTCCCCTCACAACTACCAACTAAAGAGATTCTGCACAAGGATTTATCACAGACAAGCATGGAAAGTGGACGCTCTATCCTTCAGCTGGAAAAACCTATCAGTATATGCCTTTTCCCCAATCTGCCTCTCCTCCCAAAGATACTCCTAAAGGTCAGACAAGAGAAGCCAAAGATGATACTGATTGCACCAGACTGGCCCCGCCAGCACTGGTACCCAATATTAAGGAGCTTGTCTCAATGCCCAGCATGGATCTTACCTCAAGTACTGCATCTACTGTCCCAGCAAAACAATCCGATCCTGCACAGCCAACTCAGGACTTTAAACCTGGCAGCATGGCGGATAATGTAGCCATACAAAACACACCTCTCAGCAAAGCTGTGATGGATGTCATTTTGGAAGCCAGAAGACCTAGTACTAGAAAATCTTATGCTGGAAAATGGAAGAGATTCTGTGCTTGGAACCAGACACAAGGAACAGATACAGCTGTACCAAATATTCCTCAGATTTTACAATAAACTGAGATGCTGGACAAAGGCCTATCTTTCTCCTCTATTAAAATTCATGCCTCTGCCATTTTGGTTCATTACAATACAGAGCCACCAATCTTTTCTCATCCCTTATTAAAACAGTACCTCAGAGGAGCCAAAAATTTTAAGGCCTCCAAGGAGATCACCAGTGCCTGCATGGGACCTCAACTATGTCCTGGAAAAACTCACCCTGCCTCCTTTTGAGCCAGCTGCTACTGCTGATATAAAGTTTTTATCTTGGAAAACAGCTCTGCTCGAATAACTTCTGCAAGATGAGTTTCAGCGCTACAGGCACTCACGGCTTTGGAGACTTTTATCATTTTTTATCCGGACAGGGTCTCACTGAGGACAAACCCAACATTTATGCCTAAAGTGGTGTCCAGTGTGGCTCTTAACCAAACCATTCATTTGCCAACTTTTTATCCAAATCCACAGAACAAGTGGGAAAGAATTATGCATTCTTTGGATGTACGCAGACAGCTTAGATTCTACTTGGACAGAACCAACGTTTTCAGAAAGACAATTACTAGTGGCATATGCGGCAGGATCACAAGGAAAGGCCATCTCAAAGCAGACTATTTCAAAATGGATAGGTCACTGCATTTGTTTCTGCTACTTATACCATGGCAAGCCAGTGCCTAAGGGCATTAGGCCACATTCCACCAGAGCTGCAGCCTTTCTCAGGGGAGTACCAACCAAGGACATTTTAGAGGCAGCTACTTGGAGTTCAGTGCACACCTTCACAAAGCACTATCGTCTTCCACTCTACTCTAAATCCAGGGTAGGCTTTGCCACTGCAGTACTACAGGGTCTCATAGCCACTCCTAACGCTGTTTAGCTCCAGCCTCCCAACCATAGCTTTGGGAATCTACCCAAATGTAATGACTGCAACAGTGAAACACGAAGAACATAGTACAGTTCTGTACACTTACCATAAATGTAGATGTTCGAGTGTATTCACTGTTGCAGTCCAGGTTACCCACCCGCCATTCCCCCTTTTCTTCTGATGGAACCTATGTGGTGTATTTGCTTGTGGATGAAGGTAAAGTTTATATTGCTGCATGTAATTTTATGTATACATATAAATTTTGGCTACCCTTTTAGGGGGCACCTGACATCCGGGGCAAGAAAAACTAAAAAAAAAAAAATGGCATCGGCTGCTTCTTTTATACCCCTGATGACCTGACGTCAGGGAAGGGGTGACGACAGCCGATGCAGGACCCAAGACTTTGGAATTCAGGCCTACTGAGGGCAACCTGCCAGCAGGATTACCCAAATGTAATGACTGCAACAGTGAATACACTCTAACATCTACATTTATGGTAAGTGTACACAACTCTACTTTTCAGGCCTGGGACTTTGTGACATAAAGGCCAAGGTGGTATACACCTCCCTCAGCACTCAATAAAAGGTTGTACATCCTGAGTGGAATTTTCTTAGAAACTTTTGATTAGCAGTTGAAAAAAGAAGTGTTCTGACAGCTGAGTGGGGATGCCAGGGCACTGACCTCCTCAGTTCCCTGCTAAACTTGTGGTTTGCCAGGTAATACTGCTGTATGCCCCCCTCCCCCCCACCAATGATACCAAAAGCACTGTAGAAGGTAGGTTAAAGGGGCCTAGATTAAATCTGAGATAACTCTGCAGTTTTTCCCATGGTGGCCTTGCTCCAACACTAGCAAGCAGATCTAAATAAGCATAATTCCTCTTTGAGCACATCTTGAGAAAGCAGAAGTCGGAGTAATGAAAAAAGACCAGGAAATCCTTCCATTAAGGTACATATACTGCCATTTCTGAATGCCTTTTCAGGGAGCTCCCTCTGGCGAATAACTAATGGGTGGAACAGATTCTCGGGGGGAGGGTTATCCACCTTCACCCACTATAGAGAACATTTGTGTCTCCTTGAGATTTGACCTTTATGATAGAAAAGATGACCATGGGCCATTTTGAACCAGTGTTATCATCAAGCAGAACTTTCTGTTTTGAAAGTGGTTATCATCCCTGCCAGGAAGATCTGAGAACTGCAGATTTTGACGTATAAAGAAACATTCAGTTTTTCACAGAGACAGTTTCAGCATTAAGGCAAGGCATTTGTTGCAGTCTCAGAGTTTTTTCTTAGTCAAATGTTTCAACTATTGGTATTCTTCCTTCTGTCACAAATTAATGGGGAAGGATCCTCCACCTTTTTGGCATTTAGAGGCCGTAAATAAACAACTTGCATTGGGTGAAGGACATTGGGCAGCTAGAGTAGCCAGATAGGTAGCTAGAGTAGTGGCTTTCACAGGCTAGGCCACTGTAGAGCAAACCCTCCCCAAGTGGTTAGGGAACTGTATTTTTATTTTATTTTGAGTTTCAGGACAGGGTCATATGAACTGTATTTTAGTTTATTGTGAAGATCATGACAGGGTCATATAGGGCATCATGTTGTGTGTCACTCCATCAGGGCAGCCTTCGTAGCTACTGTTTTCTGTCAGCATGCCACAGTTCAGATAACTGTGAGTCAGCCAGCCACTGATTTCTCCATATTCACATTCTCTAAACATTATAATCTAGAGCTTTAGTCTTGGAACAGAGTAGGCTTTGGAACTGCAATCCTGAGAGGATTCTTTTAGAAGGACGGGAAAAGACAAACTCTCCAGCTCTAGTCTGCTCTCCATTTGTGATAAAGCTTTAAAGTCTTCCTATATTGTCAGAAATTATGCTGTAACAGTGATCTATATGATGAACGTAGTACAGTTGTGTGAGGACTCCACCTTAACAGTAGATATCAAATAAGATCGCTGTTGCAGTACTCACTCCCACTCTCTCTCTTGAGAAAGCTTTGCCTTGTAGCATATCTGTAATGCAACAGTTGCTGTTTCTTCTCCATACCAATACCTGTACACTTCTGTAGCATGGGACTGTAAGTGGAACTTTATTGTTTTTACATTAAAGTAGTTCTACTGCAGCAGTTTTCGAAGTCTTCATAGTACTTTATCACATCATGAGCATTTATTCCCTTGTCTTCCAGCTTTAACTTGTTCACCAGCAACATCATAATCATGCTATGTCACAGTACTTTTTCTTTTAATCTTGTACAAAGAATATAGAGAACAAACACCTTATTTCATCTTCAAGATGTGCTGTCAACAGTGTGGGATGTTTCATTGTAATGTGGAAACAAATTGCATTTAGTATGATAGTAATTTAGGTGTTTGTGAATTATTGAAGATAGTGGTGGTCCACTTTAAGTGCACACAGTTAATCTAGCAGCACGTCATTGTACATGTGAATGGATATACTAAAGTTTAGTCTGCTGTAAGTATTCTGAAGTGAATTCTTTCAAGATTTCATTTTTTTCCTGTTTTAAACACAGCTATGTTTGAGAAAGATGCACTGATGAGTACTTCTAGGTAACAAGACTACATGTATTACCAAAGCTCGGAAATACAGTACGAGTTGGCTTTATTGTAAGGGTTTTGTTACATATGATGTTGTAAAGCTGTCATGCAAAAACGGATTAGTTTGAGCTCTACAGGACCTTTGTGCTACATAAGTTATCCGGGTGCTATGGGAGGGCAAACCAACACAAGTAGACCTCAAACTGACCAGAAGAAAGATGAAATGTCAAGTTATACAGCAAACCGACAGCAGTAACAGGCAGATGTCTTTCGTGCATTCAGTTGAGTTTGATGCACTGAAGTCTCCCTCAAAAGCTTGCTTTTTCCCCCCTGTAAGAAGTCGTTTTTTTATTGAAATAAACAGCAGTTTCACATTCAGAACTCCACAGTTAGTACAGTAGAAAAGAAAGTACTGTAACCCTGAATCGTCTATCACAAATGTAACACTCCAGTTTTAGCACAGTAGAAATGAAAAAATATATAATCCTTGACTCCTTTATCACAAATCCTTATGCAGCAAGTGAACCTTAACCCAATGCAGGATAGACCTCACTGCACACTGACCACAGAGCTGACCTAAATGTCCTGATTGAAATCACTGTTGTAGTATCCAGTCAGATGAATTTTTGCCACTGACATCTGCCCAGGGTACCAAAACCTAGACCATCCATAAAGCCATACATCTGACATGTAACCTCAGCCCAGGACTGGTTGGGTACATAAGTGGATACATAAGTGGATACATGGGAGTAAATCCCAAGACTATCTCACCACCAGCCAGAAACCAGGTCTTGCATCCGTCAGTGTGATCTTAACTTTAGCGTTTGTACTGTACTGTAAGCCTTCTTGGATTCAGATGAGTGTCCCATTGGGAAACGTACCTTTTTTGTTTATCCTGTTTATCTGTGATTTTGTTAGACATCAGCTAGGAGGGGAGAGTGCGAGTGCAATAGGCAGATACCCTACAAAGACTGGCATTCCCAGTGCCTTTTGTACTTGGGTGTCTATAAATCTTGTTCCCTCTGCCAGTCCTCCATACCCAAGACCTTGCAGTCCCATTTGTTGTCATTGATGACATGCCTAGAGACTCAACGACTAATGTGGCTGGCCCAGTCTAAGATGGCAAATTCCTCCACATCTGATGTGCCTTCCACTCCAAGGAAAAACATCAAGAGACCTAGACCTAATGTTCAGTCTGCCTTGTCAGATTCCATTTTATCCACTGAGGTTGCAGAACCTGCAGTACGTCTGATTGTTTCTCAGGCGTCCTTTACTGTGACCCTGTTGGAGGCTGGTATGGTATCCAAGGATCTCATGTTTGAAGTGACTGCTAAGGAGAAGGGAGAACCATGGATCATGATCTTCGAAGGCCTGGAAGGTATCCCTCACATTTTGATGAGGGAAGAGAGTCTGGTATCCCTGATTTGAGGTACAGCAGGAGTCACCGCCTCCACTACAGGCCCATGTTACTTCTAAATAGAAATGGCAGAAGATATAACCTTTGTGTTATCCTCTGCTTAGCTACCCGAATGTCCGGCCGGTACACGAAAGCTTTAGTCACTGCAAACAACAAATGGGACTGCAAGGTCTTGGGTATGGAGAACATCTGACATTTACTATGGGATGCTTGGGCCATAAAAGTGATGTCTGCATGTACCTTTCCTCAGAACTTCTCTGACGCCAGTCAAACGTCAGCTCTTCCTGCTGTTTCTGCCACTGAATCTTTGAATTTAAGGTGAGTACACCTTTGGGGATGTTTTCTTCTTCTCTTTTTGGTCACTGCATGCCTGCTTAGGTTCATGTCATCCAGAAAAGGAAAGTGCAGGTGCAGATGTCAGATTCCCCTGACTAGGGCCCAACCATGACCATAAGACCTCCACAGTTTGTCAGGCCTTCATTTCTAAGACACTTCGCAGCCATCTGCACACCCTAAACATTTACTTAGAAAGCCACCATCTTAACGTCTGGCTCTGGTGATTGGAAGGGCCATCCAGCCAGACCATTGAGCCACCAAAAAAGGCCAAAGTTTCCAGGCCTGAATCTACTGCTTCACCTCCTCCACCAGAAGTTGCCCCTGTGGCTGACATTTGCCTAGAGGAATGTATGGAACCATCCAAATTAGGTATAGCAGGTACCATTTGGGAGGCCGCATAACCTAGGGATGAAAGTACATCCATGGAGGTTTTGCAGACATCTGGCACCAATGAGAAGGGGGGACCTTGGCTCACAATGGATGGTCAGACTGGTCCTTCCACTGCTTTTAGAACAGTTTGAATCTAGGCCCGCTAGGTGTACCTCTTCCTTAAAAAGGAAGCAAAAGACAAAACATGTCTCTTCTTCAGAAGGCCTGCCTGATTGGCAAGCTTTCTCTCAAAGCTTATTTAATGCCTTCATGGCCCTTAGGCCTTCTATGCCTGCTTCCCCTCTGGCTGCCCCTCCAGTTGTCAGTCCTAGGCCTCAGACTGAAGATCCTCTTCCTCTTGAGGCTGATGACTCTTCAGATTCCTCTTCAGAGGACTCCCTTTCGTATGCCTAGATGCCCTCCCGAGGAGGACTCTGCTGACACAGACTCCCCAGGAGAGGACCTCACCTTTGAAACCATCTCTAAAATGAGAGTTTTTTTTTAATTTTTTTTTTTTAAATGGGATTCCACTGAAATGTCAGAGGTTCAAAAGAGATATTATGAACTTTTTCAAATGGGCACCCCTTCACCTTCTGCCATCCTTCCAGTCTTACTAGCCTTTTTGGATGCCTTCAATGCAGTTTCAAAAACCCTGAATCCCAACCACCAGCCCCCAGCCCCTAGAAGGCCTGACAGATTTTATAAGGTCCCAGAAGGGGCCAAATTTCTGATTAAATGCCCTGTTGCAGACCCTGGCACTGTTTCACTCTCTGACAAACCCGCCAGATTACTTCCCTTCACCTCTGTCTTTCCCACTGAAAAGGACATTAAGACTGTGGAACACATTGCCAAAAAAGCATACACTTCTGCCACTTTGGCTTTTACAGTGGTTAACTACCAGAAACACATGTCTAAGTATGCCCTCGCCCTTTTGACTCAAGTTTTTAAACTTTTGGCTGATCTCCCAGACTAAGACTCAAATGTCTAGCCTCCTCCCCTTGTCCTCTCAAGTGAGAAGACACTTGATCAGATGCAGCTTTGCAGAGGCCTCTGCCAGATCTGCAGCTTCTGCCTCAGTGCTTAGAAGATATTCTTGGCTGAGAATCCAGCCCCTGCCTGATGATATCGGGGCTAAATTCTGGTTGCACCCCTGGACAATTCTGCCCCTTTTGGAGCTAAAGTGGCAGAGCTTTTCAAAACTCTTCAGAAAAAGGGGAAGAAATTGCAAGACTTAAAACATTTGTTTGTCTCTCCAGTCCCTAAATTTCATAGGAATTGTCCCACTAAGACACAGATTATCAGGAAACATTCTGCTCCCACAACTCATTCTAGGAGCAGAAAGAGCTCCAGGAAGTGCCAGCCTCCTTCCAGGCTTGCTCAGACTCTAGTTCAGAAGCCTCAGTTTCAGGACAGGACAGGTAGTCTGTGACTACCTGCCTTCCACTTCACCCCCTCTGGATTCCATTCCCCTATTCCAAAGACTCTCACAGTCTTCCCATCTGACAAAGCATTACCTCAGACAAGTGGGTCTTGTGCATTATAGAAAAGGGTTACTTCATGACTTGGGTCATTTTTCCCTCCTTAAGAGGCATCCCACAGCTGCTGTAGGACCAGCTTCACCTTTTCCAGACAGTCTTACAACCTCGTCTCTCAAGTGACTATCCAACCTGTCCTCTCAGGAAAGGACATTTACTTCAGACTTTTCCTAGTCCCAAGGAAAGATGGCCCATGGAGACCCATCCCAGATCTCTCCCACTTCAACCTTTTTCTGCAAGTACCCACTTTTGCATGTTTACACTCCAGACTGTTTTTTTCCCCCTGCTAATGCCTCAGGCATTTCTGGCCACTTTGGACATCAAAGATGCATATCTACATATCCTCCACAAGGCCCAACTACAGTAAGCATTTACGATTTTCTGTGGGTTCCTTGCATTTTCAGTTCTCTGCCTTGTCCTTTGGACTATCTACTGCTGCAAGGGTATTAAAACAAGTGTCTGGCTCTGGTGGTAGCCTATTGCAGGGTCCAAGGGATTCAGATTTTTCCATACCTGGATGACCTCCTGATCCAGACAGGTTGTCCCACTTCCCAACACATCCATTTCCAAAAAGACATCTCTGTCCTGCATTCCCTGGGTTCAACATCAGTTTCCCCAAGTCCAAACTAAACCCCTCCCAGGACCAAGTTTTTCTTTGAGTGTAGAATAAGGGCAGATGTTATGATGGCATTCCTTCCACCCCAAAAGGTGGAAAGCCTGAAGCAATACCTGCTGTCTTCCACTCCACTGCTATGATAGTGAGACAGTATCTTAGACTCCTTGGACATATGGCCTCCTCTATACCCATGTTGCCACTGGCAAGACTCCATTTGAGAAAACTTCAGTGGTACCTGAGGTCCACATGGAGCCAACATTTCCTACCCCTTGGACCACAACATTCCCTTCCTACCATGCCTAAGGAAGGAGATCTTTTGGTAATTGGATTAAGTCTCTCGCAATCCAGGACTTCCATTACAACCCCCTCATCCCAGTCCATGAGATGTACACAGATGCCTCATACCTGGGTTGGGGAGCTACTATGGGAAGCTTGAAGGGGCAGGGCACATGGGTAAACCCCTTCAAGTGGGAGCACATCAACATTAGAGAAATGAGGGCAGTCCTCCTTGCTCTGAGGGCCTTCCAACACATTCTGAAGCAAGGCCCCCTGAAGTTGTTCACAGACAACACTACAGTTTTCTGGTATGTGAACAAACGGGGGGACAAAATCTTACTTGCTATGCAGACTTTCACTCCTGGGAATTGGAGGCCCAACATGGAGTCACCCTGCAGGCAGTCTGTATTCCCTCAGCTCAGAACACTCAAGCAGGCACTTTGAGCAGATCCATATCACAATCCCATGAATAGATGCTACACAGGGATGTGTTCTTGGATGTAGTCCAGAAGTGGGGTACACCACAAATAGATCTTTTTGCCTCCCCTCTGAGCAGACAACTTCCACTCTTTTTTGTACCTGGGCATCCAGCTCCCTAGCGAGGGCAATTGATGCCTTTTGTATGTCATGGAAGGGGATGTTTATCTCTGCATTCCCCCTCCCACTTCTACAAAACGTCCTGTTGAAAATTCAGCAGGACAAACCAAAAATCTTGATGGTGATTCCCTTTTGGCCAAAACAGCATTGGTTCCCCCTCCTTCTGCATTTAGCTAGGGGCAGTCATCACAAGTTACCTCACAGAGTGGACCTTCTCACACAGGACAAGGGATCCCTAATCCATCTCCACTTGGACTCTCTGAACCTAATCCTGTGGGTGATGAGAGTTTTGATCCCTTTCAGACATCTTTGCACTGAGGACATGCTTAATGTCCTGCAGGAGGCCAGGAAACTCAATACTAGGAGATCTTATTTGTCCAAATGGAAAGGATTCTCCATATCTTCAAAGACAGCTAGACCCATTTCAAGGACAGGTCCCATTAGTGCTGTCCAACCTGTGTGAATTGTTGCAAGCAGGGTTGACATGTTCTTCTGTTAAGGCCCACCTAGGTGCTATTTTGGCTTGTCTGACTCTTGACCCTCCTCTTGTCTCCCGCTCTCCCATAAAGTTACTCTTTAAGGGTGTACTGTACCTCAGGACCCCCCAGGAGGCCAATTCCAACCCCGTGAGGCCTGAACTACATTTTACAGAAGTTCGCTGTTGCTCCTTTTGAACCAGCATCAAAAACCTCTCTAAAAATATTGCACTTGGAAGCCCTGACATCAGCCAGGAGAGTGTCAGAGCGAGCTCCAGGCCTTCATGGTCACCCCACCTTTTCTAATCTTCCACAAGGATACAGTGACCCTAATGACCAACCTGTCCTTCATGCCTAAGGTGGTCAATGAGCTGTCCCTGAACCAATGTATTCACCTCCCCACCTTTTTTTCCACATCACCAGAATGACAGTGAAGAAGAGTCCTGCATTCCCTTGATGTTCACAGACCACTAAGTTTGTACCTTGACAAGACCAAGTCCCTTAGGAGATCAGAACAATTGTTTGTCTCCTTTCACCCCAGAGCTCTGGGAAAAGCAGTGACAAAACGGACTGTTTCTGACTTTATTTCCAGGGCCATCTCCTTTTGTTATACCTAACATGGCAAACATCTGACCTCAAAAAATTAAAGCCCACTCCACTAGAGCCATGGCTTCATCTGGAGCCTTCTTCAAAAGGTTGGACACTGCTTCCATTCTAGAGGCAGCTACCTGGACATCTGTCCATACCTTCACCAACCACTACAAACTGGACCATATTTCCAAGTCTGGGTCAGGGTTTGCTAGGGCAGTCCTGCATGAATTATTGGAAAACAGTTCCATACCACCCTCCTCTTCTTCCCTTTGAGCTTTGGCACTCACCCAAAGTTTTTTTTTTTTTTTTTATTTTACATTTGTTTACCAGGATAGTCTAGCTAGACACATGTCCCTTTTTCAGCAGACGTATGGGGAGAAAAGTGCCACATAGAAAAATAAACAGTAGTGCAATAGTCAAGTAACAGTAAACGACAATGCAATGTAGGATAACGTTAAGCAAATGTAGGATAGTTGTTTAAATACAACATTAGGCATTCTCATGCAAAATATTCAGACAAATAATACTTTGGCTATTGCAATATATGATAGGAGAATGGACCAACCATGGCTACATATAATGTGAACCAACCATGGCTACATATAATGTGAAATAAAAATCATAGAGAAGTAGTACTTGATTGGTCTCAGGAATACAAATAGTGAGGAAAGAAAAGATAATTTAGACGGTAGGAATAGTCAGTGAAAGTAGAGAGAATATTGGGACTTTTTTGTTTAAATGGAAATATCGACAGGCCTGAGGATATTTGTGACCGGATTAATCAGGGGTATAACAGGGACACAACCACCTGGATAGAAGATGAGTTTTTAGAGTAGTTTTAAATTGAGCTAGGGATGTGGAAGTAATATTTGTCGGTAGTGTATTCCCGATTTTTCCTATGTGATTTGAGAAGCGGGAATCACCTGACTGATTTTTGGAGACATTGATTTGAATGTGGTGTTTATTGGTGGAGCGTAATGATCTGTTAGTGGCATAAGGTTGTAGTAGGGTTTTTAGGGCAGTTATTTTTTCATGGTTTAACTGAATGTAATGTAGGAGCTTGGGGAATTCTAAGTTGTTTGAGAGCAATACAATGGTGGTATCTGGCTGGATAGTTCATAGCTTATCTGACAATTTTATTGCAACAGGATTCGAGTTTTGTATCTCTGATTTCTTTAGGTTTGTTAGAATGGGAGCTGCATACAGCAGTGAGGATCTTAGATGTGTATGGGCAATGGCAATCCTGGTATTCTTTGTTAAATAATGTTTGTTCCTATGTAGTGTACTGAGTTTTTTATGCAATAGTAGAGTTACAGAAGTTTAGTTCAGAGAGAAAATGTACGAGTTGTGTATATGAAACAGGATTCACTTTATATCCTTGAAATACTGATGTCGAAATTCAGTATTTCGAAGCTGTAAAGTCAAATTTTTGAAACATAGAAAACTCAGAAGTGTGAAAATCAAAATCTCTTACACCGGAGATTTGAATTTCGCTCTACTACTGCGCGCACACACGCACACGCACAAACACAAGCTCTCTACTACATAAAAGCAGGGGGGCCCACCTACTGAAATATTCTAACTCCGAGGTTGCACTACACACGAACACGCACACAACACCATCACACAAGCTACATTCTGCTCGCACACGCACATCACAGCAACAAAACACACTAACACACACCACAGCCCTTACCCAAAATCCTTACACACACATACACACACTTACCTGAATCCATAACCACAGCGGAACCTCAGCGCGAAATTCAAAGCCTCCGGTATTCGAGGTTTTGAAATTTGCGCTTCTGAGCTTTCGCTCTTTTCAGGATTCCACTTTATGGGCTCGAAATACTGAATTTCAACATTTCAATATTTTGAGTTTCTAAAGTGAATCTGTGAAAACATATCAAAGGCTTTTGATAGGTCAAGAAAGATAGAAGATACAAAGTTATTGTTTCTATGACTTTTGGCAGTATTAGTAAATGACATTAGTGCAGTAGGTGTACTATGGAATGGTCGAAAGCCATGTTGGGTGTTAAAGAGATTATTGGTAGTAAGATAGGTAGTAAGATAATTAGTAACTTGCATATGAATGACCCTCTCTAGAATTTTAGACAGTGGGGATGATATTGCTATTGGTCGATAATTATTAAAATCAGTTGAGGAGCCACGTCTATGTAAGGTTGTTATATAGGAGGTTTTCCAAATGGGAGGCACTAGCAGTTCTGTTCTGGATCGATTGATTAATATTGATGTAGGATAGGCTATACCATCTGCTGCTAGATTTAGGTATTCAGCAGGTAAATTGTCTGCTGCTAGAGTTGTGGGTTTTAGCCTCTTCAGTAATCTTTTGATGGTATTTGTTGCTACAGGTTGTAGGGTGAAGATTGAGTTAATGGTGGGAGTGATAGCTGTAGTTTTGAAAGGAGGGGATGTTTTGTTTGTTGGATAGTGCTAAGATGGTGTCAGTAAAGTATTTATTACATTTGAGTAGCTATGTTTTCTGAGTTATTTGTGGTTGTGGGTGGGGTGTACTGATTTTGCCTGGTTGAAGAATATTTTTTATTGTAGACCAGAATTTTTGTAAGTTTTTATGGTGTTTGGTTTGGATTTTTGAGTAGTAGTTTATCTTGTCTCATTTAATCTGTGTCTCTGCTTTATTTCTAAGTTCCTTGTAGGATTGGAGAGCAGATTGGGACTTTGTTTTAGTCCAGTTAACCCATGCTTTATCTCTGACTGAGGAGTATTAATGTTTCCTATTTTAGCCATGGGGCATGGTTGGATTTGACATGTATAAATCTACTGGGGGCTAGAGAATTTAGTATGGAGAGGAAGGTGGAATTTAAAATCAACAGCATCCTGTAGTGGCAGGTGTTTCAAAGGTGTCCATTTACTCTGTTTGTTTGTTTAGATCTATAAGTTTATTGGGGTTGGGGTGTTTTTTAATTTTGTATTTGGTAAAAGTTTTGTAAAAGTGTAGTTTAGTTTGCATGTTTCCTGATTTTAAGTACATAGGAAAATGATCACTGAGAGTACCTGGGAGGCAACTGGAGTGGGGATAAAGGGTTGGCCTGTTTGTTCATATCCAATCTAAAGTGGAGTGTTTCTTAGATGGTTTGTTAATTCTAGTGGGTGTTTGAATAAGTTGAGTGAATCCATGCAGGTTAATATAATTTTTGGGATTAGGAGAATTGTAGTCCTAACCAGTCTATGTTGACATCGCCCAAATTTAGTGTTTCCTGGGGTAGGGTTTTGTTACACCATTGTAATACGTTTTCAAGTATATGGATATTGTCTCCTGGTGGGATATAGATGCCTATTTATGTATCTATGTTTTCTGGAGTTGACATTCAGTTTGACAAATACTGCTTCAGCTTTTGTTAGGTTTGTAAATTTTTCATCTACTGTTTCTATTGAGAGATGATTTTTGAAGAGAGAGGCTACGCCTCCACCTCTTTTATTTATTCTGTCAGTACATATGACGTTATAACCTGGGGGAAGTATTTCATTGCTGGAGGTAGTAGGCTTTAGCCAGGTTTCAATGAGAAGTACAATGTCAGGGTGTAAAGGGAGAGGTTGGTGTGTAGGTCATGGATTTTATTTAGACTGCTTATATTAGTATTCATTATTAGAATATCAGTTTTGTCTCTATTAGGAATGATTGGAGTCTGTCCATTTTTAGACTGTGTACCATTTTGTGAGACTGAGTTGACAGATATACTAGCTGGACCTGGACCTGGGTTTGGTTGCATGTCCCCACTAAGAGTTAGCTTGGAGGCTATGTATAATACTAATTTTAGGAACTTATGTATGTTTTATCATATGTCTGGTATAAACTTGGTATGTTGGGATGAGAACGTAGAGAAATCGTTGATTTTTTTAATGTGGAGCTATTAAAAATGGAACTACATATGAAGATATTTGATGGACTGGATGATGGTTGATAGGAGTATGAGGTTGCATGGAAAGGGGAAGGATTGTTGAGGATAGAATGACAGGAGGTTATGCAAGAAGCAAATGTTAGGATGAGAGTGGTTATAAGTAGAAGTAATTGGTTAGTTACTGTATTAGACAGCAAGTAAGACTTGGTTCTGTTTGTATTAGGAGGTTTGATGTCAGTGGTCATGTTTGATGCGACTGTGAAGATAGAGGATGTATAACTATAGTGGAAGGCTGAATGTAAGATAAAGTAGGGCATAAGATATAGGGAATAAATGGAAATATCCAGAAGTGGGAGTATCTTATGAAGTTAAATAATGTATACACTGTAATTGGGATAGGTAAGGTTAGAACTGAAAAATGGAACCAGTACTAAATGAAAGTGGGTGGAGATAGATATGATAGGATGATTTAAAAGTAGGAGTGGCAAAGAGGATATAAAACCAGAGATAGTGGAGGCGGGTGGAAATGGGGGCAGGGAGGGGAGCACAGTGAGCCCGGAGGGTGAACGGAGCAGGTAGAAACGACAAATAACAAGGCTGTGATCAACAACAGTGTAATGCGATCTGTAAGGAACACCGCAGTACTGGGAATAGAAGGACAGAATAGTTAAATCTTACCATAACCATAGATGTCCTTCTCTTCCATGTTGCAGTATTCTATCCCTCCCTCCTACCCCTTATATTTATAAATCCCTTGTTGGATAACACAGGGCTTGTGGAGCAATCCTGGGACTGTGGTAAGACTGGGGTATTCAGTTCTGAAGAAAGGTACATGCAAACGTCACTTGTATGGCCCATGCACCCTACAGCCAATGTCAGATGTCCCATATACCTTGCAGTGACCAAAGCTTTTGTATACTCTCCAGACATTTTGGTAGCTAACCAGAGGATAACCCTAAGGTTATGAATACTGCAACATGGAAGAAAAGGACCTGTATGGTTATGGTAAGATTTTACACAGTTATTCTTTCCCTCTATCCAACTTTCTAGGGAGAAGGAATGGATGGACTTTTCTCATGGATTTTTCAAGGCCATTATGGCTCTTAGACCTCGTTCATTTTCAGCTTCTCCAACTACTTCACAGAAGATTACTGTAGAATCTTCCTTTGAGGCTGAGGAGGTGATCTCAGATTCAGATGATCATTCCTTAGCATACTCCTCTAGAAGTGGGGTCCTCAGTCTGTCTCTCCAGTCCTGGAGGCTTTTCTTGATGCTTTTGCATCCGTGTCTCTGGTCCGGACTCTCATCCTGCAACTCCCAAGAGGTCTGATAATTTCTACAAAGTTCCATATGAACTTATTTTTTTTTCAAGAATCCTATAGCTGATCTTCAGCCTTCTAAGCATCTGCCAAATGCTAATGCCTTATCCCCAGAAAAGGACAGTAGGGCTATGGACAGGGGGAGAAATTAGGCCTATGCTTCCTCCACCCTGGCCTTCTAGGCCATTAATTATTAGACCCAGATGACCAAGTAACCTCTGTATATCCTTGCCAACTTGAATAAGGTTGTTACTGACATGGCAGGGTCACACTCCAAACAACAGATTTTGTCTTTGATAACTCAAGCCACTCAGGTAGCTAAACATTGCATAAACTGCAGCTGTGATTCTGTTAAAGCGTATTCGTGCAGCTGCTATCAGCTCAGTTATTAGAAGATGCACCTGGTTATGTAATCGGTCTCTCCCTGAAGATTTCAAGCCAGAGATCCAAGTGTTCCCAGTTGACAGGGGCATTCTGTTTGAACCACAGCCAGCTAGTTCATTCAAGACCTTGCAAGAAAAAGCAAAAAATCTGAAGTACTGCAGACAATTCTATTTACCTCTGTGCCCAGATAGAGAAGTTACCCTGTCAAGTCCTCTTCTGACAAAAGTAGTGAACATGGGACTGTAAGACCTAAAGATTTTCAGAAAAACCTGAAAGGGACCCTAGGTGTCTTTTCTGCACTCCTCTCCTTCTCATTCCAACCCTTCCCCTTTCCAAATGACTCGCCTTTTCTGTTATAGATTGAGTAAAGATCACTGCAGACAAGTGGGTACTCGCCATCAAACAAAGTTACAAAATGTCCTGGAAGGGGCTCCCTCCCTTCACAGGATTTCCACCATCTCCCCACAACCAGTTGCATCCCCCCCCCATCATACATAACATACTTTCCCAAAACACCATAAAGCCAATTCTTCCTCAGTTTGTAGGAAGAGGATTCTACTCCAGGTTGCTTCTGTTGCCAAGAAAAAGATGACCGTGGAGACCCATACTGTACCAGTGTCAACTCAACACCCTCCTGAAGGTACTCCCTTTTAAAATGGTCTCTCTTCAGACCTTTCTTCCCTTTATCTTTCCACTGGCCTATCTAGAGTCTTGGGACCCGAATGATGTGTACTTGCATATCCCCGTACACCAGTCTTGCAGGAAATTCCTGGGATTCTCTCTTGGCTCATTGCATTTTCAGTTTTCTACTTTACTCTTTGGGACTTTTATTGCCTCCAGAGTTTTTTCAAAGTGTCTAGGTTCAGTTGTAGCCTTGTGCTGGACTCGGGGAATATTACCCTACCTAGACAATTTGCTAATCCATATTCTATTGTTGCATCACAAGTTCACCCTCGCCCTTCCCCTGCAACTGGCATTCACTGTCCGTTTCAAAAAGTCCTTCAACCCTCTCAAGGGGTAGTTTTCTTGGTTTCCAGACTAGATACAAAAAACATGCATGCAGGCATTCCTGCTCCAGAGAAAGTGCAAAGCCTAACAATTTACTTCCGATCCCTTTTACCTCTGCCAGCCTGATTTGCAATTGGGGGCTCAGACTTTATCACCACAATTCAGATATCTGTGACCAGTTGTAAAAGTCACATGTATGAGGTCAGTAGTTTTCCCAGAAGTGTACTGTTTTTCACTCGCATTACATGGACATATGCTAATATATACCACCTACAAAAAAGCATTTTTTATCTACTAAATATGGCGTACTTCTCATCTTTGACAAACTTTTACTCAAACCAGCTTTCTTTTTAAGTGCAAAAGAGGTGCAGAAGTTATCAGTTGGCTTTATTTTAAGGAATTTCAGCACACCTAATTTGATTTCTTTTTACAACTTTGAAGAACAGGCATTTCATTGATTATTTTTAATAAAATCCTGACTATTCTACTCTGAAGTACTTCAAGTTCAGAATTTAAATGTTGGGTTATCACACCCACATACTTGAGAATTTTGATGGATTGTCGCATCCCTATCCTGAACACAGGGGACTGGGAGGGCTTACCGTTTTCCAGTAGACTCTGGCAATTTTGGGGGAAAATTATTGAAATGCCAGCTTTTTAACTTTCAAGTGTGCCTAACGTTAAAGAATTCTTCATGAGATGTGTACTTAACTGGAACTACAGCAATGGTAAGTTTTCACCTCTGTTCTGGAGTCTTTGCTTAGCCGTATGTGTAGCTACATTGAGCACAGCTGTTTAATGTAAAAGGTAACTAAAAACTGCCAGAGTCTGCATGTTGTATAATTACCAAAACATAAACAGCAAAAGTTACTGAGAAACTGGATACAGCTAGTCGTTCAGCTTGCTGTCATATGATCTATTCTGGGGCTCTAAATGTTCATTCATTGCTGTGGCTCATGCACTAACACAACATACATTTATGTCAGAGAAAACAACTTTTAACCCGAAGAGCTAATTCTGCATGATTACCACATCAAAGTTCTTGAAAACATTCAAAGTATCAGCTTCTCCACTGTACTTAAGATCTGCACGAAAGTAAACAAGTGCCATTATGTAGGTTACTCAGTACTCGCACAGTCTCATCGCATACAAAAAATTCCATTTTGAGAATGTTTAGCTGTGTATGTTTGCAAACATTCTCAATTAAAAAAAAAAAGTCCAGAAATTTAACACTGCAATGATTTTCACATACTTCAGAATAATAGGAAAAGCAGTGCTTATTTTATACTTTTTATTTTTGTGATTGCAGCACAAACTGCTGTCGGATTATTTGTCATCTAAAGTAGGGAAACACAGTAGTCCATATTGTTGTAAAAGTACCCAAACTGAAAAGTCCTACAACACTGCAAATTGCAGCTTTGCTAATATGCCAACGTACTACTGAAATGAATGTGCTTAGGTTCCATGGCAGAATATTGAAGTAGAGAAGCCTTTAAACATAAATCCCATTTCAGCAGTCTAAAAAAATCAACAAAAACCTAAAGCCCATATTAAATTGAATTTCAGTCAACTGCTGTTGGTGTGCTAAGGGTTGTTGTTGTCTTTCGGCTTTTCCTGGTTAGGGGTCGCCACAGCAGACCTCCGGTCCACTAATGATTGGCAGTAGATTTTCATGAATGCCGAGGTGCCAGCTCAGTGTTCAACATTCAACGAAGGTTGGCAGTAGATTTTCATGAATGCCGAGGTGCCAGCTCAATATTCATCCTTCAACGAAGGTACGCCCATTTACGCAAGTCTTTCGAATGCCCACCCAACCGCGGGGAGGACATGCAGACTCCACACAGAAGGCACTCCTCGCACTCCAGCCGAGAATTGAACGGGAGAACCTCTTGCTGTGAAGCAACAACGCTACCGCTGCACAAGTAAAAAATATTTGATTATACACTAAAAATTAATAGACAGCAGGTCATCTTCTTTTGGCTGTTCCTGTTAGGGGTCGCCACAGCAGAACATGTGCTTCCATTTCTTCCTGTCCTCTGCATCGTGCTCTGTCACACCAACCACCTGCATGTCCTCTCTCACCACATCCATAAACCTTATCTTAGGCCTTCCTCTTTTCCTGTTACCTGGTAGTGTTATCCTTAGTATCTTGTGCATTACGCTTGCCTTTAAGTCGAACCCTGGTCTTCTTCCTATTAGCTGACTATGGTCACTTACTTGTCTAAGAATATTGTCTATTTAGTGACCTGTACTTGCTGCCCCTCGTTTTACGTGGGGAAGACAAACTGTAGATTGAAGGACAGGATTTTGAGGCATATGTCTGCTATTAGACTTAAAGACAAGCGTAATGCACTCTCCCTACATGTAGAGAAATATCCAGGACATAGCTTTTTATTTCAGGCCCTACAACACATTAAAGTAGACAATAGGAAGAGTGATGTTTCCAACTACACTGAATACTGTGAAACAAGGTGGATTTTTGAACTGGGGACTAATAGGCACCCAGGACTCAATGGTGTGGTGCCTTTAAGACCGATTCTGAATAGGTGTAGACCTTACATCCAAAATTCTAATTCTTAATTGTTTTTTTATTGGTTTTAGAATGTGATTGGTGTGTGTTTATTTAAATATCAAGTGAACTGCTGTGTATTATATGTCTGAAGAAGGGCTTTGTACCCGAAAGCGCTAGCATCTTGGTATATTAAATTATATTTGTTTATTACCTGTTTGTCTGTGGATCATTTTCTCCTGCTATTTATCTTTGTTGGATTACAGACCTTTACTACCTACCACTTTTTGGGTTTTACTTCTGCTAATTTTTAGGTGGATGAGTTTAAATACTTAATAGACAGCTGGTCTGAAGTATTTTTGCAGGGGGAACACCCTTCCATTCACCACGTAAGGAAATGTTCCTGCTACCACCACAGACCTACTAGTGATATATTCTAACAATATTTTTTACAGTCTATCAGAAAGAAATATTGCACAGTTTTGGAGTAAAAGTAAATTAGCAGCAGGGTTTGCAACACACAGGTTTAGAGGGGGTAGTCTCATGCACTTTACAGGGTTCTTCATGCTACCTTTCACCTTCCATTTCTCAGTACAAAACTAATCTTAACTTGTACACTTTCACTAATATGCGTGCGTGTCTCTCCCTTCATCCCTCCCTCTATATATGTATACGTATTAAATCCACTGCATCAGTGGCACTCGGTACCTCTTCTTCTTCTTTCGGCTTTTCTCAGTTAGGGGTCGCCACAGTGAATCATCTGTCTGCTCATGATTGGCAGTGGAGTTTTACGGTGTCGAGTTGCCAGCCCAGCGCCCAACCTTTCACAGAAGGCACACACACCTAGGGCCAATTTAGAGTATCCAATCCACCTACTGCATGTCTTTGGGATGTGGGAGGAAACTGGAGCACCCGGAGGAAACCCACGCGACCACAGAGAGGACATACAGACTCCGCACAGAAGGCACCCTAGCCGAAAACCGGAGAACCTATTGCTGTGAGGTGGCAACGCTAACTGCTGCACCACCGTAGCCGCCCTAGTACCTCACTGATCGCATTAACAAACACTGCATCTTTTAAGCCTTTTTGCCTGGATGTAAACTCTGTACTCACTGCTACATCTTTGCACTGGACATAACTACACTCTACATTACAGTTCTAATAGGCAGATATAAAAATATTGCCCTGCATATGAAAAACACCTTTTTCTCTTCTTGAGACTAAATAACTTTTGGGATTTTGCACTGCACACTGTTTTGATTTTTGGGTTTGCAGGGCTGGTTTTGTATGGATCAGTATTTTTTATGTTTTTTGTTTTCTGCCCAGTGGCAGTGCAGTCATACTTTTGTGGAAAAGAAATCAAGCTGATTCCCAGAATTATATCCCCAACCCATGCTGGTGTAAGCTTGTGGTAATCAGGCAATCCAGTGTTTTTTTAACTGAATCAATATGGCATCTAAAATGAATTATGTTCTTGCTGGTGATCATTAAGAGGAAATAAAGTGCAAAAAACTAACATACTTCATTCAGTCTTCCTGGTTTCTGCTTGTATGGTTGCAAGTGCAGTGGATCTCTTTAACACTGACATGAAAGTTTTACCTAAAGGCAGCATATTTGGTTGTGTAAATATGTAGGCTGCCGCACCCTGTTAATACATGATCTATCTTTCCTGGTGCAGCATTACATCACGCTAGGCAGGAAACCGGTTCCTCTGTTGAAAACTTAATGTAAACAAGCTACCCTGAAACAAGACTGTTTAAAAAGTAAAGCAGAGAGTTATATTTTGTGGGTGTTTTTTAGTGAATGTATATTTATATATAGTTGTTATCTACTCTCATTGTATATTTTGTACACTTGTATTTTCAACCAAAAGGGGGGATATCCTCTTATTGTATACTAATGGCTGTAAAGTCTACAATCTGTATGCTACTACTCTGTAATGTCTCTTTTGTAAATTCTTCTTCTCTCTGTAAACTGTTTTTCTCCCCAAGACTCCGCTGAAAACGGACACCTGTTGTCCAGTCGGACTATCTTGGCAAACAAATGTTAAATAAAATAAATAAATATACTCGTGCGTACTAATTTAGGGGTCTGAAAGAGAGAAAATTGTAACAAGCCATTAGTAGAGAAGCTGTGCTACAGTGAAACAGAAAATGAAAAGTGGGTTAAAAGTGGAATCAAACTCCTGGCTTTGGGAGTGGTGTGTCAGTGAACATACTCCTATTATTACAGTAGCCCTTGGTCTGATACCATTGTGAGATACCTGGCTGCTTTCTGTTGTGTATTCCTGATCTGATATTTTATCCTTATTACTATCCGAAGTGGGCCGCTCAACTCACTATGTATCACGGCCACTTGCTGGGTGAATTCTTACTCTGCCCCGCTTTAACCACTGAAATAAACAACTTTTGTAGTTTTAATTTCGCCAGGAATGCTATTGCCTTTCTTGGCCTTTAGGGTAATTTCTACGTCCTCCATTTATTGCCCTGGTCTTCTATAGAAGCTACTATAAAAACATCAGGTCATCCTGATACCCCTGGTAGCATTAGTAAGCTAGCATTATTCATTGGCATCTGCGCAGGCAGAAGCAGCGCAGAGACCCAAAAGATGCCATCTTGACTTACAGCAGGTGGTAGTATATATATTTGTGGTTCTTCATTTCATCAGCTTCAGTGGCCACAGATTCATTACTGTTTTTTTGTGATGGAGATGAGGGTGGAATTTAAACATAGTCTGTGGCTCCTTAGATGGTCCAAGTTCAATGGTCCACACTACCTACCACTGAACTAATTGTATTTATATGGCTTCATCCAAATGTAACTTCAGGGATCTGCAGAAATCCAGGTGACACCCCAAATGTAAGTATGTGATGTGACAGGCTTTGTTTTCTCCCACATTCATTTAAGTTGGGGTCTGTATCCCCTGTGTCTACCAGCTGGTGTCAGTCATTGCTGGGACTGGCTGTGATGTCAGGAGTGGAATAGCTCTCTAACCCAAAATCTAAACATCAGGCTGACACTGACAGCCAGTGTCCAATGGATATGCACCATTTCACACATTTGCTGTGCTATGTTTTGTTACAGCAACCTTCCTAAAAAAAGTCAACAGCATTAGAAATGCTGACCGATTCCAGGCATGCAGAGAATAGACATACAACGATTAGGGTAGGTGGAAGAAAAGGAAAGTAGGATGTGCAGCTTATCCAGAAATTGAGCAAGACTTTTCAATAACTGCAATACGTGCAGTTTCTGAATTGTCACTCCACTTAATCTCATTCCAAGTCTAGCTGCTAACCAAGAGATTAATGAAGTCGGGAGCCATAAATGGAAAGGACTTCAAAGCTGTTCTGAAATGTGTAAGAATTCCCAAAAGCAGAAGGTTGATGAAGGCATAAAAAAACTTGGAAACAAAAAAAGGTAGAAAAACGACTTCAATGGCAGATGCTTGTGCATTATTTTTAGATAATTCACATGTTCCTTTACCCAGGTACATGCTGTCTGCTTTGTCGCATATATTTTTTTTGTTATTGAAAAGGTAGACAGCAGACATGATTCATCACTCGTACTTTTCCCACAGCACTAATGAAACACCACACCCAGTACTGAGTCTTGATGTATGCTACACCTGAATGCATTCTGTGACTTGTGGGAAGCACAATGACTTCCTGAATGTCTGAGAATATGTGGTGTCAAAGCAGACCTAGACAGAGTTATCAGTTGTCACAGCTAGATCATTCTGTCTGTCTCTGAAAATGCAGTCCGTGAGCAGTTTGCAATACTTAGCCTGGGAAGTGGGAAAGAGCAAAGTGAGAGAATATTAAGAAAGGGATGTATACATACTGAGCTTAGGCTATGCAGGCATACACGTACTGAATAGTGAGACCTACAGAACTGATGGTCAGCAAAATATTTAGACCACCAATGGTGTGGACAGTTGTGAATCAGCTGTCCTAATAGGGACTTGGTGGAATTCTGGTAAGATGGCTGGTGACTAGCAGTGTACCCTAGCAGTCGATCCTTGCTGCTGTATTTTGGTTATATTTATAATAAGATATTACACCCTTTCTCAGAAAGTGGGCTTGTCTGTTTGTAGCTGACCACAGAATTCCTACTATATTAGTAAGGTGGTGGCATTGTCCAAAAGAAAGCAGTTTGGGTTAAACACTTTAAAGTGCTAAATAATGTGTTTTATGGGAAGGAAGCCCAAACTGGTATACAAACTGAAGTGCAGTGTTGGAAGAGGTGAAGTAAAGGACTAAGTAGCCATTATCCGACCTAGCATGAACAATTCCTTAACTCTGGTGGCTGTTTCTAGGGTCTTCAGAATGTTTGGCTATGCAGCTGCAGACTTCTGTGATTCAGAGGGTCCTACCCCCTTCCAGCATATAGTGTCTGTGTTTGGGGATCATCATGCTCCTGGTGATATGGAGTCAAGGATGATAAAGATTATTAAAGAATGAGTTCCTGGGAGGAAGCATCACTAGGACCTACAGTGATTTCTTTATTAGCTCCATATTTTTAAACCACCTGCCTTGTTGCTGGGTGGATTACTTGACATCTGTTGAAATCTGCCCTCTTCCTTGGCACAGACAATTATATATTGATAATGTTAAAAATCTGGGATCTTGTCATAATCTGCTGTTTTTCACTATCATCAGATTCCATACTTCTGAGGATTCCTTGCTTTCACCCATACAGCATCTGCAAATTAATCTCCTACACTGCACTGGGATCCACATGAATCTCACTGCACTTAAACGTATGGTAACCATTTGAAATGTTGAGACCAGCTTCGAGTCTCAAAATGCAGAGACTGAATGGCTGAAAGGATGAACTTACTAAGTCCAAGATGACATTTCTCCGAACCTTTTCTCTGAGGTATGGTGATCTGAGTCTGTGTATATAAGTTTTGGGGATGTAGAGAGGACTGCTTCTCCATCACAAAAAGAAGCTTTAAGGAGAGCAATTTTTGTGATTCACTCTTCTCTGGGTTTTTGGCTCTTTTCTGGCTTTTTGCCACTCAGCATTTTGAGTGCTGACATTTCATTGGGGAGTCCAGATGTATAGTAGTTTCACACATCTCATCTAAGATCTGCAGTAATTTTACATACTGTAGATAGACAATGCAGATTTCTCCTGTATTCCTTTTAGACTGTAAAGGAATCTACCACAATGCATCCAGGCAATGCAATAATGTTATTATTCCTCTTGACAGCTTAGAATTATTCATTACATAGAGTTGTATAGTAGACAGAAATGCCAGTCCTAAATGTTGCAGTTTTGGCTGTACCTACCCAAACGTACATATGATCTGTTAACGAGTCACATTAATGTTCTGAATTGATCCCCTAAAGGTCTCTGGGCCCATGCTATGCCCTAACCTTTCCTTTCATACACATTTCTTCAGATGACTCACTCTCTGATCATGACCAGTTGCAGTAAGTGTACAAGAGTTCAGGTTTGCAGGAAAGTTTAGTGTGCTCCTGCTATAGCAGGCTGGTTTATTCTGAGCTGTAGTCTGTTCCATGCAATACAGCTATAGACAGGTTTACACTGTATGTAATCTGTAGACTGCAACTTCTGTAATGGCTGTTTCTCACAGAGGTGCCCAGTTTTTGATAATGTAGTAGATGGGTGCATAAGTAATACTATGTAAGGAAATTTATACTATGTAAGGAAATTTAATGTACTGTAAATGTATTGCAGGTACATTTATAAGCTATTGGCTTACTTACTTTTGCTGATCAGGTTAATCTCACTAGACCTGTGGTCTGTTTCTTGGGGAGATGTGTGGTGGTATCTTTACAGGGGTAGGGGAAATGTGGCCCGGGTACTGCGGAGGTTTCCCCTACTCTGTAATTTATAAAGTTTAAGCTGTTAATAAACAGCTTTACTGTGTTCAGTGAGTGCCATGGAAGTTTTAACCTCCATGTATGCTATTTAAAATTTGCAGCTGTAGTACACACTGAGCTGCTAATAAGGGTTGTGTATTGTTTTCCACTGTCATTACTTAAGAAATTATATGATCTTTTGGTGATGTAGGATATTACTAGGATAATTTGGTTTGAACCAAGTAGAATAATAAAGTCTTTCCTAAGTAAACTGACAGCCTGTCATATTTTTGTCTCAAGTCATCACTGCATCTTCTAGACCCAATCCAATACCTGGTATCAATGCCCTGCTAGATTTTTTTTTATCACTAATGTACTTTCCAGATTCGTACCATCCCATGTGTATCCAAACTCCCTGGGAAAACATTGCTTTTGTCCACAGCATGGTCATTTAAGAAGCCCATAGCTGAGGTTGTCCATTTTGAGGAGAGATTATTCCCTACCAAGATGGTAACATCTCTGCTGTTTGGAGGTTAAACTGGCTTATTTGGGGCACAATCTGTGAAGAAATTGATCCAGCCATTGCCTTGGACACATACCACTCAAGTTTGAGACACTTCAGAGATTCATAATTGGCCTCAAAAGTTTTAGTTATCAGGACAGACTGGGAGCTGTGTCTGTGTACTCAGTCTCGGCCTCCTCGGTGGAGATTTCTGTCTGGCCTTTCGAGCCATGAAAGATCCATCCCTCTTTGAGTTCCTATTCTTTCAAAGAACAAATGGTACCTTGAATACCTGGTTGAAGGAAATAAAACCCTCATTAGCAGATTAATAAAACATGTTGGCAAGATAGATTCATATTCAGTGTATCCTCCACCTCGGCAACAAAACACCTTTGCCACCTTCAGGGTAAACATAGATAACTGTATGGGCAAACTCCAATTCTCCCCAGGTCTGTCTTTGCCTTTCCCCCCTTGAGGCTGGGGAAACTTTTGAAAATTTGGCTTGTAATAGTCTTCATATTGATTGTCTAGTATTTACCACCAATGAACCTACACACAATACACATATATAATATATATATATATATATATATATATATATATATATATATATATATATAACATTTTCCTTTACCCGCAGAGGTTAATGAAATCTTGCCATAAGCATTTGAGGGCTGTGTTCCTTCCTCTCTCCAGGGAAAGCTTGTCTTTACACTCTTACCTTGTGAGATTTCCACTTCTCCATTCAGTGGTAAGAGTCAGAGTGAGAGTCAGTGAGGCATCATATGTCCGGGTAATGAGGGTGGGATATTTTGGATATGCAAGGAGAGAAAGCCCTAACTGGGATGGGTCATAGCATGACATCTGACATATTACTGCATTTGATGACCAATAACTGTCACTTCTCCCATTGCTGCTGGACATGGTAACCTGTCTTTCAGCTGGGAAATGCTTACCTATCTCTAACAGGAAGTACCCACTTATAGACCATAACTCAAGATTCTTTCCTGTGGATGGACAAGATGAAATCCACTCATTTTTCACCCCCCCTGTTTGCCTTCTGCAGTACTAAACTTTGGATATATTTTTGATTTCTTTGATCTCAAGAGTCAGAAAACGCAAAAGATATAAGCACCATTAGATGCGAGATCAAAGAACAAATTTAAAGAAAGAGGTCAATAGAAGGAAACCCAGGATATCAATAATGATTATGATTTAGACATTAGAAGGTAATACAGAACTACCACCCTAAATGCCAAAACAGTCTGTATCTGGAAAAATAAAAGATTGTGATGAGTCACCTCAAACTTCATTACTGACTTACTAGTTCACACCTGTACATGCTTCAATACTGTAGCATTGCTGCAGGTGAACTGCTTGCTTGCTACTAACATTAAGTATTCTTTCTCTCTCTGTACCCCTGAGGTCTCAGGAGTTCTCAATTTACATTTCCCTGTTAGAACTCAGACATAACCCCGCCCCGATAAGGGAAATAAAAGATTATGCACAAGTTGCTAGAAATGATAAAATGGATGCAGTTCAGACATGTTTGCTTCATCCCTCCTCCTTCAAGATTGCAACCAGATCAGTTTCAAACCTTTAGCCTTCATCTTTAAGTCATCACTTGTAACTAGAGTAATTGTATTTAATTTTAAGCAGGCTTTAGTTATACCCCCTACCAAGTGCCTTGTCATTATCATCCAGCCACAGTCCTTGCTGATTTACCAGATTCTTCCAAATATTGCCTACCGTAAGCGTTTGACCATGTCATCAAGTATGGAATGTTTGTGTACATGCTTATTAAGAGTTCTAGAAGTTCAGTCCTCTGGCTGTTAGTGTGTCATGGGTTACAGATATAGCATGATCAAAAAGGGACAGCTTATTGGAAATGTTGTGCGTGTATGTATGTCTGTGTGTGTTTATAGGTTCATAGGTAAGTACTAGGCTATCTGCCCAAGGGCATTTATAAGCCTAGCCAGAATGTGTTGGCTTTCGCCACCCCCTTAGATTAATTCCCTGTGCCTCTGTCCAGCAGAGCCATTAGTTCCCTGTGCTACTGTCCAGCAGAGCCACTGCAGTGATCCCCGGGGTAAATTTTCTGTTCCCCAGGTTTCTCTTGAAGAGTGTTAGTGAGGGGCTCTGCCTGACGTATTTTGGAATCCTGTTCCAAAGCATGGGGAGTCTCTGGCATAGGAATCTATCCCTCCAGCATGTCCTATTTATCATTGTGGTGAGGTTTATATCTCTAGAGTATGTGGCTCTCCAGGATTTTTTTTTTCTTGGGTGGAGCATGTCCTTCAATTCTGGGTTGGACATGGCCTTGTATATCAGGCAGAGATCACCTCTGAGTAAGCGGTATGCAACTGAGTACAGCTGGAGTTTCTTGAGTCGGGCTGCATAGGGCATCTGTTTGAGGTCAGTAATCCTCTTGGTTATATGTGTATATATATATATATATATACACACACACACACACACACACACACACACACACACACACACACACACACACACACACACACACACACACACTTATATACTGCTATGTCAATGTTGCAAACATTAACATGTTGACAAAGAAACATTTAAATGCTATTGCGCATGCTCCGAAGCTAATCCTCGAAACATGGCAATAAGAAAAAAGAAGTGTTTTTTTTTTTTTTTTTGCAGGGGAAAGCCCCTTGCACCTACTACATGTAGGGCTGTCACCGAACACCCTGTACTGTTTATTTATTCTAACTCTGAGATCACACAATCCCTGGGGATTATCCATTCTTGCACAACTGTGGACCACCTGTATAGTCACCCAGAAAAGTGTCAACAGTACAGAGGTTGATTTTTGCTAAAATCTCCTAATACTAGGGTAAGCATATCTATGCATAGATTCTATGCATATATATATATATATATATATATATATATATATATACATACACACACACATGTATGTGTGTGTGTGTGTGTGTGTATTTATGTATGTATGTGTGTATATATATATATTTATATATATATATATATTTATTTATATATCTATATATATATATATATTAGTGTGTGTATATATTTATATATATATATATATATATATATATATATATATATATATATATATAAATAATGTGTGTGTGTATAGGTTGGTACTAGGCTATCGGCCCATACAAGCCTAGCCATAACAATTCCCTGGATATTTCTTCCCACAATATATATATATATATATATATATATATATATATATATATATATATATATATATGTATATATATATATATATATATATATATATATATATAAAATACATATATATATATATATATATATATATATATATATATATATATATATATATATATATATATATATATATATATATATATATATATATATATATATATATATATATATATATATATATATATATAAATAACAAAATATATAATATGGGTCTACTTTGTTTCACTGAAAGCTCATTTCACAGAAATTCAATTCATCCTGACCAAACTGCTGAAAACTCAAAATTACTGAAAACTCATTTCACTGAAGTAAAGTATACTGGCACTGTGTAGAGTACTGTAATGCAAGTAAAAGGTATATGCCCTTTTTCTCACTGTAGTGCAATCCTGGAGTTAGTATATGCAGTTGGGGGGTTCGGGTGTGTGTGTGGGGGGAAAGCCCCCCACTAGTTTGGTATTATATTTCACCGAGAGCTTCAAAACAATACATTTTAAACTGTGGACATGCTTTTTTCTTTAAACATTTCAGTATTCCTAATTTGTTCCTAGGTTCTTTCTGTTTCTCCTTTTACATTTTTCATTTCTCTCATTGCAGTACTGTCTTCCTTTACTAATTTTACTTAAATATGACAATAATTCTCTTTTCCTTGCAAGAAGTATATTTGCTTGAATAACAACTTCATCTTCTCTTGATTAGTCATCCAACCTTTGGACCAGTTTTTATAAAATGTTCTTATAGGATTGTGATATTTTCATAACTGTATTATTATCGTCTTTCCTTATTCATTATATTTTTCCTATTTTTGTATATTCATTGTTTTTTTTTTCTCTAGCCATATTGCTAGATGATCAGAAAAGACTGTTTTAATTATATATCCTTCTCTTATAGTTAATCCTTCTGATACTATGAAGTAATTTATTTCAGTTCTATAAATACCCTCCTATAAGTCCCTGAACTTTTATCTCAAAGTATTAATTTAATGCATCTCACATTTTTCCTGATAGTTTCATTTCTTTATTTATGCTTGCCTATTAAATCATGATTGAAATCTCCTGTCAGTATAATATTCATATTTTTCAACACAATCTAGGATCTGGTGAAAATAAATGTTCTTTCTTTACAGTTAACGTAAGTATATAATTATTCCTCCTCTTATCAATAATAACTGTTGACTTTCTTTTCTTCCGAATACATTTTGGTCATATATTCTATCCATTTTTTGTAACCTTGTTATTATTCTCATAAAAAAAATATAATCCATATTCCGTTATAAGTCTCCAATTTATCTTCTCTTTATTTCCTTTTTTAAAACTCCTGTACATGTCTCTTTCTCTTTAATTTCCAGTTTCTAACCATTCATTCATAACTTCTATAAAAATTATTTTATGAAACTCATTCATTTCTTTCTTTATACGTATCATATTCGATTCCATCCAGTCCTGTTGCAGAATTCATGTTACTGTCTTTTAGAATTTCAATCAATTCTCATAGTTATTTTTTTGTTTTAAATGCTCATCTTCATTATTTAATTTTTCACCTGAATAAATTTGTTCCATGTTTTCTTGTCTTTTAACAAATTATTCCAATACATATTCTTAAATTATTTTGTATATTCCTTCTTGCTGTGTTATTTGCTTATCATCTTTATTCTTTAATTCTCTTATTTTACTCAAATGTGGTGCTACCTCTTCTTTCTTTCCTTGTAAACAATATTTGTTTAGATAGCAAGTTGTTAATTTTAATTTGATTCCGTTTATGTTTCTTTCTTTTTAATAAAATCGTTAATTGTTTTCTCTAACAAATTTCTGACTTAATATCTTGCAACTCTTTTTCTTTTCTTTTCTTCCTTATACATTCTAAAACACTTTTTTTACATTTCTGTTTAAAATTAAGCCACCAAGCGGTCCAGTTCTCATAAAACTCTCTCATATTCATATGATTTTTTTCCCATAATTCCATAAATTCATTTTTCTATTCTAAATCTAATTCCATTTCATTAATTCTCTTTATTCCTTTTTTTGATTTTTATATATTCTTCATTTAACTGTACTTGAACCCATATAGCCACATGATCCAAAAATCCAGCAGACTTAATATATTTTTTTTTTTACTTTTGGACCATCTGATATTAAAACAAAATCAATATCTGTCCTAATGTTGTTCCTTGGCCCACTGGTTATTCTCCCATACAACTAACTTTCCACTTCTCATGATTTCGTTAACCATTTAAATATCACAATTGCTCTTATTTATTCTTAAATATACAGTTAAAATTGCCCATCACTATAATGTCCATAGTTGCACAAACATATTCAAGAATATTTTTAAACAGGGAAAAAACACAAAATACGACTCCAATGCAGCACCAGTTAAACTGGCTTCTTCAGAGTCATAGTGCACAAAACATTTGAACACATATAAATACTAAACACATCCAGTCGTAGTCTTAGTCGTAGTCTCTTTGTGGTGGAATAAATTTTATTTATTCAGTTATCTGCTGTGTGTTGTTATTTATTTTTCATTACCATCGGGTGGCTTTTGTCTGTCTCATTGCCTTTTTACTTATTTTTTGGTCATATTTTTGAATATTTTTAAACAGCATTTCTCTCTCTCTTTTTTGTTTACATATGCATATAAAGCTATAATTCTTAACACATTTTTTCCATCTCAAGTCCATTACCATAATTCATCCTAGCTCCACTATGGTTACAGCTAATATTTTAATGCATTCTTGCCATAATATACATATGCTCGCACACATTTCTTTGCCCAAGTTGCAAACTACCACACCATTCCAAAGTTTTGCACTTTGTATTCTTTCTTTATCTGTTAATGTAATATCATCTAAAATAATAATATGTACATATACTGCAGAAAACCATTGTAATATACCGTTTCTCCTCTAAGATTTTTCATACTGTGCACATTTTAAAGCTAATATTTTCAGCTTTTAAGAATGGTTAGTGTAGTAAAATGTTTTTCTTTCCTTTCTTATTTTGTCTAAGCATTATATTTTTTTAATTTTCTTTTCCTTTCTTTAACTATTTTTCCTGTCAAATTGTTTTTATTTCTTAATGCATGCCTGTCAGCTTCTTCTTTACTTGTCCGTTTCTTTTTCCATGTTACTTTCTTCAACTTCATGTACAACCTCTTTATTGGTCACATCTTTTTGTACATTTTCTTGTACAACACATTTTCCTTTTTCTCCTGTGTAACTTCATTTACATTTTCTTGCACATTCAATTCACATTCTAGCCATGAATGACCAGTATCGTCACATTTGTTTTGCACTTTAAATCACATTTTTTGCATTATGCCCTGTTTTACCACACAAGTAAAATCTTTTTTCATCACATTTATTGATTAAATGATAATTATTTTCCACAAAAATAACAAGTCTTTGGTTGACCCCTGTATTTCACAAACCCTTATTACCATGAACATTAATAATACTAGGTACATGCATAACTATCATTTTCCATTTTCAGTATTACTCCAATCCCATCCCCAAGTCCATAGTCCTCTTTCATCATATATTTTTGTAGTGTCCATTATTTTTTTACATATGCTTAACAGATGTTCTTTCAGTTCTTTTGCTTCAACTTCACTTGTCTGTAAAAAAGCTTGCTCCACATATTCTGACTATGGATAAATAGTTTTATTTTGTTCATATGCACTCAAAAAAAATTTCCATGGCCTGCCCAATCTCAAATATCAAGTCACTAAAAGTCTCTTTATTAATTAAAATAAATGCTCTTACCTCTTTTGCTTTGACACCCAGAGGCGTTATGACAAAGTCCCAAACCTCATACCTGTCCAAGAGTTCTTCTTTTTTACTGTTCACACGTACTGTGTACTTCTTTTTGTTTCATTTATTTCTTCTTTGTACTTTTCCAGTAGTTTGTGCATAAGTTTTTGTCTCTGGAACGTTTTCTGGTACAGTCTTTTTTCCCCTTTTTCTTCTATTTTTTTCCATGATGTCTCTATATGAAATTGCACTTTGGCTTACAATTTCTTCCAAATAATCTTCCCGCAACCCCGCCCAATTGGAGGGTCATAATTATGCATTTTTCAGAGGTAACCATCTCCTTCAAACAATCTCCTCTGAAAGTTTTACTCTGAATCCATCTCTGTTTCAGCTACAGTCTCCTTTTCTCCAGTGTCACTGTTTTTTCTGCACCCACATTATCGGAAAAAAAAAACTTCTGGTAGCAATACTACCATTTCAGCTACATTTTCTGCAACTTTCACTCCTGTTTCAGCAAAGGCTGAATCAGCCATGTTTTCTCCCTGTTTCTTTGGACCACTTCTGTGCCTGGAACAGGAAGTCTGTTGTGTCACACACAAATCCTTCCCCTACTACTAAGAGTAGGGGAAGTTCCCTGATTATCTGGCTAAATTTCCCCTAAAGGTATAAATACCTTCTCTAGTTCCACTAAAAACAAGCTATAGTTGGCACTAACACAGTCAACAAAAGATGGACAGACAGATGAACAATCAAATGGACACTATAGTTTTATACCAAAAGTCTTCCATCTGAATTTTTGTATGTCCTTATTGAAAGCCCAATTAGTTTTTTTATTCTTTCCTGTCTCTGTTCACTTTGAATTAGGATAGATGATCAGTGGGACTAAGATCTAATCTGCATTCTGATCTTGTGACAGAAGGCATTTCTATCCCAGATACTAATTTATCAAGGTGCAATGGGCAGGCATGAAGTTTCTTTAGTATTACCAGTGTTCCAACTAAAAGAATTGGAGGATTCACTTCATCTTGTAGAGCACCCACAATCAATATATACAGTGTATATGTTAGGCTGCTGACTGAATCATTTATATTTGTTGGTTACAACTCCTTTTTGAAGCCCAAAAGTTGTTGTAGCACATCTGAATCCAGTCAGTACAGTGACCACTTTATGTAGCACCAACCCTTGGAGCCTTAGCAATAATGCAGATTAATTTTTTGTAGTTATATGGAATCTCCTAAGAATTTATACCTCATCTCCCAGTTTCCTCATCACTTGGAAGGCAATTTGCATTACAGTACACTGTAATCTCATGAAGAGACCTGTTATAAAATGTAATCCAGTGTGGCTAAGTTGTGGATGGGAGCAACCCTACAGAAACGCACAATTTCTGAAAGATTTGCCTATTGTATATTTGCAGACATCCTCACATCTTCTCTACATCACTTTCTATGGAGATGTTTTTCGAGTACCTTACTGTGAACTGACACGTTGTAGGCTAAATAACACTGTCTCAGCCACCCAGGTTCTATTTGTACATAACTGCAGACTCACAGAAGGTAACATTCAGGAGTTCACTTGTTTCAGACTCAGCACTGTAATTTACGGAAATGTTTAGGAAATATGTTTTTATATTCTTTGTAATAGTAAATCTTTTTGACACATTTTATTTCTGCCAGTTACCAAGAATACCAACAAGCAATTAGGCTTGCATGTGTGTTTATTTCTGCCTTTGTGTTCAGTTCATGAGTCTGTTTACTACAGCAGTTTGTAACTTGTCTAAAAATCTTTCTGCTTTTTTGTAGCAAATGTATCTTTGGTCATTACGGGCCATCATGGACCTGTTCTCGAGGGGGATGACATTACTCTGGAATGCCTGGCAGACACGTCTGAAGACATGAGCACATACTACTTCCAGAAATACAGTAAGGTAAGTGATGTCAGACTGCTTTATCATTATAGACATTCATATGTATGTTTTCTTTTTTTTTTTTTTTTTTTTTGGGGGTGGGCTGGTGGTAAGAATTAGAAGGCGTAGGGCTGTCGTGAGTGTACTTCCTGCTTGATGGTAGTCTGCTGTTTCTGCAAATCTTTGTCATTCTGCTCTGCATTTAGAGGAACACTAGGAAAACTGTATAGATGCTCACTGTTGAATTTTGGATGACAGGTAAGTAATATGCAGTTCTCTAGAAGGTTAAAGGTATGGATGTGAGGTCCACCTTTTTTGAAAAAGTAAATCTGTTTGACAGCTGGCATGCCCAAATTTGTTTATTTATCCATTCATCCATCCCCTGTTGACTGGGTTAGTCCCACTAGGCTAAATAGCCTCTTTTCAGGGGAGATTCAAGATGGTATTTATACTACTAAGGGAAATTTAGCCAGGGCATCAGGGAACTTTCCCCTACTCTTTTTGATAGGTGCCATGGGTTCTTTTACATCCTTCTGAGGTACCACCAACTCAAGCAGATGGGGCCTTGGTTTAACATCTCCTCTGAATTACAGCACGTTCAGGAGTGCAGTGCCCCCTTCTGCTGCAGTGTCAGCAATCAAGCTACCTGGTGTGGGAATAGAACCCAAAGCCTTCTGCACCAAAGGTGAGTGTGCTACCTGTTGCACCAGTGTCATACAAGGAAAGTGCACAACTTGCTGTCATCAGAGATGGCTTTATTATCTGACATGAGCTACTGCAATAATATGCCATCCGTGAAATGGGGAAGACAAGATTGAGGATTCCCTCCAGTTGGTACCTTGTAACAGTGATGTCTTGATGAATAAAACATTACTATGAATAGAGAACAACAAAAGTCTCGGTTTGATGAAGAGACAGAAAAACAAACTTAAATATCTGAATGTGTAACTTGCCTTCGGCAGAACAAAAAATGGTGTTACTAAATACATAATGTAGGCAAAAATGTAGTATGAAGGGGGCTATGACCCACTTATTCTCTCTCTCATACTCTAAACTCGGAGGTTAAGGAAACTCTTGATTTTTCAAACTAAGCAACTTTACTCATGACTTACTGCAACTTCAGACTTGACACATTTAAAGTATTTAGAATATATTTAGAAATCTGGGAGCTTGGGATGCAGGAACTGCAGCTGATCAGCAAAACTATTAATTCTAAACTTGCTGTGAGTGCATCCTTTCATGTGTTAAAATTTTTCATTGTGAGCAAATAATTTAATTACATGCATTTTCACCTCATTCAAAAACGATGTGCACTTATAGCAGTAGAGCAGAGATTTAATGATGTAGGTAGGTTATTGTCTCTTATCTGAAATAAAGTACAAACTTTGATTATAGCTTTACTGTTCTTAGAATGTACCCAGGCAGTTCCTTCCTAATAAATGTACAATGAGACCAACTTGTTTTTATTTAACAAGTAGCCATTTCTCATTTTTAGAAAAATTAGAAGTGATTGGTTTCTGTGGACATACAGGTATTGCATTTAGCAGTTAGTGAACAGCGGTACATTGTATATATTCAGTTTGTTAATCAACTTTTGAACAACTTTATACAAATGTCATTTATGTTATATTAAATAACTGGAGAACATTCTTTCTCTCACTTCAGAACATCTATTAATTCATTTTTGAACATTCTAAATGAAGCATGCTATGTATATTTAAGCAGTAATGCCCAAAAGGGTGGGCATTCTAGCGAAATAACTGACTACTCAGGAGTGCTGAGAAGCCTGACACTGAAGGCATTGGGCCTCCACATCCCAGGAATGTCCATTATTTCCCTATAATACCCATCTTGCAGGACATTACTGCATTTTGAAAATGGCCTGTCTGCTTATGTTGGTTGATGTATTTGTGTGTGTGTGTGTGTGTGTATGTGTGTCTGTATCTTTTTTACATTTTTGCTGGTTTTGATAAAAAGTCACTTTTATTTATGATTTATTATGGACTGTTTTGTTATGACATTTACACATAGCTTAAAGTCCAACTTTATTAAGTGTATAGCAGTTGATTGTGTGACCTGTCAGATACCAGGAACAATGAAAAATAAAAGTCTATGTATTTAATTTTTAAACAAAAATAGTAATGATCATGAAAGTTTAGTGTCTAGTGATATAACTTTATAACATTTGTTTATTGATTTGCTGTATTTTTTTAAGTTGCTGACCAGGTAAACCCACCTGGTTGTTGGTGGTTTGGCACCTATGTCTCTAATGGGCACAGGTAACCTGTAAATGGTTAATTTCTCAGGCCCATGTTTACGCTTATCAAGGGTATCAGAACTTGTCAGATATTTGGGATGCATGGCTAGGCTTAAAAGCGCCCTTGTGTTCATTAGCCTAGTAAACACCTATGAACCTATAAGCACAGTTACCTTTTCAGTGGTGACATTGGAGCACTAACACTGTCTAGTTAAATGAAAACTCAACCTCTGAACTCCAATTATTTTTTTCATTGTGTCTGTTTGTTTTTTGAGCTATTTCAGTATATATTAACTCTAGCTGCTTATGAAATTGTAATACGTTTATCCACAGAATGGCTGACATATGGCCTGACATCTTAATCTGAGGTTGTTTTAGTGCTTTCTTTTCCCCTTCCCAAAAAGTCCCTTTGTATGAGTCATGCTAGACATATGGAGGTTATGTTGTCTTCCTAGTTCACTGAATGGCAGCAGAGAGAGTCACGGGCATCTTGCACACCTTTTGTAGCAGGAGTGCTTGTGTCTTAGTCTTGAAGGTCATCATACACAGCTCTATAAGAGCCTGTTTTAAGCAATTCAGAGAAATTTTACAACCATCTCCAAAGAAAAAAAAAGCCCAAATTACAGGTTTTGTAAGGACTGTAATTACCAGCCCCCCACACACACTTCAAAGGTACCACTATAATCCTATAGCTGTTAGTCAAAGCTTCAAACTTCATAGTGCTTGTTCTGCTCCTCACCTATGTCTGTAGTAGTAAGAAGGATATTTTATCATCCCGAATGCTGCAGCAATATACTAGTGTACTTGTTGTTTTTGCTCAACTACAAGCACAGTATAAAAACTGCAACTATGTCTTGAATTTTTGGTGTCAGTTTTTTTTAAAACTGGTACATGTACCATTGTGCTTTATATTTTCCCCCTTCTGTTGCATTGCTACACCTTTATTTGTTACATTGTAGCATAACACTATAGTCTTTGAGCATGAGAAATCAGTAGTTCTGTGTACAAGATTAGCACTCATTTTTATACAACTGTTGCAGTTACAGAAAATACTACTTACAAGTGGATCAGCAGACAAAATATGTGGTCAGTTGTTAGGGTTACCATTTTTTAGATGCCCAAAGTGGGAAGTTCTTACTGAAACTTGACATATGTTACATGTCATGCAGGTGGGGGGACTCATTCCTCTGACTTTGCTAAAATACAGTCTTGTAGTGTACAGTGTACTTTATTGCCAGTGTTTGCAGTGCTTCGGAGTTAGCTCGTGTACTATCCCAGTAGTACAGTACTGGAGTCATTTACCAAGTATGCTTTACCGTTGCAGCACAGTACAATCAGTAGGTGTGCTGTTAATGTAATACTATGATAATTTAGCAGGTAAGATGATGATGATGCTACAGTGTTGGTAAACCTGTCATTACCATTACTGTGCAGTAATGCTGTCTGCAGTTCTACAGAGTGAGGGGGCATGTTACTCTTGCAGTGCAGCACTGGTGACTGCAGTGCTGCAGCATTAACAGACTTGCTGTTACTGATGTGCTGCAGTAGCCAGAGGCTGCAGTGTTGCAGCATTAATAAGCATGTCATTACCATTACTGTGTGTTACTGCTGTCTGCAGTGCTACAGAGTGAAGAGATGTTACCCTTGTAGTACAGTATTGGTGACACTAGTGATGAAGCATTCACAGACATGCTGTTACTGCTGAGTCGCAATAGCTAGGGCCTGTAGTGCTGCAAAGTTAATAAGCATATCCTTACCCTTTCTGTGTGGTACCTCTGTGTGCAGTGCTGCAAAGTTACTAGGCATGTTACCTTTGTAGCACAGTACTACTGATTGCAGTGCTGGGGTATTAATAGACATGCTGTTTTTTCTGTGTTGTAGTACCCTTGAGTCTACAGTGCAACATAGCTAGCAAGTATTTTATCTTTATAATGTGGTTTTAGTGCCTGCAATGCTGAAGAGTTAAGGCATTCTTTTACTGCTATAAGTACAGCTCAAGCAGCAGGACCAATAATGTGTTGAAGAACCTCTCCAGAGGTCAAAATGTTAAGACAAGGGCAATTTTGCCATTTCCTCTTGTTTTTATCTTGGTGTAGATCAGTTTACCACAGCACATTACAGTGGCAGAATAATCTATATCTGAATTATTCTTTGTAAACTGAAGTTAGATTTAGTTAACATGTGCTGATCTTTGTGATGTTGGTGATGACTGCTGCATTATTTTCAGCACCTCCCCCCCGACACATAGATGACTTGGTGCTGTAGTAGGCATTACATTTCCAGGCATTTCTACAATGCTGCAGCTGTCATAATGTAGTATTCTCAGTCCCAGTCTGCCTTCAAGTTTTAGGATGCAGGTGTGTCCATTTCCAGCCTGTCTGGAGTTTAGGGGTATGACACCACC
This sequence comes from Protopterus annectens, assembly GCF_019279795.1. Taxonomy (NCBI): domain Eukaryota; kingdom Metazoa; phylum Chordata; order Ceratodontiformes; family Protopteridae; genus Protopterus; species Protopterus annectens. The sequence continues at coordinate 1,317,222,330 of NC_056741.1, read as the reverse complement.
CAGTTCTATCTTTGTCATTCTGGGCAATGTTGCTACTGTTGCTCCCCCCCCCCCAATTTGTTTACCTATACAGCCAGTCACAGCCTTCCATTCTGTTCCCAGGGTGTGGATTGCCAGTACAGAATAATAGGGGGTAATGATGCAGGCAGACTAGTTTCATATCTAAAAGTATCTATAATTTGTGAGAATGGACTTTTCCTGCCTTAAAATGAATTGTATTGTAGGAAATGAAACCAAAATAGGAATATTGACTTTTTTTTTGTATTCCATCATCCTAACCCCTCTATCTGATGCTATCTTCCATGACTCACTTAGATGTTCATTGTGTTTCACTGCTGCAGTCATTACACTTGGGTTATCCTGCCGTCAGGCGGTCCCGCAGTTGGCCAGAGTTCCAAAGTCTTGGTCCGGTGTCTGTTGCGGTCGCTTCTTCCCTGACGTCAGTGCGTCAGGGGTATATAACATGCAGCCGACGCCATTTTCTCCAGTCTTTCTTGCTGTGCGGTGCCCGAAGCAAAAGCAGTTCGCAAGTGCCGGTCGGCCGACTCCTGAGATTTTCAATTCGAATTTCAGAACTGAAGTCTTCAATAAAGCTAAGTACCCCGTTGCGGAAACTTTTTCTTGCCTCAGACCGATGTCAGTAAAAGTTAATAATTGTATTTCTTGTGGGAAGCAAATACCTCATAAGGATTTTCATTCTTACTGTATTCCATGCCTAGGCCCAGAACACGACGTCACTAGTTGTCGTTTTTTTGCTAGATTTAACAAACTGACTATTTAAACGTCTGTTTGATTTTGCTCGCCATTACTTTGACTGAAGATTTAATTATACCATGCCATCGGAACAACCGATGACCGGAATACACAAAAAAAAAAAAACGCGAAGACAAGGATAAGGACAGGCATCCGAGGCTCAAAACTGACGATGAAGCCTCTTCCAGGCCAGTCACCGGTTCGCTGGTACTCAGTGATGCGCTTTCACAGCCCCTGACACCAGCTACCTTGGAGCCACAGGCCACCTCCGACGTGGAGATGTCTAGGCCTCTGGATACTCAAGGTGTTCAGCCTATGGAAACTAACCCTTCAAATGGGTCCGGAGCCACTGAGCAGGCATTGGCTTCTGAGGGTGTTTTCCGATCTTCACTACTTACCATAAAAACTACAGCCAAGTCTAAAATTCCATTAAAGACAAAGAAGCAAGTACAGCATTCACCTGGACAGGCCTCCATGCCTAAAAAACAGATGCTCAAAATGGCTGAAGACTTAATTACTCTGATCAGGGGTACCCATCCCCCCTCCTGATAAAAGGCCTAGGCAGGATACAGACTATGATTCCTCAGACCAGGTTTCCATATATTCTGATTCCTCTTCAGACCAGGGATACTCTTTACCCCTCCTATGTGGACTCTGATCAATTCCTTCAGCCTGTCCTCCTGAGGATTATTCTTTTGGGGAAACTTTACATACCATGAGGGAGCATTTCCATTGGGAGGGCCAGGATTACTCAGAATCCAAGAAAAGGCTCAGAGACTTTCTTTTACTGCCTCAGCACAGGCCAGTGTTAGATATTGTGGATGATGTGTTCTCTGAATCCAGTTTAAATCCTGATTCTTTGCCCCCTGCTCCAGTCAAGCCAGACTGGTACTACAGAGTCCCTGACTCTCACAAATTTATAAAAACCCTGTTGCTGACCCAGAAACTATTTCCCAGGGTCCCAAAGGGGTAAAGGCTTCCATGGCTAAAAATCCAGTTCCCTCTGACAGGGATTCTAGAGCATTAGATAGATGGGGGAAGAAAGTTTACACTTCTGCAACTTTAGCAGTGAGAGCTTTAAATTGCCAGTTTCACATGCTTAAATACCAACAATATTTAATGTCTCTGTTAAAACAGAAAATGATTACAAGTTCAGAACATCCTGACTATAAGGAAATGCAGGATTTATTGCATGCAGCTGAACAAGTGGGAAAACATACTCTGCAATGTGGTTTTGATTCATTAGAGGCTTCTTGTAGAGCAGCAGTTACAGGATCTGTGATTCGAAGGCATGCTTGGTTAAAAGAACAAGGTTTACCAGATCATGTTAAGGCAAAATTATTGGATGCTCCTTTACAGCAGGATATTTTATTTGGTGTTAAGGCAGAAGAGGTATTAAAGAAAATGGAGGATAAGGCAAAATCTATGCAAACAGTGAAGGATTTCTTACAGGTACAGCCACCTCGATTTAGCAGAAATTGTCCTTCAAAGAATTGGTCCTTTCCAGTGTCAGACAGACCACAAAAAGTCAGATACAGACGCCCAAGAGGCAGATCTCAGCCCCAAGGCTCAGACCACGACAGTGAGGTGCTTCAACCTCAAAAGGAGGTGAAGACAAGTCACAACCTTACAGGAAACAGTCCCAATGACTTCCCCCTTCGAATGCCAAGCACTTACCTTTTGGCAGCTCCCTTAGGGGGAAAGCTAGCACTTTTTTCTCAAAATTGGCAAACCATCACCCAAGACAAATGGGTTCTGAATATTTTGTCTCAAGGTTACAGGTTCCACTTTTACACTCAACAAAGACTAAAAGGAATGCCAGACCTGCCACAAAATCAATGGGCAGAGGCACAAAAACAAATTACAGCCCTCATGGACATGAGAGCTATTCAAAAAGTGCCACAACAGGAACAAGGACAAGGATTTTACTCAAGACTTTTCCTGGTCCCCAGAAAGGACAAAGCCTGGAGACCCATACTAGACCTTTCTACTCTAAATACTTACCTGGATGTTCTGAAATTCAAAATGTTGACACTACAGCAGCTTCTTCCCATGCTGGGTAAGAAGGCTTTGCTTGTTACTTTGGACCTCAGAGGCATACCTGCATGTCCCTATCAGACAAAATTGCAGAAGATACCTCAGATTCAAAGCTGGTTCAATGCATTACCAATTCTCTGCACTGCCCCTTGGCTTATCTACTGCGCCCAGGGTCTTCACAAAGTGCCTGGCACCAGTAATTGCATTTTGCAGACAAAAAGGAATTCAAATATATCCATACCTGGATGACTGCCTTATTCAAGCAGAGAGCAAGGACATTCTTCTAAAGCATCTGGCGTTTGTAAAAAGGTTGCTAATTTGCCTAGGGTACACAGTAAATGAAAAGAAGGCAAAACTAGTGCCCTCACAAGAGATAATATTCCTGGGTGCCAACTTAAATACAATGGCCCAGTTGGCTTATCTCACGCCAGACAAACAAGGACAACTGACTCAGTATTTTCAATTGATGGCAACAAAGACCCAACTCCCTGCAAGAAAAATTCTGCAGGCTTTGGGATTCATGGCATCCTGCATTCTACTAATTCCATATGCCAGACTGCATATGAGGAAATTACAATGGTACCTAAAATGTTTGGACTCAACACTATCACAGTTTGGAAGCAGTAATACCACTAATTCCCTGCCTACAACAGGAGTTTTGATGGTGGGCACAGGCATGTCACCTCAGCAAGGGACAGCCTTTCACTCTACCCACAGCCAGGCAGACATTAACAACAGATGCTTCGGATTACGCCTGGGGAGCACACGTGGCAGGAAAATGTATTCAGGGCAAGTGGACCGCAGACCAAATGCATCTCCACATCAATCAAAAAGAGATGTTGGCTGTACAAAATGCCCCAACAGCTTTCAAGGACCTTCTACATCCAGGACAACTATTATTAAAGACAGACAACACCACAGTTATGTGGTACATAAACAAGCAAGGGGGGCACTCATTCTTACCCCCTATGCAGACAAGCCATGACCTTGTGGAACACAGCTCTAACCTATCAAGTTCATCTACAAGCACAATTCCTGCCAGGAAAGAAAAATACTCTGGCAGATGACTTAAGCAGAAACATCATGGATCCACACGAGTGGAAATTAAATCCACAAGTATTCAGCATGATAACTCAAAAATGGGGTTGCCCAGACATAGATCTTTTTGCCTCTCCAATGAATTGCCAACTACAAAAATTCTGCACAAGGACTTATCACACACAAGCATGGAAAGTGGATGCCCTCACGTTCAGCTGGAAAAGCCTAAAAGTTTGCCTTCCCACCACTGCTTCTTCTTTCAAAGGTACTCCTAAAAGCCAGACAGAAAAACCACAGATGATCCTGATTTCCCCAGACTGGCCACGCCAGCACTGGTACCCAATCTTAATGAACTTAGCTCAAGGCCCACCATGGATTTTACCTTAAACTCCGCACCTTCTGACTCAACAAAACAATCAGATCTTGCACAGTCAGCTCAAACCCTTAAACCTGGCTGCATGGCAGATTCATTAGTCAGGCAGAAAACACCTCTCTCTAAAGCTGTTATGGATGTCATTTTGGAGGCCAGGAGGCCTAGCACCAGGAAATCTTACTCAGAAAAGTGGAAGAGATTCTGTGCCTGGAACCGGGCTCAAAGCTTTGACCGTCTTGTCCCAAATATTCCTCGGATACTACAATACTTAACTGACATGCTGGACAAAGGACTATCCTACTCATCCATTAAGATCCACACCTCTATCATCTCTGCCCATTACAACACAGATCCTCTTAGTTTCTCTCATCCAGTGCTAAAACAGTACCTCAGAGAGGCTAAAAACATAAGACCGCCCTGGAGAGCACCAACACCAACTTGGGACCTCAGTTTTGTCTTGGAAAAACTAACTTTACCTCCTTTTGAGCCAGCCAATTCAGCAGAATTAAAATATGTATCATGGAAAACTGCTCTGTTTCTGGCAATAACCTCAGCACAAAGAGTCTGAGTTACAGGCACTAATGGCAGTAGAGCCTTTCATTATTTTTCACCAAGACAGGGTTTCTTTAAGAACAAACCCTTCATTCATGCCTAAGGTGGTATCCAGTGTGGCTCTTAACCAAACAATTCACTTGCCAACTTTTTATGCAAATCCCCAGAATAAAGGGGAGAGACTTCTGCATTCCTTGGACATACACAGACAATTACGTTTCTACTTGGACAAAACAAAAGCTTTCAGGAAAAAAATGAGCAATTGTTTGTAGCATATGCTGCAGGATCACAGGGAAAGGCTATTTCAAAGCATACCGTTTCAAAGTGGATAGGACACTGTATCCGGTTCTGCTACACACAGCATGGGAAACCTGTACCTAGTAACATTAGACCACATTCCACCAGGGCAACAGCCACTTCTACTGCCTACCTTGGAGTACCTACCAAAGATATCTTGGGAGCTGAAACTTAGGAGTTCAGTGCACACCTTTACCAAGCATTACCACTTGCCTCTTTATTCTAGATCCAGAGCTGGCTTTGCCACTGCAGTGCTGCAGGGCCTCATAGCCACCTCAAATCCTCCTATAGAACCAGCCACCCTGACTCAGCTTTGGGATTCAACCCAAGTATAATGACTGCAGCAGTGAAACACGATGAACATAGTACAGTTTTGTACCTACCATAAGTGTAGATGAAGAGTGTCTTCACTGCTGCAGTCCAGGGTACCCACCCACCATCCCCTCTTTCTTAGCTGGGACTTATCTATACCTTTCACCCTATACTACCTGTGTGGTGCATTTGCTGGTAACTGAAGGTTTTGTTTTTACCTTTATTGTATGTTTTATTAGCAATTTGTATTGCCTACCTATTTGGGGGCACCTGACATCTGGGGCAAGAAAAACTGAAGAAAATGGCGTCGGCTGCATCTTGTAAACCCCTGGCGCACTGACGTCAGGGAAGAAGTGACAGCAACCGACGCCGGACCAAGACTTTGGAACTCTGGCAGACTTATCTATACCTTTCACCCTATACTACCTATGTGGTGTATTTGCTGGTAACTGAAGGTTTTGTTTTTACCTTTATTGTATGTTTTATTAGCAATTTGTATTGCCTACCTATTTGGGGGCACCTGACATCTGGGGCAAGAAAAACTGAAGAAAATGGCGTCGGCTGCATCTTGTATACCCCTGGCGCACTGACGTCAGGGAAGAAGTGACAGCAACCGATGCCGGACCAAGACTTTGGAACTCTGGCAGACTGCGGGACCACCTGACGGCAGGATAACCCAAGTGTAATGACTGCAGCAGTGAAGACACTCTAACCTCTACATTTATGGTAGGTACAAAACTGTACTTTTTGCTATGTGAACAGCTTCTCATTTTCTATTACCTTCATCTGAGAGTCCTGAGTGGAAAGGGAAACTGCCATCAAATGCAGGTCTGGTGGGTTCCTATGTAAGGTCTGTACTAACCATGAGCTACATATATCTTTTCTTTCTGTATGGACTGTAAGACATGTTGAACCCTGCAGTCTTTTACAAACTGCATGCAAACTGTCATGTTCCCCATTCGTCATCAGTGATAGTAACTCAAGGAAGTTCTCCACTGTGTGAATAGAACCTGCTTGTAAGCTGATGCATTACTAAAGCAAGGCACTTTAACATTTATTTCTTGAAGGATTATACTGTAGAAATTTCATGGGAAGGCGGCTTTAGTTCATTTTGCAAACCACCTACCTAATCATAATTATGATATGAGCTACTCTTGGCAATGGAGAGGATTGAGAATCACCATGCCTTCACCTGAGAGGGCTGAGCTGAATTATCACTGACAGCCTTCATCTCCTGTCTGGCTCTCAGATGCCCAGGACACTATATGAACATGGGTTGACTGACACAGGTGAATAGTTTCTCCCTCTTTATTTAATAAATTCCATTTCTGACAGTGATGGGAACTGTGACCATTCTTCAATTAAATTCTCTCAGTTTTGCCCTTATCTCTAGTTTCACAAAGCTCTTTCCTTATTTATAAGCCTTTATGTTTCCCACAGATTACTTTCAGTTTTCTAAGTTTGTCACTTACAGTGCTTTCCTCTCATCCCTTCTGAGTTGTATTGATATTTCTTACTGTTGATACCCTTTGATTGTAATCAGTTGCATTGTTGTTTTGTTCTGCTTGCAGTGGATGAATAGCTGGATTACACTGGATACAAGGATGTCATTTCGGTGTTGGTATTACGCAGTCAACATCACTCGAAATGATGGTCAGCTGTTTTTGTATTTAAACGACATCCAGACATATCAGTCAGGCCCATATCGCTGCGTCTCTAACAACAGTTTACAGACTGAGGTGTCTGAAAACATCACCATTCCTATTAACTGTGAGTACCACTTTTCCTTCTTATTTTTCTGTGTTTGTTAGGAAAGACAACATTTAAGATAAACTCTTGGGTGAACTGTTACTGGTTCTTTAGAATAGTGGAGGTGATGGGGATTATGCTAACAGTTTTCACAGAACAGAAATACATTCAGTACATTCTTTCTTTTTCTTCCTATCTTTATAGAAGTAACAGCATTATCCCTAGCCTTTAATGTGGGGTATATGTGTGTTAAGTAGCATGTTGTTGCTTGAGAAAGGGCTAATTTACACAGAACTTTTACCATAGTTTATGTAAAAGAGAGTTCTAAATTTAGTTCGGAAAGGAGCTACACTGTTGTGGGATGTACATGCTAACTGATCTCTGTCCACACAGGTAAGTTCAAGCATGGTGTCTGGCTACATTCCTTCTAGATCTTCTTAGTTGTATTCCGGACACAGTCTGTAAACAGCATGCATTGCCATCTTGTCAAGTTTTTATCTACAAAGCTGCTTATGAAGGTGTAACAGAGCACTGAATCTGACTTTTGTACAAGACAACCATAGGTTCCTAAATAAAACACACTGGATGAAAGAATATCTATAGTTTCATACATTTTATACAGTATAAGATTAGTTTGCTTACTGCCAAATAAATGCTGGAAGTAAATTAGTTTCCTATGAAGATGTGTTCTGTAGCAGGATACTTGCTAAAATATGTTTGTAAAAAGCAGAAAGTGTACCTGAATTATTGACAATGGGCACTTGCAAACGTTATCTTGACTCCACATTCATGTGGTAGCTAGACGGAACAAAACAGTCTGTTATGTGAGACACAGAAGATGTCATTTTATGTGGGATGAAGACAGCCAAACTGATTTCAGTGTAGTGCTACAAAAATGCAGACCTACAGTGTCTGGGTACCAGTGTGATATTGCATGCAAAGTGGGGAGCAGGACTCTATGGGCTACATTTTGAGGATAAATGAAAATCTCTGTCCTTGTTAAACTGTAGTTTAAACATAAAAAAGGAAATGTATTTATTTTGTTAGCTTTTGTTTACAGGGAAAGTCTGGCTGGGAACCGAAATTCCCATTTTCAGGGGAGGTCTGGGGAGAAAAGTTCCATAGCAAGGATAGAAATACATTTTTGACAATTCAAAAGAAAAACAGGCAGCAAACATTATTTGCAAAGTATTGCAAAGCAAATGGTCAACAAACATTATTTACAAAGCATATCAAATTAAGGAAACACGTTTTTAAGATATTGAGAGTCAAATCAAAAATACTATATTAATACATTTGTGTAGTATCCATGGTGGACAGTTAGGATTGCATACTTTGCACTGTAGGAATGGGTACATTTGCATAATTTATTAGTTGTCAGGTGATATTTTAGGACAGATCTGAAATGTTACAGGTTATTTAAAAAACTGATATGGTTAGAAAGTTTGTTCCATGCTTTGCAGATGATTGCAGATGACAACAGAGAATAGCAAATCCATGTAATAATTATTCGCTTTATTAGCAACAATTAGTTTAAGTTCTGAGGATCTTTGGTAGTATTTGGTGAGGGTGTTTGTGGATAGTGAAGTATTTTGTGTGTGCTGTGAGTAGCTGGGAGTGGCTAATGTGTAGTTGAAGCCACATAAGGGTACTGAGTGCCATGCAGTGGTGGGAATGGTTTGGGATGCTGCAGGCAAACTTGCACATTTTGTAAGTACTTTCTAGTTTGTATTTGGTGGAAGAGTTGAGATTTATGAATATTTTTGAGGCATATAGGAGGGGTAGGAAGGAGAAGGGAGGTGGCAGCTATTTTTCACTATGATCAATTATCAGGTGCTTGTCAGTGTGCAGATCGCATTTTAATCTGTCAACGATAATTATCCCCTTGTCTAGAAGACTTCCTTGGCCTACTTTTGCAGTATATTTTAATGAAAGCTTGATTTGTTTTCTTTACATTTTTGTACTATAAAGCTGGCAGTGATTGCTGTAACTTTGTTAGGAAATGATGTGTTACCTCATGGTCTGCTGAACTGCTTTGTTTATGCCTGTAGGTTAATATGGATCATTTTACAACTGCTTTATTTGTGCCTGTAGATAGATTTAACATGAAAATTTACGTAACTGCTTTATTTCTGCCTGTAGCTGAACTTAGTATGGAATGTTATGTATGAATTCATTGGTAAGGAAAGTACATCATAGTAAAGTGCTCTGTTTATGTGAGATATTTAATTTCCCTAACACAACTTGCTCCACGTATATAATTTTACTTTGTTTCCCTTGGCACATTTCCATAATTGTTAGATGGTCTATCAGAGTGCAATGAATGAGAGAAGCAGTTGATTATTTTGTTCTTTGCTCTTTGATATTTCAGATCTCCGAGATGTATCCCTGTTCAGAACTGGCTTCTTTAGTCGCTATACAGACAACTTGAAAGTGTTGACAGTGGCTCCTGGAGACGATGTTGAAGTGGAATGCTCTGCTTATTCTTCTGGCACACCGCTGTATGAATGGAGCCGCGATGTAAGTGCCCAAGTTATTTCAACCGCTGTATGAATGGAGCCGTGATGTAAGTGGGCAGGTTATTTAATTCTTAGTAACTGTTGTATGAATGGAGCAGAGATGTAAGTGGGCAGGTTATTTAATGCTTAGTAACCAATGTATGCATGAAGCGGAGATGTAAGTGGGAAAGCTATTTAATTCTTGGCAACTACTGGGACATTGGGTTCAACCCAGAGGACCCAATTCAGCCACAACTTGGGAAGAAGGAAAACAATTTCTATCAGCGGAAAAATGTCTAGCTGAAAATCTACTTATCCTAAACCCTAAGAAAACCAAGCTTCTGTTCTTCCCCCCGACACACACTCACCTAAAATCTAACTTTCTTATCTCATCCTCCAATAACATCAAAATACAACCCGACTCCCACATAAAACTTCTAGGAGCCATCATTGGCGACAAACTTAAATTTAACTTCTACATTCTACAAAGTATAAAGAAAACTCACCAAAAGCTAGGTATGCCCTACCAACACTATAGATTCCTGACTTTAGATTTCTGACTTACGATGCTAGACTGTCACTATCACAGGCTCTTCTTCTCCCTTCTCTATGCCATCCCATTCTAACTAATATTCAAACAACTGCCCTAGCCAAACTCCAACAAACTTACCACAAAATAGCAAGGTTCGTCACAAATTTCCCCACACAACTCTCACCACTACCTCTCTCTCAACTCTACAATGGCTAGAACTCCCACTACAACTTCTATCTCAGTTTCAAGTTATCCACTCCATACTGTATAAACCATTAACCTGCCCTGCCCTGTCCTCCTTGGTTTCCACCTGTATACCAACTCGAACACTTCGTACCTCTAACCAACAACTCCTCAACATCTACCAACCAAAAAAAATCTCTTGGTAGATTACTTTATAAATCCACCCTATCCCAGGCATGCAATAACCTCCCATCCCATTTACGCTCTATAACACACCCTTTACAATTGAAGAAAGCACTTAAACTACACTTTATGAGGACAAAAAGTTGTACTTGCCATGAACCTACCTAACCCCACTATTCTCTGTAGTACACACTCCAGTACAATATTATATTTATATTTTTCTTTTGAAATGCCTGAATTCAATGAGAACTTGTAATGTTTTTTTCCAGCTGAATGATTTGTTTTGAAATTGTTCACTGTACTTTTTGCATGTTAAACTATCATGTATACTTTATCTGTATGTAATTGGAGCTTTTCTCCTCGGGTCTCTACTGAAAATGGGCTCCTGGCCCAGATAGACCAATCCAGTTAACAAATGTCAATAAATAAATAAATAATAAACCACAACAGCAAATATAGAGAGCCAAGGAGTGTAAGTTGTTAACGCATTTAAAACTGAGTAAGAGTTGTATGTTTATTTTATTTTGAATTTATTAACCAGTGTAGAGCAGCGATCTTGATTATGGAATCCCACTCAATGTTTACTAAAGTCTTGTACTAGCTTAGTTTACTTTACATTTTGGAGTAATTAAAGGGGTAGACTAGATTTCATAAAGAGATTTGCAGCTATGTCTAATTTCCAAGCACTGGCTGAACTCTCAATTTTCTTGGGTCATGCACAGTGGCCAGGTATGATATGCACATGAACTGTAACACTGACAATGCAGTCATCTACCTAAAAGCATTTATACACTATATGCTAACTTTGCTTACAGTATGCCAATTTAAACTCATAAATTGAATCACCACAATATTCTGATGGATTGTGCGTGTGTGTATGTGTCTGTGTGTGTGTGTATGCTCAAGCTTGTGTGTAGAGAAATGTCAAATTTGCAAATGCCAAAAACAAGAGGCAAGAGAAAATGATCACATTCTTTGGAAGTCTCTTAGCAAAGGACAGAATGAAGCAGAGAATGGAGCAGTGATATTCAAAACAGAGTAAAAAAGATGTGCATATTCTACTTTAAAAAAGTATGAAGGCTCTTTTTAAAGGTTGTTATGTCTTTCGGCTTTTCCCGGTTAGGGTTCACCACAGCAGAACTCTGGTCCGCTAATGATTGGCAGTAAATTTTTACATGCTGAGTTGCCGGCCCTGACACACAACCTTCAACGAAGGTATGCCCATTCACGCATGTCTCCACACAGAAGACGCTCTAGCTGAGAATCGAACCGGACAGCGTCTTACTGTGAGGCGACAACGCTACCGCAGCACCACCACCGCAGTAAAGGTATGGCTAGAAAAGAGAGGTCTTACTCTCGCTGCTGCCTGAGGACACCTTTACCTGTTGCTGTTTTTGCTTCAGAAGTGAGAAATCTAGGCAGTCTGTGGCATTCAAAGAGTAAAATAATGGTTTGACATGTAAAACAAAGAATCTGGAATAAAAAAGTAGGTATTTGATGGAGGGAACACATTTAATAAGGTACAAGAGCTGCCCTTAAGGTATTTCTGGAATATGTCTCAAAAACAACAGATTTCCTGAAGTTTAAAAGTGAGATCTTGGATACAGAAATAAAATTTCTTGATATAAAATTAAGTAAGGATGAAAATGGTAGCATTAATACACCACTATACAAGAAACACATATTTGCATAGAACAAGCATGCACCCTCCATTTATCCATAACTGCATTGTCAAAAAGCAAATGTTAAGGCTAGCTAAGTTAAATACTCAGGACACAGCTGTGAATGAACAACTACACAGTACCGCAAAGGACTTCATACAAAGAGGCTATAAAGCTGCAGGTGTACATGAAAATAAAAATGATATCTTGGTTAAACATAACAATGAATCCAAACTAATGTTTCATAATAATCAAAATTGCATAAAAAAAATACAATCAAGATGTACAAACATTAAGATATGTTCTCACTTAGAACAAAAGTGCACCAGTTGAGAAACAAATTTATACTCAAATATTGGCCTATACTAATGGATGTTCCTGAATTAAACCGGATTCTGAAAGACAAACCAAATTTTAGTTATAAAAGAAATATCAACTTAAAAACAAAGAGCAACCAACTACCCAATATATTTTTCACAGCACTAAACGTGGCACTTACAAATGCAACAACTACATTTACTGTGACTATATATTTATGGACAAGTCATTCAATCAGCCAGTGAATGATCATGACTTCTTACTGAAGTCATATGGCAACTATAATACAAGCAGTATTGTTTATCCAGATGTTGTCAGTGTGAAGCATACTACGTAGGAAAGCCCAACCAGAAACTTAGAGACGATAGAAAGTCATATATCGGAAATTAGAAGAAAGATACCAACAAATGGACTTTTTAAGCACATCCTGGAAACGGATAACACACACATTAAGTTTAGATTTTAAATATAATTTTTGAACCATTAAGAGGAAGTGACATTAGACATCTAGCAGAATAGGAATAAATTAAGTGGATATTTAGGCTTAAGGCACATATTCCACCTGAACTAAATGGAATGATCACCTTAAAACATTACTCAAGACCACTACAAAAACAGGGTTACTGATTGTCATGTGACTTTTAATGGTATCATATGATCCAATGGATGTTCTTCATGTTTCACTGTTGCAGTTATTACATTTGGGTAATCCTGTTGGAAGGTTGCCCTCAGTCGGCCTGAATTCCAAAGTCTTGGGTCCTGCATTGGCTGCTGTTGGCTCTTCCCTGACGTCAGGTCATCAGGGATATAAAAGAAGTGGCTGACGCCATTTTCTTCAGTCTTTCTTGCCACACAGTGCCCGAAGCAGCTCGCAAGTGCCGGTCGGCCGACTCCTGAGATTTTCATGTTCGAATTTCAGATCCGAAGTCTTCATTAAAGCTAAGTACCCCGTTGGGGAAACTTTTTTCTTGCTCCAGACAGATGTCAGAAAAAGTTAATAATTGTATTTCTTGTGGAAAGCAAATACCTCATAAGGACTTTCATTCCTACTGTATTCCTTGCCTAGGCCCTGACCATAATGTTTCAGGTTGTCTGTTTTGAGCTAGATTCAACCAATGCACTATTAAGCGTCGGTACGAATTCGCATTAAACTATTTTGGACGCAGGTTTAATTATCCAGAAATGTCATCGGATAGCCATCAGACTACCGGAGTTCACAAAAAAACACAAAGAAAAAGATAGGCAACCGAGGCCCAAAGCCGATGGCGAAGCTTCTCTTGAGCCAGTCGCCGGTTCGCTGGTTCTCAGTGAGGCGCTTTCACAGCTCCTGTGTCGCAGGCCACTACCGACTCCCACATGGAGTCGGCTATGCCGCTGGAAACTCAAGGTATTGGAGCCTCGGACACTGTTCCTTCAGATGGGTCCGGAGCCGCTGAGCAGACACCGGCTTCTGAGGGTGTTTTTCAGACCTAAACATCTATACATTAAACCGACATCAAAGGCAAAGACTAAAACACCTTCAAAGACAAAGAAACAAACTCAAGAGCCATGTGGACAGGCCTCCATGCCCAAAAAACAGATGCTCAAAAACAGGCCTCCATGCCCAAAAAACAGATGCTCAAAATGGCCAAAGACTTGATTACCTTGATCAGGGGTTTTCATCCCCTTCCGGATAAGAGGCCTAGGCAAGAGACAGACTATGAATTTTCAGATCAGGTTTCTATTTCTTCTAATTACTCTTCTGATCAGGAATATTCTCTTCTCCCCAATGCGGATTCTGATGCTGAAGAATCTATTCTTCAGCTTCTCCTCCTGAAGACTATTCCTTTGGGGAAACCTTGCATACCATGAGGGAGCACTTCCACTGGGAGAGCCAGTCTGACCTCTGACCCCTTACCTCCAGCTCCTGTTAAGCCTGACAGATATTACAGTGTTCCTGACTCTCATACATTCCTTTTCAAAAACCCTGCTGCAGCCCCAGAAACTATTTCACAGGGTCCCAAAGGGGTTAAGGCTTTTGCTGCAAAAAAAACCTACCCCCTCTGACAGAGATTCCAGGGCACTGGATAGATGGGGAAAAAAAGGTTTACACATCTGCTACCTTGGCTATAAGGGCCTTAAACTGTCAGTTTCATATGCTCAAATATCAGCAACATGTCATGGCATTGCTTAAACAGAAAATGTTGTTAAACTCTTGAAAGTGCAGAAATCAAGGAAATGCAGGACATATTGCATGCAGCTGAACAAGTTGGAAAGCATACCTTACAATGTGGTTTTGATTCTCTGGAGGCCTCCTGTAGGGCCGCAGTTACTGGTTCTGTAATTAGGAGGTATGCTTGGTTAAAGGAACAAAATCTGCCTGATCATGTCAAAGTTAAATTATTAGATGCACCTTAGAAGCATGATACTTTGTTTGGTGTTAAGGCAGAAGAGGTGTTAAAGAAAATGGAGGACAAAGCTAAATCTATGCAAACTGTCAAAGATGTTTTACAAGTACAGCCACCTAGGTTTAGTAGACACTGGCCTACAAAGAATTGGCCCTTTCCTGCCTCAGACAGACCTCAAAGGGGCAGATCCAGATGCCCTAGAGGCAGATCCCAGGCGCAAGGTTCATACAGGTCAAAACAATGGGGTGCTTCTACCAAGTGGAGAAGACAAATCACAACCTTTCAGGAAACAGTCCCAATGACTTTCCCCTGCCTGCGCCGAGCACTTGTCTCCTGGCAGCACCCTTAGGGGGGGACAAATAGCACTTTTTTCTCAAAATTGGCACATTATAACCCAGGACAAGTGGGTCCTAAACAGTGTCACAAGGCTACAAGTTCCACTTCCATACCCTGCCAAAGGCAAATGGTTGGCCAGATCTGCCAAAAAATCAATGGGCAGAGGCACAAAAACAAGTCTCATCCCTCATGGATATGGGGGCTATCCAACAAGTACCAGAGCAAGAGCAGGTACAAGGATTTTACTCAAGACTGTTCTTGATACCCAGAAAAGACAAAGCCGGGAGACCAATACTGGACCTATCTATCCTAAACACATTCCTGGATATACCAAAATTCAAGATGTTGACCTTGCAGCAGCTTCTGCCCATGCTGGGCACAAAGGCTTGGCATGTGACTTTAGACCTGCATGTCCCAATCAGACAGTCATGCAGAAGATACCTCAGATTCAAGGCTGGCTCAATGCATTACCAATTCTCTGCACTGCCCTTTGGCTTATCTACTGCTCCCAGGTCTTTACAAAGTGCCTGGCACCAGTAATTGCATTCTGCAGGCAAAGAGGAATACAAATATATCCCTACTTGGACGACTTCCTAATTCAAGCAGAGAACAAGGACATTCTTCTACAGCATCTGGTGTTTGTGAAAAGACTTCTAACATGCCTAGGGTACACACACAGTCAACGAAAAGAAATCAAAACTAGTACCCTCTCAAGAGATAATATTCCTGGGTGCAAGCTTAAATACAACTGCCCAGGTGACTTATCTCATGCCAGACAAACAAAGGCAACTGACTATCTATTTCAAGGAAATGGCAACAAAGGCCCAGTTATCTGCAAGAAAAATTCTGCAGGCTTTGGACTTCATGGCATCCTGCATCCTGCTAATTCCATATGCAAGACTGCATATGAGGAAACTTCAATGGTACCTAAAAAGTGTTTGGACTCAACATTGCCACAGCCTGGAAATGATGATTACTCTCATTCCCTGCCTACAACAGTAGTTTCGATGGTGGGCAAAGGCTTGTCACCAGAACAAGGGACAGCCATTCACATTACTCCCAGCCAGGCAAAACCTAACAACAGATGCATCAGATTATGCCTGGGGGGGCCCACATGGCAGGAAGATGCATTCAGGGCACATGGTCCATAAACCAAATGCATCTACATATCAATCAAGAAGAGATGCTAGCTGTTCAAAATGCCTTGACAGCCTTCAAGGACCTAATTCATCCGGGACAACTACCGATAAAGACAGACAATACCACTGTCATGTGGTACATAAACAAGCAGGGGGGACACATTCTTACCTCCTTTGCAGACTAGCCATGGCTTTATGGGACACAGTATTGACTTACCAAGTTCATCTGCAGGCACAATTCCTGCCAGGAAAGGACAATACTCTGGCAGACTAACTAAGCAGAAACCTCATGGATCCCCACGAGTGGCAGCTGAATCCACAAGTCTTCCGCATGATAAGAAAATGGGGATTCCCGGACATAGATCTATTTGCCTCCCCTCACAACTTCCAACTAAAAAAGATTCTGCACAAGGACATATCGCAGACAAGCATGAAAAGTGAGCGCCCTATCTTTCAGTTGGAAAAACCTATCTGTATATGCCTTTCCCCCACTGTCTCTCCTCCCCAAGGTACTCCTAAAGATCAGACAGGAGAAGCCAAAGATGATACTTATTGCCCCAGACTGGCCTCGCCAGTACTGGTACCCAATCCTAAGGAACTTGTCTCAATACCCAGCTTGGACCTTACCTCAAATACCTCATCTACTGTCCCAGCAAAACGATCAGATCCTGCACAGCCAACTCTGGACTCTAAACCTGGCAGCATGGCAGATAATGTAGTCATACAAAACACAACTCTCAGTAAAGCTGTGATGGATGTCATTTTGGAAGCCAGAAGGCCTAGTACTAGAAAATCATATGCTGGAAAATGGAAGAGATTCTCTGCTTGGAACCAGGCACAAGGATCTGATGCAGCTGTACCAAATATCCCTCAGATTTTGCAATACTTAACTGAGATGCTGGACAAAGGCCTATCTTTTTCATCAATTAAAATTCATGCTTGTGCCATTTCGGCTCATTACAATACAGAGCCACCAATCTTTTCTCATCCTTTTATTAAAACAGTACCTCTGAGGAGCCAAGAATTTAAGGCCTCCAAGGAGATCTCCAACACCTGCATGGGACCTCAACTATGTCTTGGAAAAAATCACCCTGCCTCCTTTTGAGCCAGCTGCTGCTGCTGATATAAAGTTTTTATCTTGGAAAACAGCTCTGCTCCTAGCAATAACTTCTGCAAGACGAGTTTCAGAGCTACAGGTACTCATGGCTGTGGAACCTTTTATCCTGTTTTATCCAGACAGGGTTTCACTGAGGACAAACCCAACATTTATGCCTAAGGTGGTGTCCAGTGTGGCTCTTAACCAAACTATTCATCTGTCAACTTTTTATCCAAATCCACAGAACAAGGGGGAGAGAATACTGCATTCTTTGGACATACACAGACAGCTTAGATTCTGCTTGGACAGAACAAAGCTTTCAGGAGGACAGAGCAATTACTAGTGGCATATGCTGCAGGATCACAAGGAAAGGCTATCTCAAAGCAGACTATTTCAAAGTGGATAGGCCACTGCATTTGTTTCTGCTATTTTCACCATGGCAAGCCAGTGCCTAAGGACATTAGGCCACATTCCACCAGAGCTGCAGCCACTTCAGCAGCCTTTCTCAGGGGAGTACCAACCAAAGACATTTTAGAAGCTGCTACTTTGGAGTTCAGTGCACACTTTTACAAAGCACTATCATCTGCCACTCTACTCTAAATTCAGGGCAGGCTTTGCCACTGCAGTTCTGCAGGGCCTCATAGCCACTCCTACTGTGGTTTAGCTCCAGCCTCCCAACCATAGCTTTGGGACTCTACCCAAATGTAATGACTGCAACAGTGAAACACGAAGAACATAGTACAGTTGTGTACACTTAACATAAATGTAGATGTTCGAGTGTATTCACTGTTGCAGTCCAGGTTACCCACCCGCCATCCCCCTTTTTCTACTGGAACTTCTCTTTCCTTCTCTGATTTATACAACCTATGTGGTGTATTTGCTTGTAGATGAAGGTAAAGTTTATATTGCTGCATGTATTTTATTTATATATATATATATAAATATATATATATATATATATATATATTTATATATATATATATAAATATATAAAACCTCAGCTTTGGCCGGCTAAGAACTAGCTGTATTCAACTGGACGTATAAGAGAATTTAAATACCTTTATCTGCACTTTTTTTTTTTTCAAAAAATACAGTATTTAAATTGATTTTTAACTGTGTTGCAGAAATATTAACTGAACTGGAAGTTTTGACTCTGTTCTTCAGTTAGTCCCACCTACCCTCCCTGTTTTTGTTTTGGTATTAATCTTAGTGGCCTTGAAACTGCCCGCCCCTCTTGTAAATTTGTGTTTGGATACTCCTTCTGGGCCCATCTCATTTGCTCACTCAACTGAGTGCAGTGAGATCATATTCTGATTTCAGGCACTCCTACTGTGTACAAAGAGAGCATCTGGGAAACGGAAAAAAAAAAAAATTTAAGCTTAGTTTCCTGCCTTTCCTGTTAAGTGGTCTAGACTATTTGTAGGCTTCTGAGCCCCCAAGCCGTTCTGTGTTGGAGGGAAGCCTTCTAGCTTAGTTTTTTTTTCTTATAACTAGCCAGTTTTCTAGTTTCAGCACTCAAATCTGTTTCTTTGATCTCAGCACTTGTTCAGAAAAAAAAAATTTCATCTGCTTTTACTGTACTTGTGTTTCTACCTACTTTATTTTACTTTTGCATCATCTTAAAAGTGCTCAATTGTATTTATTACTGCTTGGTGTAACTCATTTTAAGCCTTTTGGTTTAAACACTTGGGCTTCGGACCAGTTGTTTTGCACTGAGAGGGTTTGTGGTCTGCACTGTAGTGGCAGAACAGGTAGCTTACATCCTTCTAGGTTGGGAACTGCTGATTGAGGGCTCAGTGTCTGTTATTCTAAAAGTGCATTAATTCTGGTTTAAGCACTTCGGCTTTCAGGCCAGTTACTTTACATTAAGAGGGTTCGTGGTCTGCACTCTTGTGGGAGGAGAGGCTGGACTCTGCCCTTCTGAGCTGGGAATTTATGGTTAAAGGCTTATAGTGCATGCATATCTGAACTGCTTCTTACTGAAGTTGGTGCGCCTTGTTTGCTGTGGCATAGACTGGAATCGAGCCTGCTGGATCTAGCTTTGTTTGTGTAACTTGAGCACTAATCCAGGCATTCTCTAAAGTATTCAATTGTAGTTATTACTGCTTGGTAGTAACTTGATTAAAGTGTAGCTATCATTCTAAGTCTTTTGGATTAAGCACTTGGGCTTCAGACCAGTTGTTTTACATTAGGAAGGATTGTAGCATGCACTGTGGTGGCAGGACAGGTAGCTTTCATCCTTCTAAGTTGGGAACTGCTGATTGAGAGCCCAGTGTCTGTTATTCCTAAAGTGTATTAGTTCTGGTTTAAGCAGTTGGGCTTCAGGCCAGTTATTTTACATTAAGAAGGTTCGTGGTCTGCACTCTTGTGGGAGAAGAGGCTGGACTCTGCCCTTCTGAGCTGGGAATTTCTGGTTAAAGGTTTATAGTGCCTGAATATTTGAACTGTATCTTACTGTAATTGGTACACCTTGTTTGCTGTAGCATAGACTAGATCCAGGCCTGCTGAATCTAGCTTTGTTTATATGCTTGTTGTTTGTTTGCTAATTCCACCTAATACACGGCTTTTCAGTGCTTCTGTGGATCACTAGTGATATCTGCATTGCTTACTGTACTTATTTCCTTGTTTCACTAAATGCAAAAATGACAAACAGTAACTTTCTTTCAAGTTACCCTTAACACATTGCACTTAAGTTACCTGGCACTTGCTCACTAAAGCAATTATATGTCAGCACTAAAAAATAAAAGCACTACACCCTCACTCCCCACTGGCCCTTGTTTTCAATTATAAAGGAATTCCCAATATTATTCTAGCATGTCCAAAGGTCAGTTGTCAATCTCCTCTCCGGTCCAGCTGGTGAATCTGGGAATCTTGAGGCAATGTTACAACTGCCTCATGTACACAGACAACCCTCTCCTCCTCCCAACAAATTCCAACACATGTGAGAGATGCAACCATATAGCCAAACTGGAGGCTAAGCTCTCTCAACTCAGTACTGGCATAACCAGTCAGGAGGAGAAGGAAACCACACTCACTACAATTCCAGTCTCACATAGACCTACCACGACAGCAAACCAAACAAAACATATTCGGAGGCTCTAAATAAAGATCTGCCTAAGCAGCAGAGACCTCCAAAGCAGACACCCAAGCAACCACTACCCCAAAACAAAACACGTGCAACACATATCTCACAAAGCCAGTGTGCCGAACAGTCACAGCCCTTAAGACTAAACAACACACCTGATACACTTGTAATAGGTGACTCTATCGTCAGGCACACTGACGTCCCACTCACCAGGCTGAACAAGGAGAGAGTCACGGTGAGCAGCCTGTCGGGCGCTAGGATCCGCCACATAACACAATCACTCAGGTCACTCCAAGGCAAGTACAAATATGACTCAGTCATTGTCCATGCTGGTGTGAATGACCTGAGACATACCTCCCTGAACTACATGAAAAGAGAAATAGAGGAGCTCTCTGAGCATGTAGCCCAGGCCGGTATGACCCTTACCTTGAGTAACATCTTACCCTCACCAAGAATGATGCCACAATATGAAGACAAGATGATCAATTTCAATAATTGGCTTAAGTACTGGTGTCATTCAAAGGGGATCCAATGCCTGTCAGCTTGGGATGATATGCTCGACAAGCCACGATGCTTCGCTAGGGACAGCTTGCACCTGTCACCCCTGGGCTTTCGGATATTGGCAAAGGCTGTTGCTACCCCCATATTGCCTTTTTTAGGCAAGGCTCAAAAGACAAACCCACCTCCATAGGTATCACAAGGGATAAGAAACTAAGAGTAATGCTACTCAACACCAGAAGTCTAAACCTCAAGATGGGCCTTTTCGAAACTCTCCTTGGCATGGAGAACATCGATATCTGTGCAGTAACAGAAACCTGGTTCAGGGCTCCCGAGAGCACCCCAGCACTACCAGGTTATACCTCATACCATGCTTTTCGGCCCCAAAACTTGGACCGAACCACAAAAGGAGGGGGAGTATCGATATTCATCAAAGATGCCCACACCTCCAGGTTGGTGGCAAAGCATGAAGCATCAGAGACTATCCATGTGCAACTAACAGTGGGTAAAACTGCCTTCCAGTTTATAGCCTGCTACAGACCACCCTCCCAAACCCAGGTACCCCACTCGGCCTTCCTGAGAACACTGGAAAATATGAAGGTCTCTCCAAACACCATTATATTGGGCGACTTCAACTACCCAAACATAGACTGGGAGCATTACTCTAGCTCCAACACCCTAGCCCAAAGGTTCCTAGAATTTATAAACTCAAATGCTATGGAACAACTTGTTACCACTCCCACAAGAGGGGAAAACATAGTGGACCTGATCATCACCAACATGGGGACTCTATGCTCCAGACCAGAAGTGTATCCCTCACTGGTAAGATCAGACTATAAACTAATCTCACTGGATATTCACATCCCGACCCCACCCCCTGCCCAGAAAACCACAGCGAAAAACTTCTCTAATGCAAATTTCACACTCCTCAAAACCGAGGTGGAATCCTTCAAAGCCCCCGGGCCTGTGGAAAATACGGCCCAGACTGCAGAATCCTTTATAAGCGCATTCTATGAATGCCTTCAGGAATGCATGGATCATGCGATCCCAAATAAAACCAAGACCCAATCCTTCAAAGGCAGACATCCTGTCTGGTGGACCTCAGCTATAAACAAACTATACAATAGGAGGAGGAAGCTACTAAATGATAGAGCAAAATCCCAAAAAGGGAAGGCATCACTGATCAGTATTAGCAAAAAACTATGGGAACTCATAAAATTGTCTAAGGCCAGCTTCAAGAGAAATATTGCACAGGACACTAATGATAATCACAAGGCTTTCTTTAGTTATGTTAGGAACCTGGGTGGTAATTCCCAGATATGCTCAGAATTAGTCCAAAATGACAAAAAATACACCAAACCCAAAGACATTGCCAACATCCTAGCCGACAGGTTCAGCAAACTTCTCCCCACCAAAAGGGCAAATATCTATCCCAGCAGACTGATGCCCCTGACATCTCAGATGCTCAGGTAAGAGCCGCCTCTCCAAAGCAAAAACACAGCATCAATGGGACCAGGCGGTGTCGGCTGCGTCCTACATTAACTCCAAGAAGAGCTAAACCCAAACATAAAACTACTGTTCAATCTCAGCCTTACTACAGGATATGTGCCCAAAGAGTGGCGTACAGCAACAGTGGTCCCTCTCCATAAAGGTGGTGCCTCAACGGATCCTGGAAACTATCACCCCATAAGCCTGAATAGCTTGGTCTGCAAAGCTATGGAAAGGATCATCATGGACCTCATAAATAAAGATATTGGGGACCTACAGACACTGGATTCTACCCAGTTTGGCTTTAAGGGCAGATACTGCCTCTTAAACCTGGTTGATTTCTTTGAAACCATCACCAAGGCCATTGACGAGGGGAAGGTGGTCCACACAGCCTACCTGGACCTCGCAAAAGCCTTCGATACAATACCCCACTCGGGCATTATAGATAAGCTCACCAGCTTAAATATAAACCCCTATGTCACTAGATGGATTGCAAACTGGCTCAAGGACAGAACCCACATGGTTAGAATTGCTGGAGCCATGTCAGACTCCAAACCAGTTACAAGTGGTGTCCCACAAGGCTCAGTCCTGGGACCTCTCTTGTTCGGTATATATTTCTCGGAGGTACAGGCCAACACGGAAGGACTGTGGCTGAAGTTCGCAGATGACTGCAAACTGGGCGCCATAATCGACTCTCCAGCCGACACAAGCATCCTCCAAAAGGGCCTCATAGAAACAGACAACTGGTGCCAGAGCCATGGCCTCAAGCTAAATGCCAAAAAGTGTATAGTCATCCCCTTTGGCAAAAACAAAGTGCCCACAAATTACCACATAGGTGGTAATCCATTAAGTACAGAAGCAGTAATTAGGGACCTGGGGACCCAAGTTGATAGTAATCTCTCATTTGACAACTACGTGGCCAAAGTGGTTAGAAAAACATTTTATATAGCCCACCTAATCATGAAGGGATTCACATCTAGATCAGGGGGAGGTCAAGTGCCTCTTTACTCCTCCCTCATCAGGCCCATAATTGAGTACAATGCCCCTTTTGGGATGTACCTTACCAGACACCTGCAGCAACTGGAAAGACCCCAAAAGTACCTCACCAACTGGAAACACCCCAAAAGTACCTCACCAAGAGGATCAAAGGGCTCAAACAGATGCCATATGCTGCCCGGTTAAAGAAACTCCAGCTCTACTCAGTGGCATACCGCCTGTTCAGAGGCAATCTGTGCCTGACGTATAAAGCCACGTCCAACCCGGAATTAATGGACATGCTGCACCTCAGAAAATCCAAATCCCATCGAGCTACGCGCTCGAGAGACTTGAACCTCAGCACTGAAATAAATAGGACATGCTGGAGGGACAGATTCATAACCCAGAGGCTCCCTTCACTCTGGAATAAAATCCCAGTCCAGGTTAGGCAGAGTCCCTCATTGACTCTCTTCAAGAGGAATCTTGATGAGTGGATGGGAGATCGTAGGTTTACCCCGGGTATCACTTCTGTGTCACTGTTAGACAGAGGCACAGTATACTAACCTCGAAAAAGGGCATAGCAAAATAAATTTAAAATGGGTGGCGAAAGCCAAACACATCCTGGCTAGGCTTATAGATGCCCTAGTGCAGATAGCCTAGTATGAACCTATGAACCTACCCTTTTAGGGGTCACCTGACTTCTGGGGCAAGAAAAATTGAAGAAAATGGCATCGGCCGCTTCTTTTATACCCCTGATGACCTGACCTCAGGGTAGAGCCAACAGCAGCTGATGCAGGACCCAAGACTTTGGAATTCAGACCGACTGAGGGCAACTTGCCACCAGGATTACCCAAATGTAATGACTGCAACAGTGAATACACTCTAGCATTTACATTTATGGTAAGTGTACACAACTGTACTTTCTAGTTATTAAAACAATGCTCCACATGATGTTCTTCATGTTTCACTGTTGCAGTCATTACATTTGGGTAATCTGCTTGCAGGTTGCCCTCAGTCGGCCTGATTAACAAAGTCTTGGGTCCTGTGTCGGTTGCTGTCCCTTCTTCCATGACATCAGGTCGTCGGGGGTATAAAACATGCAGCCGATGCCATTACATCAGTCTTTCTTGCCATGCGGTGCCTGAAGCAGAAGCAGTTCACAAGTGCCGGTCGGCCGACTCCTGAAATTTTCGTTTTCAAGTTTCAGAACCGAAGTCCTCCAACTTAAAGCTAAGTTCCCAGTTGGGGAAACTTTTTCTTGCTCCTTACTGATGTCAGTAAAAGCTAATAATTGCGTTACTTGTGGAAAGCAAATACCTCAAAGTTTTTAATTCGTACTGTATTCCTTGCCTAGGCCCTGACCACGACGTACCTTGCTGTCAGTTTTGTGCTTTATTTAATCAGCGCACTATCAGTCATCGGTATATTTTTGCCTTGAAGTATTTTGGTTCTCGATTTAATTATTCTGAAATGTCGTCTGTTAGCCATCCAACTACCGGGATTCCAAAAAAATGCAAAGATAAAGACAGAGACAGGCCGCCGAGGTCCAAAACTGCCAACGACTATGCTTCTCCTAAGCCAGTCGCCAGTTTGCTGGTACTCATTGAGGTGCTTTTGCAGCCCCTGATACCCACTACTTCTGATTCGTAGGCCTCTACGGAGACCCATTTGGAGTCTGGTATGCCGCGAGATACTTCATCTATGGACCCTGCGGATGTCTCTACCTTGGATGGGTCCAGAGCCACTGTGCAGGCACCGGCTTCTGAGTTTGTATTCAGGCCTACAGACTTGCATATTAAATCAACGCCTTCTACATTACTAAGGCCTAAATCTCGATCCATGTCTAAAAAACTGATGCCAGGGCACATGCTCAGGCCCCTATGCTTAAAAAGCAAATGATAAAAATGGCTGAAGATCTAATAACTCTAATCAGGGGTAGTCAACCCCCCCTCTAAGAGGCCTAGGGCTGAGCTTGATTATGAATCTTCTGATAAGGATTCTGTTTCTTCTGACTGTTCTGATGACCTGGATTTGTCCTTGCCTCCTTATGAGGATTCTGATGCAGAGGAGTCTATTCCCTCTGCTTCCCCATCCAGAGGATTTTTCTTTTGGGGAAACCTTACATACTTTAAGGGAGCATTTTCACTGGGAAAGCCAGGAATTGTATGATTCAAAAAAGAGGCTTAGGGATTTCCTTCCACAGCATACATCTTTGGCTATTCCTCCTGTACTAGACATTGTTGATGATGTTTTCTCGGAATCCAGTTTGGCCCCTGATTCCCTGCCTCCTGCTCCTGTTAAACCTGACCGATACTACAGGGTTCTTGAGTCCCACAAGTTCCTTTTCAAAAATCCTACTGCAGATCCAGAGACTATTTCTCAGGGGCCCAAAGGCATTAAGGCTTCTACTGCTAAAAATCCTACCCGTTTTGATAGAGACTCCAGGGTTATGGATAGATGGGGTAAAAAGGTTTATACTTCAGCAACCTTGGCAATCAGAGCTTTAAACTGCCAATTTAATATGTTAAAATATCAGCAACCTGTCCTTGGACTACTTAAACAGAAAGTGATGTTGATTCCTGACTGTGTGGAAAATAAAGATTTACAGGACTTAATGCATTCTGCTGAACAAGTTGGAAAACATACTTTGCAATGTGGTTTTGATTCTTTAGAGGCCTCTTGCAGGGCTGCTGTTACTGGGTCTGTGCTTAGAAGGCATGCTTGGCTTAAGGAGCAATCTTTGCCTGATCATGTTAAAGCTAAATTGTTGGATGCTCCTTTAAATCAGGACCGCCTGTTTGGCAACAAGGCTGAAGAAGTTCTTAAAAAGATGGAATATAAAGCTAAATCTATGCAAACTGCTAAAGATTTTTTACAAGTGCAACCTCCTAGATTTAGCAGGCACTGGTCTACTAAGAATTGGTCCTTTCCAGCCCCTTCCAGGTCTTCTCCAGTCAAACCCGGGCACAGTAAAAACCTCGGGTTTCAGTCCCACGGAACTCTCAGAACTAAGCAGTGGGGGGGCCTCCACTTCCAAATCTGGGAATAACAAGACACCCCCCCTATGGTAAACAGCCTCTATGACTTCCTTTTAAAATTTCCAACCACTTATCTTCTGAATGCCACTTTGGCGGGAAAGAGATTGCTCTTCATGCAAAGAACTGGGAACTCATAACCCAGGACAAATGAGTTTTAAATATAGTGTCCCAGGGATACAGATTTCATTTCCACACATTGCCAACACCAAATGGGTGGCCGGACCTGCCCCCAAATCAGTGGGCAGAGGCTCAAAAACAAGTACTTTCTCTCCTAAGCATGGGGGCTATTCAACAGGTACCAGAAGAGGAAAAGGGACAAGGTTTCTACTCCAGACTTTTCTGGTACCCAGAAAAGACAAATCATGGCGTCCAATCCTGGACCGGTCTACTCTAAACACCTTTCTGGAGATTCCAAAATTCAAGATGCTGATTCTTCACCAATTACTTCCTATGCTAGGCAAAGACGCCTGGTTGGCAACACTAGATTTAAAAGAAGCATACCTGCACGGTTTACTATCAAAATGTCGAAAGTTAAAATAAAATGTGTACGTATTAGCGAAGTGTTTCGCTGAAAGTACACATGTCCGTATGTACCTAATGTCGAAAACAGCTGTGAATTGTCGAATGTCCCGAGCGACATTTTCGACAATTAACAGCACTCCCACCCTTCCCTTAACTCCCTACCTAACTAGTCTAAACTCACATTTATGCGGGCAAGCCCCCTGTGAAAGGCTGCACCTCCACACCCCCTAACTTAATATTCCAACTCGGAGATCGCACTACAGTGAGGAAAGGGATGTATTTCCCTAACCGCACTGTACTGCGATCCCCTTACATGAGCGAACGTTATAATTGGGAATGCACAGTCCATTCGCAATAATAACGGTCACTCACATAACCTGCCAGACTATGAAGTATTCGAACATATGTTGTTCGAATACTTTGCTGTGCAATTGCACGGCGAAATTGTGATAGTAAACCTACCTGTACATCCCAGTCAGGGAATCTTGCAGAAGATACCTACGTTATAAAGCAGGCTACACGCATTATCAGTTCTCTGCACTGCCATTTGGCTTGTCTACTGCACCCAGGGTATTCACAAAGTGCCTGGCTCCAGTTATTGCATTTTGCAGGCAAAAAAGTATTTAAATATACCCAAACCGGGAAGATTGTCTAATTCAGGCAGAAAGCCAGGGCATACTTTTGAATCATCTGGCGTTTGTAAAAAGGTTTCTAACTTGTCTGGGGTACACCGTAAACGAAAAGAAATCACAACTGGGTACCCTGTCAGCAAATTACATTCCTGCGAGCAAGCTTGAATACAACTTCCCAGATGGCTTACCTCACGCCAGAAAAGCAAATTCATTTGATATCCTATTTCAGACAAGTGGCCACAAAAACCCTACTATCTGCAAGACTAATACTGCAAGCCTTGGGGTTCATGGTCTCCTGCATTCCTCTAATTCCATATGCAAGACTGCATATGAGGAAACTACAGTGGTATCTAAAAAGCCTATGGAGTCAACATTCTCACAGCCTAGAAACAATGATTCCTATCATACCTTGCCTAAGCCTAGAGTTCCTCTGGTGGGCAGAGGCCTGCCACCAAAACAAGGGACTACCATTCACACTACCCCCCTGCTGCCCAAACCCTAACAACAGATGCATCAGACTATGCACTAGGGGACTCACCTGGCTGGGAAGTGCATTCAGCCAAGTCAAATGCACCTACATATCAATCAAAAAGAAATGTTAGCTGTACAGAATGCTCTGACAGCCTTCAAGGACTACATTCTTCCAGGGCAACTAGTGGTAAAGACGGTTAACACCATGATTATGTGATACATAAACAAGCAGGGGGTAAACATTCCTACCCCCTCTGCAGACTAGCCATGGCATTGTGGAGCACAGCCTTGAGCTACCAAGTGCACCTACAAGCTCAATTCCTGCCAGGAAAAATAATACAGTGGCAGACTGACTAAGCAGAAACCTCATGGACCCACACGAGTGGAAACTGGTACCAAGTATTTTCAACATGTTGACAAGCGAATGGGGGAGCCCAGACATAGACCTATCGGTCTACGCCTTCCCCCCGCTGCCTCTGCTCTCCAAACTTCTACTAAAAGTCATACAGGACAAGCCAAGGATGATTTTGATTGCTCCAGACTGGTCGTGCCAACACTGGTACCCCCTCCTGCGCAGTGTGTCGCAGTTACCTCCGTGGCAGCTGCCTCAGACCCCTTTCCTGCTGTCTCGGCAGGAGAACCAGATTCTGCACCCTCAGCTTCCAACATTGAATCTTGCAGCCTGGCTAGTTACTTAAACTCACCCTTATCATCCCTCAGCAAACCTGTGATGGATGTCGTCTTGGAGGCAAGGAGGCCTAGTACTAGAAAATTGTTCCTGGAACCAAACTCAAGGGATGAGCACAGCAGAGCCCAATTTACCTCAGATTTTGCAACACTTAACTGAGATGCTTCACAAGGGCCGGTCTTTTTCCTCCATTAAAATCCATGCCTCAGCCATTTCAGCTCATTATAACACAGAACTTCCCCTCTTCTCTCATCCTCTGCTCAGATGGGCAAAAAATTTGAGACCACCCAGGAGAGCTCCTACCCCTGCCTGGAACCTTAACTTTGTATTGGAGAAACTCACTCTACCTCCTTTCGAACCAGCTGCTACTGCAGACTTAAAATTTCTTTCTTGGAAAACAGCTTTCCTTTCAGCAGTCACTTCAGCTAGAAGGATATCTGAATTACAAACCCTTATGGCAGTGGAGCCTTTCATCTTCCATGCAGACAGGGTGTCACTCAGGACCAGTCCATTCTTCATGCCCAAGGTGGTATCCAGTGTGGCTCTTAATCAGTCCATCCATTTGCCAACCTTCTTTCCCAATCCACAGAACAAAGGGGAATGGATTCTGCATTCCTTGGATGTGCACAGACAACTTAGATGCTACTTGGACAGGACTAAACCTTGAAGAAAATCTGAACAACTGCTGGTAGCATTTGCAGCAGGGGCAGAGGGGAAGGCTATTTCAAAACAAACCATTTCTAAATTGATAATCCATTGCATTAATTTCTGCTATAAGCACCATGGAAAACCTATCCCCCAGGGGATCAGATCTCACTCCACCAGGGCTGCATCTACTTCTGCAACCTTTCTCAGAGGTGTTCCTACTAGGGACATCCAAGAAGCTGCTACCTGGAGTTCTGTACATACTTTCACCAAGCATTATCATTTGCCAATTTTCTCTAAATCCAGAGCTAGTTTTGCCATTGCTGTCTTGCAGGGCCTTATAGCTGGCCCTAATGCTGTATAAACTCCTCCTCCCAACCATAGCTTTGGGAATCTACCCAAATGTAATGACTGCAACAGTAAAACACAAAGAACATAGTACAGTTGTGTACACTTGCCATAAATGTAGATGTTTGAGTGTATTCACTGTTGCAGTCCTGGTTACTCTCCCTCAAGTCCCCTAACTTCTGGCTATACCTCTACTTTCCTTTACTATGCTTAAAAGCCTTTTTGGTGTATTTGCTTTTTGTTGGAGGTATACCTTTGTGCTTTTATGTTTATTTGCTCCCCATTAGGGGCATCTGACATCTGGGGCAAGAAAAACTGATGTAATGGCGTCGGCTGCATGTTTTATGCCCCCTGACGACCTGACGTCATGGAAGAAGGGACAGCGACCAACGCGCAGGACCCAAGACTTTGTTAATCAGGCCAACTGAGGGCAACCTGCAAGCAGATTACCCTAATGTAATGACTGCAACAGTGAATACACTCTAACATCTATATTTATGGTAAGTGTACACAACTGTACTTTTGTAACCTCTACCTGAAGAAGCCTGAAAGTGTATTGACACTTTTGATTTTATTATTTGTTGTATTAAAGTTTCTTCTGAATTTTACTAGCTTGTGGTTCCTACAATTTTATTGTTTTACTTGTTTTACATTTCAAAGCCTTGCCATTTTTTCCCCTTATCAGTATTGGTTATATATCAGCTGATGTCACACCGCTGCATCCACCAGAAAATGTCTGGTCCTACCATTTTCTGCTTCAGATATGAACAGATCTAATTAATGCTGTTGTGCTGAAAAAGCCAGAGTTTGAAACCTCCTCACAAGCAAACCTAGGATGTGCTTCCATAGAGAATACTACCCCTGCTTTAATAATCAGAGAAATGAGCAAAAACTAGTTTGTATACTAATTTTAGGTTTTAACAATTTATTAGTGCAGGATTGCATAAAAGACAGCTTGAGCTGACTACTGCTTTTCACAGCACAAAATAACTTTTTCTCTTGCATGTTGAGATTTGAGTACAGTTCATTGTATTGTTTGCCTACTGTGTGTCATTTGTCAAATTGCCAGCATCTTGTGCTCCAGTCTCAAACACGAGTCACTTGCAAGATGAGTCACTGCTTTTGGGTCATTGGGCAGCCTATTGTGTAGGGTTTGACTGTGGAGCATTGAAGCTTAGCCACATACCTTATCAAAGACTTTTGCTTACTAAGACTAACTGTTTTTCCTGATTCTTATTGGCTTTCTTTTAGGGTGATGACTGGATTATTGTTTCCAACAAGCTGAAGCTGCAGAGCGTTGCTCCAGAGCATGCAGGAACATATACCTGCAAGGTACTGCACCCATCTGTCCCAGACCTTTCCAAATCCAAGTCCTTCTCGCTTGTTGTGGCTAAAGGTAAGCATTCTAAATGAGGATATGAGAAACTCACCTACAGGGACTCAAGATGGTCACATCAGCTCTGCTAGCATAGCTGAGTACAGAGAGTCAGAGGTACCAAAAAAGGATGCAAGTTGGTCAAAAAGATGCAACCACAGCTTTTAACTGTATTCACCTGAAAAAAGTACAGAGGAATATGTAAGAGCACAGAGGAGAGGAATGGATAAAAAGTCAAAATGATATGTAATATTGTTCACAAGACTGACAGGTGAGAAATGGGGTTGTGTGTTTTCTGTTTCGTTACTGTGTGTCAAGAATAACATAGAGGCCTTAGTAAGGGAGCTGTAGTGAATGAGCTAAGAAGAATGTTCAGGTGGATTTTTACTTTAGGTTTGAAAAAGGAGATAAAATCATATGTTAGACTATTGAATAAGCTAGGAGTAGAGTACAGGTACTGAATGTTTAACCAGTCAATGAGCTAGATGGACGGTGCAGGTACTACTGTAAGGCTGCAGTGATGGACGGTGCAGGTACTACTGTAAGGCTGCAGTGAGCTGAAAGTGTGCACAAACACCTACTGAAATTGAAGTCATTGGCAAAAAGAATGCAGAGGTAGTGATCACCGGGCACCTGTAAGTAAAGTAGGAAGTATGTACAGTGTCTGTGCAGTTACAGTGAGAAGTAGGAATGAGTAAACTGGGAAGTATGTACGGTATCTGTTCAGTTACAGTGAGAAGTAAGAATGAGTAAAATGGGAAGTATGTACAATACTTGTGCAGTTACAGTGAGAAGTAGGAATGAGTAAACTGGTATGTGTACAGCACTAGCTGGACTGTGAGGATACCGGTAATGAGTAGAAGTGGATATTGACTGTTGGGGTTACAGAAAATGAGGTGAGGTGTGGTTGGACATAATTCAAATGTAGATTAACAGCTGACAAGGTAAGAAAATAGACTACTCTGGCCACATTCAGTGAACTGAGACTGATGTGCAGGCGGGAGTCCTGGTCTCCCCAACTCATGGTTCAGGAAAGCATACTATGGGTCTACCCCTGTAAGAGTGCTCGCATATCTCTTCATAGGGATCCTAGGAAGTTACTAAGCTAATGGCCCTAGGGCTATTACAAGCCTAGCAAATTTACCCTTGTTTCCACAATCAGCAGCTGTTACCCCTGTCCAAGAGAGATGCAGGTAGAATCCCTGGGGTAAATTTACAGTTACCCATCCAGTTGTCCAGATGGTGTTTGAAGAGTGCTCTGTTTGACATGAAGTGGAAGTCTGTTCCAAAAGTGTGGTAACCTCTTGAAGACAAGTCCGTCCCTCCAGCAGGTTCTATTAATGGCACATGCCAGGTTAAGGTCTTTAGAGAGAGTAACCTATGTGACGTTTGACTTGCGGATGTGCAGCATTTCCAATAAATGGAGTGTCAGAGATTGCCCTATATGCAAGGTAGAGATCACCTCTGAGTAGTCTGTATAAAACAGAATAAAGTGACAATGATTTCAACCAGTCCATATAGGACAGATGCTGAAGACCTTGAATTTTCCTTGTGATGAACCTTTGTGGTCTTTTCGGTTGCTGCAAGTGCTTGGAAAGGTACCTACCAAAAGGGGCATTGTACTCCAAATTTTGGCCTAATGAGGGTAGAATACAGGGTGGTTATAACTTCTTTTTTCTGGAGGCAATGCCCTTATTTATCAGAAGAGCAATATAGAATGCCCTTTTCAACACTGTGGAGACATGGTGATCAAAGTTAAGGTTGCTATGTCCACAGGCTCAGCATTTGTTGTATCATTAACTACCAGTTCAGCACAACCTGTGTGCCTAAGTCTCTCACCACTGAGTGTATCCTTAGGGAGTTGCTTTTAATGTGGTAGTTGGCAGGAACACTGCCCTTACTGAAACGGTGATAATACATTTTTTTGCATTGAGTTTAAGGCTGTGAGATTGGCACCAGTCATTTGTTTGCGTAAGGCCCTCTTGTAGGATGTTGACATCATTTGGAGATTTTGTGACCACTCCCAGTTTGCAGTCGTCAACATACTTTGTAAGCCACAGACCTTTAGTTTTCACTTGTACTTTGGAGAAGTAGATTATGAACAGTAGAGGTCCCAGTACTGATCCCTGTGGAACACCACTGGTTATGGATCTGCTGTTTGGAGGTGGATTCCCCTATTCTGACTGTATAGGTTCTATCAGTGAGCCAGTTTGCCACCCACCTAACAATACAAGTGTTGATTAACTAGCTGGGTGAGTTTGTCAATGATACCTGAGGGGGGTATAGTTTCAATAGCCTTCTCTAAGTCTAGGTTGGCTGTATGCACAGATTTCCCCTCATCCAGGGCCTTTGTGACTCTCAAAGTCCACCAGGTTTAACAGGTATGATCGTCTTTTGACAAATCCAAACAGAGTAGGGTCAAGTGTTTGGAGATTACCTATATCTTTGTTGCTAAGGTCCATGATGATTTGCTCCATGGCCTTGCAGATAAGGCCAGTCAGCCTAATAGGTCTGTAGTTCCCAAGTCAGTGAAAGCACCACCTTTGTGCAAGAGGATAACAGTGGCTGGTTTCCATTCAGCTGGCACAAAGCCGGTGCTTTGACTATGACTGAAAGAGTACCCAATGGTTTTGCTAACTCTTGTTGGAGCCCATGTAGGACGCAGCCAGGGATGTTATCAGATCTCATAGATGCTGTGTTTTTGGCCTTAGAGAGGGCATTAAATACCTGGTCTTTAGAGATACAAGGTAGGGTCAGGTAGTAAGGATGTCATTGGGTACATGTGGCGGGGACAGGGGGATGAAGTTTTCACAGAACCTGTCAGCTAACAGGTTAGCTATGTCCACAGGCTCAGCATATGTTGTATCATTAACTACCAGCTCAGCACAAATCTGGGCCTTTCCTTTTAGGTTACAGGTGTAACAGTGAAAGACAAAAAGTGAAAGTATTTTTAACTTGATCGTTCTTAATGCGTCATCAGTTGATCAGAGTATCGTACTCTGGATCATGAAGTGCTTCTAGACTAGCTGTATGTCAGACATGCTTCATCTAGTGACCTGTGGGTTAAAGTTGTCAGTTCACTATTTTGTGTCCATTTGGCCAATACAGGGTTCAGTAAAATTTATTTTTCTTAAGATTTTATTTTTCAAATACATTTGAATGAATTCCATAGACTTTATACATAACATCCTAAATAACTTGTGTACACTATTTACATTAGCCTGACACTGTAACAGATCTTAATGTATACAGTTACTTTAAAGTATGTCCAATCCATTTTCAATCAACGATAAGACTTTTCCCCAAGGGTTGTTAATAAATGGCTTTGGATAAATTATTAGTGCTTTAATTTTAATTTCCAGTAATGCTGTGGTCTTCATTAGGCTGTAGAAGTCTTCCAAAGTTGGTATTGTTTGTATTCCATCTTCTTGTTATACACTTCCTTGAAATTGCAGGTATAGTCGATACTAAATTCATGTTTTATAGTTTATCAATATTTTGTAAAATTTTGAATTACTGTTTCCCATGTCAGTCATTATATATGATTTCATACATGTGTTTAGGTATTTCTTTAAATGAAGAATTGTTAATTGTTCTACTTAAATCGTACAAATAAAGTTAGCCAGTCCTGTTGTTTGTATGTTGTTTTTATTACTTGCATATCTAAAACCTTT
The DNA here is from genome assembly GCF_019279795.1 of Protopterus annectens. NCBI lineage: Eukaryota > Metazoa > Chordata > Ceratodontiformes > Protopteridae > Protopterus > Protopterus annectens. The sequence continues at coordinate 1,317,187,447 of NC_056741.1, read as the reverse complement.
AGTTCTTTGATACATTGGAGCCAACAAACCAATCCCTTCTGTTTCCAGGAATTAGTAATTTCTCTATGTTTTATGTGGAAAGTTCTTTGTGACTATAAATGGTGTTAAAAGATCAAACCAGATTTTTAAATCTATATTTGCATTAATAATTTTCCTAAATGAGTCAATGTAGTAATTAATCATACGAGTTTTAGTGGGTTTAGTTATGTTATATTGCATACTGATACATATGTGCAATGGGAAATTGTTTTATCTGTTATTTTAATTTTTTTTTGTAAATCAAATTTATTGATATTACAGTTAGTAATTTCCAATTTGCAGATTAATTTGGACTTTTCCATTCTGATATTGTTTTAGATATTAATACTTTTATATATGTTTCTATATCAAGAAAGTTTAATCCTCCCTGTTTCCATGGTCTGATATGATGTATTAAAGTTATTCTGTTTCTTTTGGGAAACCATAAAAATTTTATTAGGCATGAATTTATTTCTTTAAGTATATTCCTTTCTGGTAACAGTTGTATTGCCAAGGCTATATATAGGATTTTGGGCAGTAAAACCATTTTTATTAACTGTAGTCTATCTTCAAATGTTAATATTTTGTTTCATTTTTTTCCACAGAGATTTTAATTGTATTGTTGATATTATTGTAGTTTTTTGAGACTAATTCATTATTGTCCCTGCATAACTCAATTCATAGATATTTTAAGGAGAGTCTTGTTTCCCTATGATGTCATCCGCCTTAATCTGCAGTTCTTTTTTTTTTATTTAAACATAAACATTTTGATTTATTGAAATGGAGTCCTAAAGTTATGTGAAATTTGTCAGTTAACATATCTAATTCTTCTAATGTCTCTTTTGTATTAGATAATGTTAGTAATATGTCATTGGCAAATAGCATTACTTTAGAATTGTATTGTTCATAAACATCTATTCCTTTGATTTTTATATTGTTACGAATTGTGTCTGCTAATATTTCAATAGCCAGAGCAAACAGAATCGGTGACATGGGAGATCCTTGCTTTTGTTATATGTATAGATTGAGGTAAAAGGGCCTAACTTGACATACGCTAAATTATTTGTGTATGTGTGTAGGATTTTGAATAAATTAGTCCCAGGAATGAAAGTATCTGTCTATATCTAAGCCAATTGTGAGTGTTTCTTTATTAACATAATCTATAAGAGAAATTATCCTTTTAATTTTGTCATATGTGTGTCTGATATATAAATCCAGTTTGATCATTATTTATTGTTTTGGATAGTGGTATTTTCATTCTGTTAGTTAATATTGTCATAAATATCTTATAGTCATTATTTAATAATGATCTAGCTCTATTTGTGGTACAGAGGATGTTCTTCATGTTTCACTGTTACAGTCATCACACTTGGGTTATCTGCCTGCAGGTAGCTCTCAGTTGGCCCAAGTACCAGAGACTTACTATTTCTGCATCAGATGCTGTCACTCCAGGACTGACGTCAGGTCGTCAGGGGTATAAAAACAGGCAACCGACAACATTACATCAGTCTTTCTATACGAGGAGCCCGAAGCAGAAGCAGTTTGCAAGTGCCAGTCGGCTGCTACCTGAATTTTTGCTTATGAATTGAATAATCCTGAAGTCTTCTAAAGCTAAGTACCCCATTGGGATCCTTTTTTCTTGCTCTAACCGATGTCAGAAGAAGTTAACAATTGTCTTGCCTGTGGGATGCAAATACCTCAGAGATTTTCATTCTTACTGCGTCACCTGTTTAAGCCCAGACCATGACGTACCTCGCTGTCAGATTGTGCCTTGTTTAATGCCAGAACAATTCATCTTCCGGCTCTCTTTGTTGCCAAATTCTGTCGCTTTCGATCTCCGTATTCTGAAATGGCTTCGGTAAGCCATCTGACTACCAATATTCTGAAGAAACGCAAGGATAAAGACAGAGACAGACCGCATGGGTCCATACTCAGTGAGGCACTTTCGCAGCCCTTGATGCCCACTTCAATGGATTTGCAGCCCTCTACTGAGACCTATTCAGAGTCCGGCATGCCGCGAGACTCTTCAACTGTGGAACCTGCGGATGTCTCTACCTTGGATGGGTCTAGAGCTGCTGTGCAGGCACCAGCTTCTGAGGCAGTTCTTCACTAAACTGATGTTCGACTCAAACAGACTTCTTTTTTAACCAAAACTACTGAGTTTCTTAGGCCCAGAGTATGCACTATGCCTAGAAAACTGACGACCAAAGCACATGCACCTGCTCCCATGCCACAAAAACAAATGCTTACAATGGCAGAAGATCTTATTACACTGATTAGGGGAAGTCAGCCTTCCCCTGCTAAGAGAAGGAGACCAGTCCCCTACAGCTTCTGCAGATCAGGAGTCTGATGACTGAGATTTCTAATTATGAAGACATGCCCTTATCTGCTTATAAGGATCCAGATGCAGAGGAATCCATTCCCTATTCCTCCCCTTCTAGGGTTGCCACCCCTCCATTTTTTTTCCGGACTATCCGGAAATCAAACGGATTCCCCGGTAGTCCGGAAAACACTGTACAAACTCCGTTATTCTGTTTCAAAAAGGAAACAGACTATCCGAGTTTGTAAATCTGCTGATTTACTATGCTTTTTTTTTACAGAAAAGCATAGTAAAGTCAGCCGAAAGCAGGCAGCAGGAATGAAAAAAGAGGGTGTTCCCTGTCAAGTGATGTCATAGCGACGTCATAAAATGGGTGGAATGTGGGTGGGAGAGGAGGTGGGTGGGGTTACTGGTGATGCAGGGGTGTGGCTTTACTCCAGTTTTCGCCACGTAGGAAGGTGGCAACCCTATCCCCTTCAGAGGATTTTTCTTTTGGTGAAATCTTGCAGACCAAAGCATTTCCACTGGGCATGCCAAGACTATCCTCCGTCCAAAAAGTGACTCAGAGAATTCCTAGAATTGCCTCAGCACAGGCCTTTAGCAATACCCCCTGTCCTGGACATTGTTGATTATGTTTTTATGGAATCCAGTCTTACTTCTGAAACTTTACCTCCTGCCCCTAGGAAGCCAGACTGGTACTACAGAGTACATAACGCTCACAAATTTCTTTTCAAGAATCCTATTGCTGACCCAGAGATCCCAGGGGCCTAAAGGTATCAAGGCTACTACAGCCAAAAATCCCACCCCTTCGGACAGGGATTCAAGAGCTTTGGACAGATTGGGTAAGAAGGTATACTCTTGCTATTAGGGCATTGAATTGTCAGTTTCACATGCTGAAGTGCCAGCAACATATTATGGAACTTATTAAACAAAAAGTGGCAACCTTTACAGACTGCGCAGAAAATAAAGAATTGCAGGAGCTTATGCACTCTGCAAGCCAAGTCAGTAAGCATACCTTGCATTGTGGCTTTGATGCCCTAGAAGCATCTTGTCACTGGATCTATACTGAGAAGACATGTTTGGATGAAGGAGCAGACCCTGCCAGACCATGTCAAATCAAAGTTACTAGACGCTTCTTTGAACAACGACAGTTTGTTTGGCACCAAAGCAGTAGAGGTTCTTAAAAAGATGGAAGAAAAAGCTAAGTCAATGCAGACTGTTTAAGAATTCTTACAAGTGCAACCCCCTAGGTTCAGTAGGCATTGCCCTTCCAAACGCTTTTCCTTTTCAGCCCCCTCCAGGCCTTCTCAAACCAGACCCAGGGGAAACAGACTACAATTTCAGGGTATGCAGAGATCTAAGCAATGGAGTGCCCCCACCCTAAAGCAGGGAGTGGTAAGCCACCTCCTTATGGAAGAAACTCATAATGACTTTACTCCACTCCCCAGCCCTGCCCAATTGCTTGTGCCCCTAGGAGGAAAACTTGCCCTTCATGCAAAAAATTGGATGTCCATCACACAGGACCGGTGGGTCCTCAACATTGTATCCCAGGGGTACAAATTTTATTTCCATTCACTGCCAACTCCAAGTGGGTTTTCAGACCTTCCTCCAAACCAGTAGGCAGAGGCTGAATGCCAAGTAGCTTCCCTGCTCAAAATCAGAGCTATTCAGCCGGTTCCAGTAGAACAGAGGGGACATAGATTCTACTCCAGACTCTTCCTGGTACTCGGGAAAGAGGGCTCTTGGCACCCAATCCTGGATCTTTCAAATCTCAACACCTTCGTGGTGGTACCAAAATTCAAAATGCTTACTCTGCAACAGCTTCTTCCTATGCTAGCCAAGGATGCCTGGTTAGTTACCCTAGACTTAAAAGAAGCCTATCTGCACATCCCCATAAGGGAGTCATGCAGGAAGTATCTACATTTCAGGGCAGGATCTATGCATCATCAGTTCTCTGCACTTCCCTTTAGCTTATCTACTGCACTCAGAGTTTTCACAAAATGCCTGGCTCCAGTCATTGCATACTGCAGGCAGAGAAATATCCAAATTTACCTGTACTTGGACGACTGCCTGATTCAGGCGGACAGTCAGGAATTGCTGTTGCAGCACCTGACATTTGTGAAACACCTTCTCACTTCCTTGTGGTACACTATCAACAAAAAGAAATCCAAACTGGTACCCAGTCACAAGATTGTATTCCTGGGAGCAAGCTTGGACACAACATCCCAGATTGCATTCCTCACTTCAGAAAGACTTAATCTGACAGCCTACTTTAAACAAATGGCCACCAGAACCCAGCTGTCTGCAAGAAGAATCCTGCACGCCCTAGGGTTCATGGCCTCATGTATACTGCTAATTCCATATGCAAGACTGCATATGTGGAAACTTCAATGGTACTTAAAATGTCTTTGGTGCCAACATTCTCAGGACCTGGAAACAGTCATTCCTACCATACCCTGTCTAAGGACAGAGTTCCTTTGGTGGGCAGAAGCATGCTACCACAAAAAGGACTGCCCTTTTCTCAACCCCATGCCACCCAGACCCTAACCACAGATGCATCAGACTATGCCTGGGGGGCACACATGAATGGCAAATGCATCCAAGGTCACTGGATCCCAAGTCAAATTCATCTGCACATCAACTAAAAAGAGATGCTAGCTGTGCAGAATGCCCTGACAGCTTTCAGATCCCTACTCTTTCCAGGACAACTGCTAATAAAAACAGACAACACCACCGTTATGTGGTGCATCAACAAGCAGGGGGGAACCCATTCCTACTCGCTCTGCAGGTTAGCCATGGCCCTGTGGCACACAGCCTTGGACATGCAAATCCATCTGCAAGCTGAATTCCTGCCAAGCAAACAAAACTTACTGGCAGATGACTTGAGCAGAAATCTCCTAAAACCACACGAGTGGCAATTGGAGCCCAGCACCTTCAACTTTCTGATTCAGAAATGGGGGACCCCAAAGGTGGATCTCTTTGCCTCCCCCTACAACCACCAGTTCAGCAAATTCTGCACCAGGAATCCTCGCAGCAGGGCCTGGAAAGTGGATGCCCTATCTTTTCAGTGGGTAAATCTCTCAATCTATGCCTTTTCCCCCTCTGCCCCTTCTCTCAAGAGTATTACTCAAGATAAGACAGGACAGACCAAGGACAATTCTGATTGTCCAGGACTGACCACACCAGCATTGGTACCTACTCCTGCACAGCCTGTCACCGGTGCCACCCTGGCACCTACACCAGACCCCAACCCTGCTGTCTCAGCTGGAGGGACAGATTTTGCATCCACAACTGCAAATCCTAAATGTTGCTGCCTGGCATATTCCTTGAATTCTCCCTCAGCAACCCTAAACAATCAGGTTCTGGAGATCATTCTTGAAGCCAGAAGACCCAGTACAAGAAAATCCTATGCTGATAAGTGGAAAAGGTTCTGCTCCTGGAGTGTATCTAAAGGAGAGGACACAACTCTGCCCTCCCTGTCTCTAATCCTGGATTACTTAGCAGATCTACTCCACAAAGGCCTGTCCTTCTCCTTCATTAAGATACATGCCTCAGCCATTTCAGCTTATTACAACACCGAGCCACCTCTCTTCTCGCACCCTCTTATCAAACAGTTCCTGAGAGGGGCCAACAACTTAAGGCCACCAAGGAGAGCACCCACCCCTGTTTGGGACCTTAAGTTTGTACTGGAAAAGCTCATGCTTCCCCCCCCTTTGAACCTGCTGAGTCAGCAGACTTAAAATTCCTCTCTTGGAAAACCGCCTTTCTTATGGCTATCATTTCAGCAAGAAGAGTGTCTGAGCTACAAGCACTTATGGCTGTGGAACCCTTCATTATTTTCCATGCTGACAGTTTCCCTCAGGACTAACCCTTCCTTCATGCCTAAAGTGGTGTCCAGTGTGGCTCTCAACCAATCCATCCATTTGCCAACTTTCTTCCCTAATCCTCAAAATAAAGGGGAAAGGATCCTGCACTCCTTGGATGTGCACGGACAGCTCAGATTCTACCTTGATAGGACTAAGCACTTCAGAAAATCTAACCAGTTACTAGTCAGCTTTGCAACAGGGGCATGGGGCAAGGCCATTTCAAAACAAACAATTTCCAAATGGATAGCACACTACATCCATTTCTCACCATGGGAAACCAACCCCTCAGGGGGTCAGAACACATTCCGGTAGGGCAACATCTACCTCTACATCATTTCTCAGGGGAGTCCCTACCAGGGACATCCTGGAAGCTGCTACCTGGAGTTCAGTACACACCTTCACCAAGCATTACCATCTGCCTATCTTTTCCAAATCCAGGGCAAGTTTTGCAACAGCAGTCCTGCAAGGCATACTAGCCAGCCCTAACTCTTCTTGACTGCCTCCACCCTTCAGCTTTGGGAATCCACCCAAGTGTGATGACTGCAACAGTGAAACATGAAGAACGTAGTACAGTTGTACACTTACCATAAATATAGATGTTCAAGTATATTCACTGATGCAGTCCTGGTTTCCCTCCCTCTAGTCCTCTCTTTTTCTCTCTCTATCTCTATCTCCTCTCAATGGCTATTACTCGCCCCTTTCTGGGGTATTGGTATTTACTTTTTACTGGTGGTGTTTTTCCCAGCATAACTTGGCTCTCTATTTGGGGGGGGGGGGGCTCCTGACATTTGGGGCAAGAAAAACTGATGTAATGGCATTGGCTGCCTGTTTTTATACCCCCTGACAAACTGACGTCAGTCCTGGAGCAACAGCATCCGATGCAGAAATACTACGTCTTTGGTATTTGGGCTGACTGAGGGCTGCCTGCAGGCAGAGATAGCCCAAGTGTGATGACTGCAACAGTGAATACACTCTAACATCAACATTTATGGTAAGTGTACATAACTGTACTTTTGGAGATTTGTTTTCCTTTAGGATTGGTGTGATTAAGAATATCTCCAAGAGGGTGGTATTAAAGCTTGTGGCTGAATTTCTAATAGAGTTTTATGAAAGAGGGATAGTATCTTTGAAGGAAAAAGTTTATATATTTCCATAATTATGCCATCCGTACCTGGAGCTTTATTATTTTTACCCTCTTTTATTGTATCTGTAATTTCTTTATAGGATATGGGTGCTTGCAGATCTAGTTTTAATTTTTCTGGTATTTTTTTTTTTTTTATATTAGAATATTTTTCGTCTAAATTTATTTGATCGCTATGCGTATTTTCTTTATGGAAATGTTCCATATAGTGATTTCTGTAGGCATCAAGAGTGTCACCTATATCCGAGACATTTTTCCCTTTCTTTTCATGGAAGATGCATTTGATGGTCTGAAGAAGCTCCTATGTGAAAGTGCTTACCAGTTTTGTAATAAATAGATATTCTATTTTATTTTACTTCATTTCATGGTGGACTCATTTCATGGACTGCATGGTTGGAGTACTGCTTTGCTGCTGATTTCATTTATTATTTGTCTTTACTACTTAAGCAGTACTACGTTTGCCCTGGAAGGTGTGTTGTACTTTTTTATGCGATCTAGGAAGAACTGTAATTCAGATAATAACCAGGGTTTGAACTCTTTAATTTTAGTTATATATGCTGGCATTCTGGAGTTAAAGATTAATGGTTTGTACCAAGTTTTAAGTTTTAGTCTCTATGAATTGTGGTCTGAAAAGCGGCAGGGAGTGATTGAGAAATTAATGATTTTAGAGTGTAAGTCATGGGCAGCAAATATTTTATCTATTCTAATTTTGGTACCAAATCTGTGATCTTGATGGGAAAACAATAAAGATTTGTCTTCTTTAAATCTGAAAGTATCTACCAAGATGAAATGATTTTGCCCACTTGTTTAAAGCTTTTGATACAGCAGATGTAAGCAGTGGTCTTTTATTTGTAGAATTATTGGGCACTCGGAACAAATAATGTTTCTCACTTGTTTAAGAAACCCTCCTTTTTTTAAATAAAAACAGATGACAAGTGATGAACCATATCAGTTGATACTTTGAGAGATGTAGTTGTAGGAGTTATTTTTTTGGGACAGCTATCTTGGAATCGTTTTTTTTTTTGTTTTTTCTTTCTAGCGTCAGTCCAAAGATTTGTTTCTTTGATTCTTTTAGGGGCCATCAATTCCATTTCTTTTGGGATAGACACTATGTTGTTGTTTTTGATGAATATAGTAGCTTCTAAGTCATTAAAGGTTCTCATCTCATTGACAAAAACTATTTTTATCTTGGCTGGAAAGGCTAGCTGTGCTTTTATGTTGTTTTGTTTCAACAGTTTTATTATTGGCCATACTTTTTTTTCTTTATTCTAGTATTATGGAAGAATAAGCACTGTCAAACCTTATCAGGCTTTGATTGTATTTTAAGGGTGATTTTTCTCCAAGCATATAGTTCATTGTCCAGAAATGAAAGAAATTTTATAACTATGGATCTAGGTGGAGTATTTCTTGAGTTAGAAGCAGGTTTCCTCAGTGCTCTATGCGCCTTTTCAATCCCAAATGAAAGTCCCTCTTTCAATTCTAAAAATTCAGGAATCCAGGTTAAGAATGAAATAATATCTTCTCCTTCAGTGTTTCAGGCAGACCAAAGATCCTTATGTTGTTTCTCCTATCCCTGTTTTCTAAGTCCTCTATTTTGTTAAGCAGCCATGTATTCTGTTTAAGCAGAAATTCTTTTTGGAATTCTTTCTCTTTGAGTCTCCCTTCAGTGTCATTTAGAGAAGTCTCTGTATTTGTTACTTTTGTATGGTGTTGCTGTAATAGTTCCTTAAGAGTATCAGTCTGTTTTTGAGACTTTAATTTGAGATTTTCTAAGTCATTTTTAAAGCCATCCATCTTCAAAGATAGTTCCTGTAAGGTTTATGTCCTCAATTGCATTTTTTTTTTCAAAGCAGCATCTGGATGAGAATTCCTTGTTGTTCATATTCAGTGACTCAATATATCTCCAAGTTACTTGACAGGAACATTTTTGTACATCTCCACCAAAGTTAATATTTATGTAGTTTAGTAGTTTATCTATAGATTTCTGACATTTTAAATTTGAAAATAATAAAATGTTCCTAGATTATTATACTATAGTTACTATACTTTAATAAGTTACTATACTGTAATATAGTTTATGAAGCTCTCAAAATTCACTCCTCTCAGTTGTCCATCTAGGGCCCCCCCCCACTTTTTTTTCCTAATGTGATTTTGTACCTTTCTATTAATGACATAGTAAGGAACTTTGAACTGAGTTAACACTGTACAGGTGATGCTTAGTTCTGTCTTTCCTTTACATTAGAGCAGTAACAGAACATATGTATTTAATAGGTTCATGGGTTCATAGGTTCATACTAGGCTATCTGCCCTAGGGCATTTATAAGCCTAGCCAGAATGTGTTTGGCTTTCGCCACCCATTTTAAATTTATTTTGCTATGCCCTTTTTCGAGGTTAGTATACTGTGCCTCTGTCTAACAGTGACACAGAAGTGATACCCGGGGTAAACCTACGATCTCACATCCACTCATCAAGATTCCTTTTGAAGAGAGTCAATGAGGGACTCTGCCTAACCTGGACTGGGATTTTATTCCAGAGTGAAGGGAGCCTCTGGGTTATGAATCTGTCCCTCCAGCATGTCCTATTTATTTCAGTGCTGAGGTTCAAGTCACTCGAGCGCGTAGCTCGATGGGATTTGGATTTTCTGAGGTGCAGCATGTCCATTAATTCCGGGTTGGACGTGACTTTATACGTCAGGCACAGATCGCCTCTGAACAGGCGGTATGCCACTGAGTAGAGCTGGAGTTTCTTTAACCGGGCAGCATATGGCATCTGTTTGAGCCCTTTGATCCTCTTGGTGAGGTACTTTTGGGGTCTTTCCAGTTGCTGCAGGTGTCTGGTAAGGTATATCCCAAAAGGGGCATTGTACTCAATTATGGGCCTGATGAGGGATGAGTAAAGAGGCACGATGATGTCCCTTGATCTAGATGTGAATCCCTTCATGATTAGGTGGGCTATATAAAATGTTTTTCTAACCACTTTGGCCACGTGTTTGTCAAATGAGAGATTGCTATCAACTTGGGTCCCCAGGTCCCTAATTACTTCTTCTGTACTTAATGGATTACCACCTATGTGGTAATTTGTGGCACTTTGTTTTTGCCAAAGGGATGACTATACACTTTTTGGCATTAAGCTTGAGGCCATGGCTCTGGCACCAGTTGTCTGTTTCTATGAGGCCCTTTTGGAGGATGCTTGTGTCGGCTGGAGAGTCGATTATGGCACCTAGTTTGCAGTCATCTGCGAACTTGGTCAGCCACAGTCCTTCCATGCTGGCCTGTACCTCCGAGAAATATATACCGAACAAGAGAGGTCCCAGGACTGAGCCTTGTGGGACACCACTTGTTACTGGTTTGGAGTCTGACATGGCTCCAGCAATTCTAACCATGTGGGTTCTGTCCTTGAGCCAATTTGCAATCCATCTAGTGACATAGGGGTTTATATTTAAGCAGGTGAGCTTATCTATAATGCCCGAGTGGGGTATTGTATCGAAGGCTTTTGCGAGGTCCAGGTAGGCTGTGTGGACCACCTTCCCCTCGTCAATGGCCTTGGTGACTGTTTCAAAGAAATCAACCAGGTTTAAGAGGCAGGATCTGCCCTTAACAAAGCCAAACTGGGTAGGATCCAGTGTTTGTAGGTCCCCAATATCTTTATTTATGAGGTCCATGATGATCCTTTCCATAGCTTTGCAGACCAAGCTAGTCAGGCTTATGGGGCGATAGTTTCCAGGATCCGTTGAGGCGCCACCTTTATGGAGAGGGACCACTGTTGCTGTACGCCACTCTTTGGGCACATATCCTGTAGTAAGGCTGAGATTGAACAGTAGTTTTATGTTTGGGTTTAGCTCTTCTTGGAGTTCATGTAGGGCAGCCGGGACACCGTCTGGTCCCATTGATGCTGTGTTTTTGCTTTGGAGAGGCGGCTCTTACCTGAGCATCTGAGATGTCAGGGGCAGCACTCTGGTGGGATAGATATTTGCCCTTTTGGTGGGAGGGGAGAAGTTTGCGCTGAACCTGTCAGCTAGGATGTTGGCAATGTCTGTGGGTTCGGTGTATTTTTTGTCATTTTGGACTAATTCTGAGCATATCTGGGAATTACCACCCAGGTTCCTAACATAACTAAAGAAAGCCTTGTGATTATCCTTAGTGTCCTGTACAATTTTCCTCTCTAAGCTGGCCTTAGACAATTTTATGTGTGCCCGTAGTTTTTTGCTAATACTGATCAGTGATGCCTTCCCTTTTTGGGATTTTGCTCTATCATGTAGTAGCTTCCTCCTTCTATTGTATAGTTTGTTTATGGCTGGGGTCGACCGGACAGGACGTCTGCCTTTGGAGGATTGGGTCTTGGTTTTATTTGGGATCGCATGATCCATGCATTCCTGAAGGTGTTCATAGAATGCGTTTATAAAGGATTCTGCGGTCTGGGCCGTATTTTCCACAGGCCCGGGGGCTTTGAAAGATTCCACCTCTGTTTTGAGGAGTGTGAAGTTTGCTTTAGAGAAGTTTTTCACTGTGGTTTTCTGGGCAGGGAGTGGGGTCGGGATGTGAATATCCAGTGAGATTAGTTTATGGTCTGATCTTACCAGTGAGGGATACACTTCTGGTCTGGAGCATAGAGTCCCCATGTTGGTGATGATCAGGTCCAGTATGTTTTCTTGTGGGAGTGGTAACAAGTTGTTCCATAGCATTTGAGTTTATAAATTCTAGGAACCTTTGGGCTAGGGTGTTGGAGCTAGAGTAATGCTCCCAGTCTATGTTTGGGTAGTTGAAGTCGCCCAATATAATGGTGTTTGGAGAGACCTTCATATTTTCCAGTGTTCTCAGGAAGGCCGAGTGGAGTTCCTGGGTTTGGGAGGGTGGTCTGTAGCAGGCTATAAACTGGAAGGCAGTTTTACCCACTGTTAGTTGCACATGGATAGTCTCTGATGCTTCGTGCTTTGCCACCAACCTGGAGGTGTGGGCATCTTTGATGAATATCGATACTCCCCCTCCTTTTGTGGTTCGGTCCAAGTTTTGGGGCCGAAAAGCATGGTATGAGGTATAACCTGGTAGTGCTGGGGTGCTCTCGGGAGCCCTGAACCAGGTTTCTTTTACTGCACAGATATCGATGTTCTCCATGCTAAGGAGAGTTTAGAGTGCATGCATCTTGAGGTTTAGACTTCTGGCATTGAGTAGCATTACTCTTAGTTTCTTATCCCTTGTGATACCTATAGAGGTGGGTTTGTCTTTTGAGCCTTGCCTAAAATAGGCACTATGGGGTAGCAAGTGCCTTTGCCAATATCCGAAAGCCCAGGGGTGACAGGTGCAAGCCGTCCCTAGCGAAGCATCGTGGCTTGTCGAGCATATCATCCCAAGCTGACAGGCATTGGATCCCCTTTGAATGACACCAGTACTTAAGCCAATTGTTGAAATTGATCATCTTGTCTTCATATTGTGGCATCATTCTTGGTGAGGGTAAGATGCTACTCAAGGTCAGGGTCATACCGGCCTGGGCTACATGCTCAGAGCTCCTTTATGTCTCTTTTCATGTAGTTCAGGGAGGTATGTCTCAGGTCATTCACACCAGCATGGACAATGACTGAGTCATATTTGTACTTGCCTTGGAGTGACCTGAGTGCTTGTGTTATGTGGCAGATCCTAGCGCCCGACAGGCTGCTCACCGTGACCCTCTCCTTGTTCAGCCTGGTGAGCGTGACGTCAGCGTGCCTGACGATAGTCACCTATTACAAGTGTATCAGGTGTGTTGTTTAGTCTTAAGGGCTGTGACTGTTCGGCACACTGGCTTTGTGAGATATGTGTTGCACGTGTTTTGTTTTGGGGAGCGGCTGCTTGGGTGTCTGCTTTGGAGGTCTCTACTGCTTCGGCAGATCTTTATTTAGAGCCTCCGAGTATGTTTTTGTGTGATTGTGTTTGGTTTGCTGTCGTGGTAGGTCTATGTGAGACTGGAATTGTAGTGAGTGTGGTTTCCTTCTCCTCCTGACTGGTTACGCCAGTACTGAGTTGAGAGATCTTAGCCTCCAGTTTGGCTATATGGTTGTATCTCTCACATGTGTTGGAATTTGTTGGAAGGAGGCGAGGGCTGTCTGTGTACATGAGGCAGTTGTAACATTGCCTCAGGATTCCCAGATTCACCAGCTGGACCGGAGAGGAGATTGACAACTGACCTTTGGACATGCTAGAATAATATTGGGAATTCCTTAATTGAAAACCAGGGCCAGTGGGGAGTGAGGGTGTAGTGCTTTTAATTTTTAGTGCTGACTTATATAATTGCTTTAGTGAGCAAGTGCCAGGTAACTTAAGTGCAATGTGTTACAGGTAACTTGAATGCAAAAATGACAAACAGTAACTTTCTTTCAAGTGAAACAAGGAAAGAAGTACAGTAAGCAATGCAGATATCACTAGTGATCCACAGAAGCGCTGAGAAATCGTGTATTACGTGGAATTAGCGTTCCAGGGAAATAACAAGCAAACAAACAACAAGCATATAAACAAAGCTAGATTCAGCAGGCCTGGATCTAGTCTATGCTACAGCAAACAAGGTGTACCAATTTCAGTAAGATACAGTTCAAATATTCAGGCACTATAAACCTTTAACCAGAAATTCCCAGCTCAGAATGGCAGAGTCCAGCCTCTTCTCCCACAAGAGTGCAGACCACAAACCTTCTTAATGTAAATATATATAACTGGCCTGAAGCCCAAGTGCTTAAACCAGAACTAAAACACTTTAAGAATAACAGACACTGGGCTCTCAATCAGCAGTTCCCAACTTAGAAGGATGAAAGCTACCTGTCCTGCCACCACAGTGCATGCCACAAACCTTCATAATGTAAAACAACTGGTCTGAAGCCCAAGTGCTTAATCCAAAAGACTTAGAATGATAGCTACACTTTAATCAAGTTACTACCAAGCAGTAATAAATACAATTGAATACTTTAGAGAATGCCTGGATTAGTGCTCAAGTTACACAAACAAAGCTAGATCCAGCAGGCCCGAATCCAGTCTATGCCACAGCAAACAAGGCGCACCAACTTCAGTAAGAAGCAGTTCAGATATGCATGCACTATAAGCCTTTAACCAGAAATTCCCAGCTCAGAAGGGCAGAGTCCAGCCTCTTCTCCCACAAGAGTGCAGACCACGAACCCTCTTAATGTAAAATAACTGGCCTGAAAGCCCAAGTGCTTAAACCAGAATTAATGCACTTTTAGAATAACAGACAGTGAGCCCTCAATCAGCAGTTCCCAACCTAGAAGGATGTAAGCTACCTGTTCTGCCACTACAGTGCAGACCATAAACCCTCTCAGTGCAAAACAACTGGTCCGAAGCCCAAGTGTTTAAACCAAAAGGCTTAGAATGAGTTACACCAAGCAGTAATAAATACAATTGAGTACTTTTAAGATGATGCAAAAGTAAAAAAAAAGTAGGTAGAAACACAAGTACAGTAAAAGCAGATGAAATTTTTTTTTTTTTCTGAATAAGTGCTGAGATCAAAGAAACAGATTTGAGTGCTGAAACTAGAAAACTGGCTAGTTATAAGAAAAAAAAACTAAGCTAGAAGGCTTCCCTCCAACACAGAAGGGCTTGGGGGCTCAGAAGCCTACAAATAGTCTATACCACTTAACAGGAAAGGCAGGAAACAAGCTTAATTTTTTTTTTTCCTGTTTCCCAGATGCTCTCTTTGTACACAGTAGGAGTGCCTGAAATCAGAATATGATCTCACTGCATTCAGTTGAGTGAGCAAATGAGATGGGCCCAGAAGGAGTATCCAAACACAAATTTACAAGAGGGGCGGGCAGTTGCAAGGCCACTAAGATTAATACCAAAACAAAAACAGGGAGGGTAGGTGAGACTAACTGAAGAGCAGAGTGTAAACTTCCAGTTCAGTTAATATTCCTTCCACACAGTTAAAATCAATTTAAATACTGTATTTTTTGGAAAAAAAAAGAGCAGATAAAGGTACTTAAATTCTCTTATACGTCCAGTTGAATACAGCAAGTTCTTAGCCGGCCAAAGCTGAGGTTTTTAAGCCTAATTACCTTTCTAAAATACTGAACTGAACCTAGTTTAAACGGACTAGTGAGACCCTTCAGTACAGGTAACTGAGGTTTGAGGAGTCTCCCTGACTTTCTCTTGAGTCATAGACATAGATGTTAAATATAACCCTGCAGATAAGGTGTAGGATTTAAATGTTGTTTATATGTAAGAGTTGATGCTTAAGGAACAAATGTCAGTAAAAGTAAAATTTATCTTAAAAATACCTTCTCAAAATGGGCTGGCTCCATTACAGATCTGCACTATGTTGCTCATGTACTAGCTTCATCCTAGCTGAACTACAAGAATACACTGTGTCAGACTGCCCAGGATGAAAATACACTTGCTGTATTTAGCATAGAATGTCTGAGCCAAGTTACTCTATCAAATGCATTTTTTTCATATGCCATTTGGTTGAAAATTAATTGCAGGAAAAACACTTTCAACAATTAGAAAATAAGGTTTTCTTTCCAGGGGGACAAAAGCCCCTCTACCCTCCATTTGGGGGGGGGGATTTCCACCATTTAAAACCTATACATATATCTCACACACACACACACACACACACACACACACACACACACACACACATATATATGCGAGAGAGATACGTGCATACATACACCAACTCCAAGGGTGCACAACTGTAGGAAAAAGTGTCATATTTAGCCTTGCACAACAATAATATGAAAGTCTCTCCAAACACCATTATATTTGGTGACTTTAACTACACAAACATAGACTGGGAGAACTACTCAAGACCCAACACCATCGCCCAACGGTTCCTAGAATTTATAAACTCAAATGCTATGGAACAACTGGTCACCACCCCCACAACAGGGGAAAACATATTGGACCTGATCATCACCAACATGGGGACTCTATGTTCCATACTAGAGGTATACCCCTCATTGGTAAGGTCTGACCATAAATTAATCTCAGACATCCATATCCCATCCCCACCCTCAGCCAAGGAAACCATGGTGAAGAACTTCTCAAAAGCAAACATCACACTTCTCAAAACCGAGGTGGAATCCTTTAAAGCCCCCGGGCCAGTGGAAAATATGGCCCAAACCGCAGAATCCTTTACAAATGCATTCTATGGACACCTACAGGAATGCATGGATTTTGCTATCCCAAATAAAAACAAGACTCACTCCTCCAAAGGCAGGAGACTTGTCTGGTGGACCCTGGCCATAAATAAGCTATACAACAGAAGGAGGAAGCTACTACATGATAGAGCAAAATCCCAAAAAGGAAAGTAATCTCTGATCAGTACTAGCAAGAAACTACGAACCCTCATAAAATCATCTAAGGCCAGCTTCGAAAGAAAAATTGCACAAGACGCTAAAGATGATCACAAGGCCTTCTTTAGTTATGTCAGGAACCTGGGTGGCAATTCCCAGATATGCTCTGAGTTAGTGAAAAATGACATAAAATACACTGAACCTACAGACATTGCCAACATCCTGGCAGATAGGTTCAGTGCAAACCCCCCCCCCAAAAGAGCAAATGTCTATCCCAACAGAGTGTACCTCCCTGACATCACAGATGCACAGGTGAGAGCTGCCCTCTCCAAAGCAAAAAACACAGCATCAGTGGGACTGGACGGTGTCCCGGGCTGTGTCTTACACGAGCTCCAAGAGGAACTGAACCCTCACATAAAGTCACTGTTCAATCTCAGCCTTACTACAGGATATGTACCCAAGGAATGGCGTACAGCAACAGTAGTCCCGCTCCACAAAGGTGGTGCCACAACGGACCGCGGAAACTATCACCCTACAAGCCTGATTAGCCTGGTCTGCAAAGCTATGGAGCATATCATCATGGAACTCATAAACAAAGACATTGGGAACCTCCAGACACTGGATCCTACCCAATTTGGCTTTATGGGCAGATCTTGCCTCTTGAACCTGGTAGACTTCTTTGAAACAGTCACCAAGGCCATAGATGAAGGGAAGGTAGTCCACACAGCCTACCTGGACCTCGCAAAAGCCTTCGACACAATACCCCACTCGGGCATCATAAATAAGCTCACCAGCTTAAATATCAACCCCTGTGTCGCAAGATGGGTTGCAGAATGGCTCAGGGATAGAACCCACATGGTCAGAATTGCAGGTGCCATGTCAGACGCTAAACCAGTTACAAGTGGCGTCCCACAAGGCTCAGTCCTGGGACCTCTCTTGTTCGGTATATATTTTTCTGAGGTACAGGCTAACACGGGGGAGGACTATGGCTGACCAAGTTTGCAGATGACTGCAAACTGGGTGCCATAATTGACTCTCCAACTGACACAAGCATCTTCCAAAAGGGTCTCACAGAGACGGATAACTGGTGCCAGAGTCATGGCCTAAAGCTAAATGCCAAAAAGTGCATAGTCATCCCCTTTGGGGAAAAACAAAGTGCCCACAAATTACCACATAGGTGGTAATCCATGTACGGAAGAAGTAATTAGGGATTTGGGGTCCAAGTAGATAGTAATCTCAGGTTCACATCTAGATCAAGAGAGGTCATTGTGCCCCTCTACTCATCACTCATCAGACCCATAATTGAATACAGTGCCCCATTTGGGATGTACCTTACCCGACACCTGCAGCAACTGGAAAGACCCCAAAAGTACCTCACCAAGAGGATCATGGGACTCAAACAGATGCCTTATGCAGTTAGGCTAAAGAAACTCCAGCTCTACTCAGTTGCTTACCTCCTACTCAGAGGCTATCTGTGCCTGACGTATAAAGCCATGTCCAACCCAGAATTAATAGACATGCTCCACCTCAGGAAATCCAAATCCCTTAGAGCTACATGCTCCAGGGACTTGAACCTCAGCACAGAAATAAATAGGACATGCTGGAGGGATAGATTCATATCCCAGAGGCTCCCCTCACTCTGGAACAAAATCCCAATCCATTTTAGACAGAGCCCCTCACTGACCCTCTTCAAGAGAAATCTTGACGAGTGGATGGGAGATCATAAGTTTACCCCTGGGATCTCTTCTGTGTCCCTGCTAGACAGAGGCACAGTAAACTAACCTTAAAAGGGCTATCTTCTGTGACCTACTATACAGCGGCACAGTCAACTAATCTAAAAGGGTGGTGAAAGCCAAACATGCTGTGGCTAGGCTTATAAATGCCCTAGGGCAGATAGCCTAGTATCAGCCTATAAGACTGGACCCACCTGTGTGATCTGGCCCATCCTCACCAGCCATCATATCAGCTCCACCCAACTTCATAGTAGGAATGAGCCACCAAAAGGCCTCACAAGGTGAGGACCATAACAAAGCTCTTGCATGTCCAAGAATGCCTTTTCACCACCAATTAAAAAGATAGCGAGAGTCCGGGATCACTAGTGTCATCCTCCCAAGGAACCCAAGTTTGTCAGATTCCATAGAACTGAATAAGAGAAAACCGTGTCAGCAACAAACCTCATTCCATCACCCCAGATGAGATTAAAGCATGCTTGCCATTTCAATCCCCAGACCTCTTAGGTTTTCTGTGTCCTGGTGGTCACTATTAAAGATGCCACCAGAGTGGCATGGGATAACCTTGATAAAGTGGCCCCAGTGTTGTTGAAGGAAATTTAATATATTCAGTGGCTGGATGGCATAGTGGGTGGGTGTCCAGCTATAATGCCAGCATTGCAAGTTCGATAATAGGCTGTGGTCACTGGTAGTAATGGTTGAGGGGAATTGGATTAAGCAGATGTTGGCCAGCAATTCCTATCCAAGAGTGAGTGTTCAGGGGAAACCATTGTCTGTGTGATATCTGGTGTTGACAAAAAATCCTGCATGTGGCCTTTTTGCAAGTAGCAGTAGGAAGGATGATTTGCAGTGGTGATGGACAGGTTGACAGATGAGATCAGACAGGAGGCCCCGTGGACTATGATGTTTGCAGATGACATTGTGATCTGTAGTGAGAGTAGGAATCCAGTTGAGGAGACCCTGGAGAGGTGGAGATATGCTCTAGAGAGCAGAGGAATGAAGGTCAGCAGGGCCAAGACAGAATATATGTGTGTAAATGAGAGGGAGGGTAGAGGAATGGTGAGGATGCAGGGAGCAGAGTTGGTAAAGGTGGACGATTTTAAGTACTTGGGATCAACAATTCAGAGTAATGGTGAATGTGGAAGAGAGGTGAAGAAGAGAGTACAGGCAGGGTGGAATGGGTGGAGAAGAGTGTCAGGAGTGATTTGTGACAGACTAGTACCAGTAAGAGTGAAAGGGAAAGGGAAGGTCTACAAGACAGTAGTGAGACCAGCTATGTTATATGGGTTGGAGACAGTGGCATTGAAAAAAAGGCAGGAGTCAGAGCTGGATGTGGCAGAGTTAAAGATGTTAAGATTTGCACTCGGTGTGACTAGGATGGATAGGATTAGGAATCAGTATATTAGAGGGTCAGCTCATGTTGGACAGTTTGGAGACAAAGCAAGAGAGATGAGATTGCATTAGTTTGGACATTTGCTGAGGAGGGATGATGGGTATATTGGGAAAAGAATGCTAAGGATGGAGCTGCCAGGTAAGAGGAAAAGAGGAAGGCCTAAGATAAGGTTTATGGATGTGGTGAGAGAGGACATGCAGGCGGTTGGTGTGACAGAGCAAGATGCAGAGGATAGGAAGAAATGGAAAGAGATGATCCGCTGTGGCGACCCCTAATGGGAAAAGCTGAAAAATTATTATGATGAGTAGGAAGGATGATGTGACATTGTTGCGAACACCACTCCCCCAACTTCTAAAGGTATTTTGACCAGCTATGTCTATGTGAAACCCCCTGGTGCAACAGACTGCAAGTCTGCATAGGAGTCCTTTCTTCTCAGGCATTACTAAGGTCAACGCTTTGGGGACCCACCTGGCATTAGTGTTGCATCATAGGTAGCCAAGTAAGAAGCAGTTGGGTGTCCATGTTGTGAGGATATGGTAAATGGTTTAAGAACATGAGGGCTAATGAGGCTGCATAAAATCAGTATAAAAAAATCTCTCTATCCAGAGGCTGTTCCTTGTGGTCAGATCCTTAATCCATATCCCATCATCATTGCAATGGTCCTTAAATGGACTCCCTCATCACAATGTCCAGCTGTCCAGCTGTTTTTCACCAGAGAAGTCTAGAACTGTGGACATCTTTAGGTTCATAGGTAGGTACTAATCTATCTGCCCAAGGGTCTATATAAGCCTAGCCAACAAGGTTCCCTGGCTTACGCCACTCAAGAAAGTTATTTTGTGCATTTACTTTTTTGTTTTCCTTAGAGAAAACACAGGGCTTTCTTCAAACATGGCAAGTGTCTAGAGATCCCAAGAACATCAGATCTTTTCCAGTTAACACTTCACATTAGGATTGCAGGGTCTAACTGTTGCTCCTTCTTGCCATCAAACTGAACAAAAACTGTCAATCAGTCTTCCGGGGCTAGACTAACCTTAAGCATCATTGAGAATGTAAATGCACTTAAGGTACTTGAAACAACAGCGTAGTTCCAAATGTGAATTACAAATAGTGATAAATCAAAATATTATATTATTTTGTCTGACCAGCTGAAAGCTAGATATTATGAAAAGCCAGGAAAATAGCCATAGTAAGAATATATTTAATTCAGAAGCTAACAACCCCTTAAAAGCCTATAAAACATGTAAATGTATGACTTGCATAACAGAAAGTTCAGCACATTAGAAAACGTTTGGTTAACAGTGGTTATCATCCCTATGTCACTATCAGTCTCATTATTCATACTTCCCTTTAAAAAAATGACAAGTTTCATCAGCTCCAGAATTCTACTGGTATTTAATAATTTTATGCTTCATTTAATACAATGCTCAGTAGTACCAAATTTGCTTTAATTATCTTCAAATTTCTAGTGAAATGAGCATCTTATAAAATGGCTTAAGTGGTCTTCTTAATAACATTCAAGAATGACAGATTCATGCACATACATTGACATATCTTTTTGAATAACAGAGAACTCCTAAAGCAATAGAAAAAACAGATGAGTGTACACACTACAGAAGCTGCTGTTTCATAAACACATACACACGATACAGAAGCTGCTATCCATTTCATAAACACACACACACACACACACACACACACACACACACAAGAAAGATACAGAACCTGCTATCTGTCTCATAACAGTGAGCATAAGGAAAAGAAAGAAAACACACAGGCTTAACGTGATATCTGCCGTTCAGTACAGAACCTGCTGCAAAGAAAACGCACACAAGAAAGACATAGAAGCTGCCTGCTATCCATTTCAAGCATAAAGAAAGAAAACACACAAGCATAAAAAGTGACGATTCTTGTTTCTCTCAATACACTTGAACACACACAAGAAAATAATAGGGGAAAGGCTGCCGATTCTCTCGCACATGATGCGGTAGTCTTTTGGCCTTACCTGAGAGTTTATCCCTTACATTGTTGAAAATGCTTAACTAAGAGGCCCACATGGTTTATTTTTAGAGGGATCTCCTAGAACAAATATGCCATGTGGTTAAGGACTTGTCAGAAGTAGTAATGCAGGAAGTCCAAAGGCCTAGCTGGTATATCCTCAACAGTGGCAAACACATTGTCATGTTATGTAGAAAATGGTAATCGTTTCTGCCAAATCTTTGACAGGGTGACTGGTATGAGCTAGCATAATGACTTCATGGAAGATATAAAGATGGACTCCATTTTTACAGGTCCCTGCCTATTCAGAAAGGAAGTATACAAGCATCTTGAAGAAATGGAGAGAAAGAAAAAATCACTTGTGGTTGTTGGAGCTGCATTTTAACATCTTTAAGTTCTAAAAGCCCTTAGCTACCAAGACAAGCTTGAAGCCTTATCAACATACTCTGTTGCAGTCTGCTGTGAGGAGATCTGTGACTTACATTTCATACTATCAAAAACCCTTCCCTACTGGATCTCTCTTGCCACTCTGCAAGACAGCCAACTCTACAAACACTTGCAGAAAGGATGTAAACCTCCAACACATATAGAAGAAATATGTTAGACTCGTCATGCGTCTAACCATTAGAGAGACATATTTATTATTCAGTGGTTACCTCATCTCTGGAACTAATTTGCCTTTACATGTAGTTAAACAACGCCCTCATATATTTTAAGAACCACCTTTGTTTGGATGGGTATACACATTTATCCTGGGCCTGACAAGATGTTCATCGTGTTTCACTGTTGCAGTCATTACAATAGGGTTAGCCTGCTGGCAGGCTACCCGTAGTCGGCCTGAATTCCAAAGTTCTGGTCCGGCGTCGGTTGCTGTCGCCTCCTCCCTGACGTCAGTGCGCCAGGGGTATAAAGATACAGCCGATGCCATTTTCTTCAGTCTTTCTTGCCGCTGTGTGCCCGAAGCAAAAGCAGTTCACAACTGCCGGTCGGCCGACTCTTGAGATTTTCAAGTTCGAATTTCAGATCCGAAGTCTTCATTAAAGCTAAGTACCCCATTGGGGAAACTTTTTTCTTGCTCCAGACCGATGTCAGAAAAAGTTAATAATTGCATTTCTTGTGGGAAGCAAATACCTCATAAGGATTTTCATTCTTACTGTATTCCTTGCCTAGGCCCTGACCACGACGTTGCTAGTTGTCGGTTTTGTGCTAGATTTAACCAACGCACTATTAAGCGTCGGTACGATTTTGCATTTCATTATTTCGGCAGAAGATTTAATTAATTATATAATGCCATCGGAACAGCCAACTACCGGAATTTATAAAAAACACAAAGACAAAGAAAAGGACAGGCATCCGAGGTCCAAAACTGACGACGAGGCTTCGGCTAGGCCAGTCGCCGGTTCTCAGTGAGGCGCTTTCGCAGCCCCTGACGCCCGCTACCTCAGAGCCACAGGCTGCTTCCGACTCCCACGTGGAGCCGACTAGGCCGCTGGAAACTCAAGGTATTGGACCCTCGGAAACTACTCCCTCAGATGGGTCCGGAGCCGCTGAGCAGGCATCGGTTTCTGGCCTACACAGTTGTATGTAAAACGACTTCATCTTCAAAGGCAAAGACTAAAGCACCTCTAAAGACAAAGAAACAAGTACAACATTCCCATGGACAGGCCTCCATGCCTAAAAAACAGATGCTTAAAATGGCTGAAGACCTAATTACTTTGATCAGGGGTTACCATCCCCCTCCAGATAAAAGACCTAGGCAAGAGACAGAATATGAATCTTCAGATCAGGTTTCCATTTCCTCTGATTCCTCTTCTGAACTGGGATACTCTCTTCCTCCTTATGAGGATTCTGATGCTGAGGAATCTATCCCTTCAGCCTCTCCTCCTGAAGATTATTCTTTTGGGGAGACCCTGCATACTATGAGGGAGCATTTTCATTGGGAGAGCCAAGATTACTCTGAATCTAAGAAAAGGCTCAGAGATTATCTTTTACTACCTCAGCACAGGCCCCTTGCTATTCCTCCTGTTTTAGACATTGTAGATGTGTTGAGTCCAGTCTCACTCCTGACTCTCTACCACCAGCGCCTGTTAAACCAGACAGATATTACAGGGTTCCTGATTCACATAAATTTCTTTATAAAACCCAAGCTGCTGACCCAGAAACTATTTCTCAGGGTCCCAAAGGGGTCAAGGCGTCCACAGCAAAAAACCCTATCCCCTCTGATAGGGATTCAAGGGCCCTGGACAGATGGGGAAACATATTTACACTTCTGCTACCTTGGCTGTAAGGGCCTTAAATTGTCAGTTTCATATGTTTAAATATCAACTATCTTATGTCACTACTAAAACAAAAAATGTTGACAAATTCTGAATGTGCAGAAACAAAGAAATACAGGATTTATTGCATGCAGCTGAACAAGTGGGAAATCATACTTTGCAATGTGGTTTTGATTCTCTGGAGGCCTCCTGCAAGGCCGCTGTTACGGGTTCTGTCATTAGGAGGCATGCTTGGTTAAAGGAACAGAATCCGCCTGATCATGTTAAAGCAAAATTATTAGATGCTCCATTACAGCATGATACCTTGTTTGGTGTTAAAGCAGAAGAGATGTTGAAGAAAGCTAAATCTATGCAAACAGTCAAGGATTTCTTACAGGTACAACCTCCCAGATTTAACAGGAACTGGCCTGCAAAAAATTGGTCCTTTCCAGTGTCAGACAGGCCACAAAGAGGCAGATACAGATGCTCCAGAGGCAGATCCCAGCCCCAGGGCTCATACAGGCCTAAACAATGGGGTGCTTCTACCTCCAAAAGCAGAGAAGTTAAATCACAGCCATACAGGAAACCGTCTCAATGACTTTCCCCTGCCAGCACCAAGCACTTATCTTCTGGCAGCCCTTTAGGGGGAAAACTAGCACTTTTTTTCCCACAAAATTGGCACAGGATCACCCAGGACAAATGGGTCCTGAATATAGTTTCTCAAGGCTACAGGTTCCATTTTCACACCCTGCCAAGGGCAAACGGAATGCCAGACCTGCCACACAATCAATGGGCAGAGGCTCAAAAACAAGTTTCAGCCCTCATGGACATGAGGGCCATTCAGTGAGTGCCACAGCAAGAGCAGGGACTAGGATTTTACTCGAGACTCTTCTTGGTGCCCAGAAAGGACAGTGCATGGAGACCAATACTGGACCGTCTATTCTAAACACATTTCTGGATATTCTGAAATTCAAAATGCTGACTCTGCAGCAGCTTCTGCCCATGCTGGGCAAGAAGGCATGGCTTGTGACTTTAGACCTAACAGGCATACCTGCATGTCCCAATCCGACATTCATGCAGAAGATACCTCCTATTTATAGCTGGCTCAATGCACTACCAATTCTCTGCACTGCCCTTTGGCTTATCTACTGCGCCCAGGGTCTTCACAAAATGCCTGGCACCAGTAATTGCATTTTTCAGACAGAGGAGTACAAATTTATCCTTACTTGGACGATTGCCTTATTCAAGCAGAGAACAAGGACATTTTCCTACAGCATCTGGAGTTTGTAAAAAGATTACTAACATGCCTAGGGTACACAGTAAACGAAAAGAAATCAAAACTAGTACCCTCACAAGAGATAATATTCCTGTGTGCAAGCTTAAATGCAACTGCCCAGATGGGTTATCTCACACCAGACAAACAAAGACAACTGACTACTTATTTCAAAATGTTGGCAAAAAAGACCCAGTTATCTGCAAGAAAAATTTTGCAGGCCTTGGGCTTCATGGCATCCTGCATTCTGCTAATTCCATATGCAAGACTGCATATGAGGAAACTACAATGGTATCTAAAAAGTGTTTTGGCTCAATATTGCCACAGCTGGAAACAATAATTACCCTCATTCCCTGCCTGCAACAGGAGTTTCGATGGTGGGCAGAGGCCTGTCACCACAACAAGGGACAGCCTTTCACTTTACCCACAGCAGGCAGACATTAACAACACATGCATCAGATTATGCTTGGGGGCCCATATGGCAAGAAGATGTATTCAGGGCACATGGTCTGCAAGCCAAAAGTGTCTACATATCAATCGAAAAAAGATGCTAGCCGTTTAAAATGCCCTGACAGCCTTCAAGGATCTACTTCATCCAGGACAACTATTGATAAAGACAGACAATACTACAGTCATGTGGTACATAAACAAGCAGGGAGGCACACATTCCTACCCCTTCTGCAGACTAGCCATGACTTTGTGGGACACAGCATTGACTTACCAAGTACATCTGCAAGCACAATACCTGCCAGTAAGGATAAACTCCCTGGCAGACTAAGCAGAAACCTAATGGATCCCCACGAGTGGAAATTGGATCCACAAGTCTTCAGCATGATAACAAAGAACTGGGGATGCCCGGACATAGACCTATTTGCCTCGCCTCACAACTGCCAACTACAGAAATTCTGCACAAGGGCTTATCACAAGCTAGCATGGAAAGTGGATGCTCTATCTTTCAGCTGGAAAAACTTAACAGTATATTCCTTTCCCCCACTGCCTCTCCTCCCCAAGGTTCTCCTAAAGGTCAGACAAGAGAAGACAAAAATTATACTGATTGCCCCAGACTGGCCCCACCAGCACTGGTACCCAATCCTGAAGAGCTTGTCTCAATGCCCAGCCTGGACATGGTCTCAAATTCCTCACTTACTGACCCAACAAAGCAGTCAGATCCTGCACAGCCATCTCAGGACCTTAAACCTGGCAGCATGGCGGATAATGTAATCATTCAAAACACGCCTCTGTCTAAAGCAGTGATGGATATTGTTTTGGAGGCCAGGAGGCCTAGCACCAGAAAATCTTATGCAGAAAAGTGGAAGAGATTCTGTGTTTGGAACCAGGCACAAGGAACTGACACGATTGTACCGAATATTCCTCAGATTTTACAATAATTAACTGAGATGCTGGACAAAGGCCTATCTTTTTCCTCAATTAAGATTCATGCCTCTGCC
The DNA here is from genome assembly GCF_019279795.1 of Protopterus annectens. Classification (NCBI taxonomy): domain Eukaryota; kingdom Metazoa; phylum Chordata; order Ceratodontiformes; family Protopteridae; genus Protopterus; species Protopterus annectens. The sequence goes on along the minus strand of NC_056741.1, from coordinate 1,317,160,740 downwards.
ATTTCAGCTCACTACAATAAAGAACCACCTCTATTTTTTCATCCATTACTAAGACAGTACCTCAGAGGGGCCAAAAACTTAAGACCTCCAAGGAGAGCACCAATACCTGCATGGGGCCTAAATTATGCCTTGGAAAAACTCACACTGCCTCCTTTTGAGCCAGCCTCTACAGCTGATATAAAATTCTTATCTTGGAAAACAGCTCTGCTCCTAGCAATAACCTCTGCAAGACGAGTCTCAGAGTTACAGGCACTCATGGCTATGGATCCCTTTATCATTTTCCATCAGGACAGGGTTTCTCTGAGGACAAACCCGACATTTATGCCTAAGGTAGTGTCCAGTGTGGCCCTGAATCAAACAATTCATTTGCCTACCTTTTATCCAAACCCACAGAATAAGGGTGAGAGACTTCTGCATTCTTTGGACATTCACAGGCGGCTGCGCTTCTACTTGGACAGAACCAAAGCTTTCAGACAGACTGAGCAGCTTCTAGTGGCATATGCTGCAGGACCACAAGGAAAGGCCATCTCAAAGCAGACTATTTCAAAATGGATAGGCCACTGCATTCGTTTCTGCTATTCACAGCATGGCAAATCAGTGCCTAAGGGCATTAGGCCACATTCAACCAGAGCAGCAGCCACTTCAGCAGCCTTCCTCAGAGGAGTACCAACCAAAGACATCTTAGAGGCTGCAACTTGGAGTTCAGTGCATACCTTTACAAAGCACTGTCACTTACCTCTCTACTCTAAATCTAGAGCAGGCTTTGCCACTGCAGTTCTGCAGGGCCTCATCGCCTCTCCTAATCCTATTTAGCCCCAGCCGCCCAGCCTTCGCTTTGGGATTCTACCCAATTGTAATGACTGCAACAGTGAAGCACGATGAACATAGTACAGTTGTGTACCTACCGTAAATGTAGATGTTCAAGTGTATTCACTGTTGCAGTCCAGGTTACCCACCCACCATCCCCCTTTCCTTTGCTGGGCCTTATCTGTACTTCTCTATTCTATACAACCTATGTGGTGTATTTGCTTATAGATGAAGGTTTACTTTACTGCATGCATGTTTATTGGCATAAATTAGCCTACCCTTTTGGGGACACCTGACATCTGGGGCAAGAAAAACTGAAGAAAATGGTGTCTGCTGTATCTTTATACCCCTGGCACACTGACGTCGGGGAGGAGGCGACAGCAACCGACGCCGGGCCAGGACTTTGGAATTCAGGCTGACTGCGGTTAGCCTGCCAACAGGATAACCCAGTTGTAATGACTGCAACAGTGAATACACTCTAACATCTGCATCTATGGTAGGTACATAACTGTACTTTTTACCCCCCCCCCAAAATTATGAGTTACATCTTGAGTATTGGCTATGTGCAAGTGGTCGTTTGCCATACTAGACTTAAATTCCTATCATCCTAAAATTCTGTGATTTATGGAATGTAGAGGAGTAAATGTCAGATGTGGTTCAGGTGCGGCCCACACTGACATCTCTGGTGGGCGGGGCAAGATGTGGCCAGGCCTAGGTTTCCTTCAGTAACTTGTCTGATGCCCCAGGAAGCACAGGAAATTGCTGCCATTCAGGGAACAGCAGTTTGTTTATGAATTGTTAGCAACATCTCTTAAGGCCTTTTCTGACTGCTCCCCTCCGGATGCAGTCAGGGGGAAGCTGTTTCTCTATGTGACCAACGTAGTTCAGCATCAGTTGGAATGAGTAGGTGAGGCACATGATATCCAGGGGGAACAAAATGCTCCTCAGAAACTTCCCCACACCATCAAAAGGTTCAAACAGGGATGGCCCTCCCTGCTGTATAAGGATGTAGTCGTTCACAAAACCAGATATGTCAAAGTAGAGCCATAAAGATGACAGAGTGGACTACTGAGGATAAGAAATTATGTATTGTTAAGATTATGCAAGAAGGCTAGCATTTCCAGATAGAAGATATTTAAAAAGATTAAGAGAGAGAATTTAGAGGAAAGAGAAATACTTGCACAAGAAAAAAAAACTGTCTAAAGCTTCAAATAAAAATGTGTGTTCATTAATGCAAAAGATTTATGAAAAACACTATATAGACCAAGAAACCTTGGGTGGCTGGGAAAAAGAAGCGACTGGGGAAGTGCGAAAATGTAAACAAAATCTAGAGATTATTAGAAGGTATAAAAAAAGAAGTATGGGAAAGAAAGATCTGATATGATGGAATATTTATTCAAAGGAGAAAGCCAAATTAATCGATACAAAAAGCATCCCCAAAGATATTCAAAGAGAAGTACAGGCAAAGACATCCGGATTTGAAAAATTTTACAATACAAAAAATAAGATCACAAAGAGGGAATGTAGAACAGAAGTTGTGGAATACCAGTGACGTGAAGGATTTGGTGTAGAAAGTCTAGCACAGGTTATGTCACAGCATGATGGAACAACAAAGTCCCCCAAGTAAGGAGAAACAGGAGGAGCAGGAGACGTCTGAAGAAATATGGACATGGGGAAGACAGAGAGAGATTTAATATGGTGCAATATTTAGTTTTGCTTTCTCCTTTCCAAAATTGATACAAAAAGAGCAGCACCAAAGATATTTGAAGAGAAATACAAGCAAAGGCTTCTGGTTATGGAAAATTTTGCAGTATGCAAAATAGGAAAACTAAGGGCAAAAGCAGAAAAGAAGATTAGTCCTGGAGAATTAAGGAATAAAAGCTGAGGTTATGGATTACTTGCAAAGTGAAAAATTTAGTGTAGAAAATCTAACTCTGATAACATCACAGCAGGATAAAGCAATGGATCCCCAAATTAAGGAGAAACCAGTAGACAGGGAAGTATCTGATCAGTTGCCACATGAAGATACTTTGGAGTCTTCCACAGGAAACCAGTACAACAGTTCAGTTGGAGTTGCACAGTTCCCAAATGAAAGAGCAAAGGATGACACAGGATGAAACTGAACAGAATGTGGCACAGGAAGATGCTCTGGAACTTTCTGTAGAATGCTCGCAGGAAACGGGAGAACAAAGAATGTGCCCTTAGTTTAGAAGAAAATGATCTAAGAGAAAAGTTGCTTGATTTTAATAGAGATGGGCAGACATGTTAAGATCAGTGAAAAATAGATTACAGAAAGTCAATAAAACCCAGAAAGTTAGAAGTCTGATAAAACAAATGAACACAATACTTAGGACTGTTTGTACAGAGATTCATGTGATGTAACAGAAGTAAATAGGATGTATTACTGTGCAGCTAAATTAGTAACAGATAAAGTCTTACCACAGGGCAGTAAGCGGAAGGTAGGGGAGAAATCAAATGCCATCATGGAAGTATCGAATAGAGAAAACTGTGAAGCAATTAAGACAAGATTGTCACTGTTAGAACAGTATAGAAGAGGGAACAGATCAATAAAATACTCAGAAAAGATAGATGTTCCAAAAGCAATGTGCTGTATCAGAACAGATCAGGATCTATCGTGCACTCTCACAAATAAACTAAAAACATCAGCACAGACAGAAAAACTTTAGAAGATATGCAGATAAATGTAAAGGAAAAGTACAAAATAAGCAATTTATTGATGACCCAAAAAAAGGTTTTAGAGAAATGGGAAACCAGGCAAAAGGAATTGAGGTACTTGTGTATTATCGCAACCAGATTTTAGCGATGATACCACTTGCTTCCCAATATCGAAATCTGACTGTTTTTGTTGTACAAATGTCAGCAAATGTCTTTACTTTCACACTGAAGGTTGTTTTAAGACAGGTTGTCAAGAACAACGGAGAAAGTCAGTGTGTCGCTGTGGCTGTGTGCACCTTACTACCAGTATGTGTGAGGCTATCTCATTTGTGCATTAACGGTGCTTGCAGCCACAGCGACAGTAACTTATCATGCTGTTCTTCGTAACCCTTCTTAAAACCACCTTCTCTCAAAAACAGACCTTTTTTTCTCTCTTCCTTGTCAAAGTGCATGTCACAATACATGTTTTCGATTCAGTAGGACTCCAAATGGTGAGGAGGCGTCCCTCTGTGTGTTTTAATCCTAGAAATGCATCTTAAACTAAGCAAAATACTGTGTTGTACGATTCTCGGGAAAGCTGTGATACATGAAACCCAAATGCAATTATGACCGTTATTCATCAGCATTTGCTGCCACGAAAAAAAAGGAATGTTCAGCGGGCGGACTTTCAATAAGCAACTTACTGCTGGCAGTAAAGTGCATAAAGAACAGCATGTTTTTTTTTTGTTTTTTTTTTTTCATTTTATTGAAAACACTCCCAGAAAAAACTGTACTGTTAAAGGAAACGCACTATATGACTTTTATAAACCACTAACGGTCAGATGTCGATATCGGAAAGCAAGTGGTATTATCGCTAAAATATGGTTGCGATAATATGTAAGTACCGGAATTGAAATACCACCTAAAAAATTGATACATTTTGGAGAAGTATCTATGAAGATCCTGTAGAACATAACAACGATGCTAAATGGATAGAAGACGTAAAAGAAAGATTAAGAAGTTTTTAAAGGTGCAGAACATGAAATGGGATGAAGTGACAGTCAGAGAGATTGAAACAAAGTTAAGAAAAGCTCCTAACTGGAAAAAAATGGCCTAAATGCAATACCTAACTTCTGCCTAAAAATATTAACATCCTTGCATGAAAATTTAGCCAGGAGTAAGAATTATTTATATGCTCACCTTCAACAGAAACCAACCTGGTAAATAACACGAAAAACAATACTCCTACTTAAGAGTGAACCTGCAAGCTATCTTAAAAACTACAGACCAATAACTTGCCTTCCGATGATGTATAAACTATACACTGGAATTGATGCCGATAGAGCTTAGTCATTTAGGAGAAAACTCTGTCATGGCTGTAGAACAAAATAAAGTCATATGGCACAAAGGATCATTCACTGTTAAATAAAGTCATAATGGAGAACTATAAAAATAGGAAGAGTCCCAAGTATGGCATGGACAGAAAAAAAAGCATTTGACAGTATCCCACATTCATGGATTAAGAGTGCTTTAAAATGTACAAGATTCACCCTTCTTCTTCATCTTTCGGCTTTTCCCGGTTTGGGGTCGCCACAGCGGAACTCAGGTCTGCTAATGATTGGCAGTAGATTTTTATGGTGACTAGGTGCCAGCCTGACGCCCAACCTTCAATGAAGGCATGCCCATTCACACATGTATTTCAAACGCCACTCAACTGCAGGGAGGACATGCAGACTCCACACAGAAGGTGCTCCAGCCGAGAATCGAACGGGAGAACCTTTTACTGTGAGGTGCCAATGCTACCGCTGCACCACTGGTTAATTACATTACAGCAACCATGAAACGGTGGCAAATCACTTGCAGTTAAGCCATGATAAAGGACAACTTATTATTCCAGGGATAAAAATTCAAAGGGGGATATTCCATGACATTTTGTCACCGCTGCTGCTTTGTCTTGCCCTTAGCCCAGTAAACTTTCTACTTAACAGTTTAGGTCATGGCTACAAACAACAAAGTGTAGACTTCACATCTTATTTTGGATGATTTAAAACTGTGTAGTTCATAAGATAAGAAAGATAAGGAAGTGAAGGCCCAAATGCATGTGGTCAAAACTTTTTCAGATGATGTAAGAATGTAATTTGGTCTTGTTAAATGTGCAAAAGCAACCTTTAAAGCAGGAAAGATGCGCCAACAAGAAAACATCAACCAGGGACAGGAATGTGATATAAAAGAACTTGAACAAGAGGGAATAAATAAGTATTTGGGAATTGATGAAGGATCAACAGTAAAACATGAAAAAAATCCAAGTAAAACTTAGTAAGGAATATTTTAGAAGACTAAAATTAATACCGAAAACAGCGTTGAGATCTAGAACCAAAGTCCAAGCTGTAAACCAATTTGCTCTTCCTGTCATAACAGTTTTGGAGTGACTGACTGGCCCCAAAAGGTGTTGGATTGGTTGGACAGGAAGGATGTGTCATGCTTATCAAATGATTTATATTCCCCTTTCTGAAGGAATTATGGGCTTCTTCGAAACTGATTACATGTGTAGAACAGCAGTTGTAGGACTGCATACATATCTGCTGACATCACAAGACCCAAACGTAGTGAAAGTTTTAAAACATTAAGAAAATATGTCTAAAGTGATTTCCCTGCTTAGTTTAACAGAAGTTAAGTAAGTTGTAGTATGTCCACATCACTCCAAAACTGTTACGTTATGACAGGAAGAGCAAACACTGGAATTATAGATAAGCTCACTAAACAAGGTATAAATCTCTGTCACAAGATGGGTTGCCAACTTGCTCAAGGACAGAACCACACTGTGAAAGTAGCGGACTCCTAATCCGACCTCAGACTAGTGGAGTACCACAGGGTTCAGTCCTGGGTCCTCTCCTGTTTATCTACTTCTCTGAAGTACAGGCTAACACAGAAAGTCTTTGGCTAACAAAGTTTGCAGATGACTAAAAACTAGGAGCCATAATCGAAACTCCTAACTATGTGAACATACCTACAAAAGGGCCTCACAGAGACAGATACCTGGTGTCAAAGCCATGGCCTGAAGCTCAATGCCAAAAAGTGTATTGTCACCCCTTTGGTAAAAATTCTGTACCCATGAACTACCACATAGCTGGTAGTCTACTTAACGCTGAAAATGTGATGAGACCTTGGGACACGGGTGGACAGTAGTCTCTCCTTTGATAATCACATCACCACAGTGGTCAGGAAATCCTTTTACGTGGCTCACCTCATCACAAAAGGTTTCTCATCCAGAAAAAAAGAGGTCATTGTTCTCCTCTACTCATCACTCATTAGACCCATTATAGAGTACAATGCCCCTTTTGGTATGTACCTCACAAGACATCTACAACAACTGGAAAGGCCACAGAAATACCTCACAAAGAGGATTACTGGCCTCAAACAGATGCCCTATGCAGACAGTCTCAAAAAACTCCAGCTTTACTCTGTCACATATCGCCTACTCGGAGGCGATCTCTGCCTAACATACAAAGCTATGTCAAACCCAGAGCTGTTGGACATGCTGCACTTAAAGAAATCCCAATCCCTCCGAGCTACACTCTAGGGACCTAAACCTTGTCACCAAAATAAACAGAACATGCTGGAGGGAACAGACTACCTATCTATGTCAAACAGAGCTCCTCATTAGCACTCTTCAAGAAAAATCTTGATGATTGGATGGGAAATAGGAAATTCACCCCAGGGATCACTTCTGTGGCTGTGCTCGACCGGGGCACAGGAAAATAATTTTCTTGGGTGGCAAAAGCCAGGGTACATTTTTGGCTAGGCTTATGTAGGCCCTAGGGCCAATAGCCTAGTACCTACCTATGAACCTGTGAAACATGTCAGTGTCAAGCGGGAATGGTAATTAAACTAGAAGTAGGTAAAAATCAGGCAGCGACCGAATATGCCAAAAAACAAAAGCTGAAGGTTCAGATGAGAAGGTATGAAATGTGGAAAATGGATAAATATAGTTGCAAGTACAGAAAACTTGTGTAACTACCACATGTTGATCAGGGCTGAATGCAGGAAAGGTTAAGGAGAAGTGAATTTAAACCAAAAGACGAAAAGTTAATATTTGAGGCCCAAGACAGTGGACTATGTTCATGGTGGTTTACAAAGTCTATTGAGCTTGTTAGAGAAACAGACAAATGTAGGTTTTGTAAAACAGAATTGGAAACTGTCATACATCTTGTTGCTGGTTGTGATATACTAATGGGAGAAGGACTGTATACTGAAAGGCATAATAATGTGGTAAGACTGTTGCATTGGAGATTGTGCAAACATAATACTGAAGTAGGTGAAAACGCTGGAAACGTTAGCCACAAAGCATCATAGAAAATAAGTTTATGTCACATGGGATCACCCATTACCAACAGTTCAAAAGATAGATGTGAGAAAACCATATTTAGTAGTCCTTGAAAAGAAGACAAAAGTAGCATTGATCACTGAAATTGCTGTACCCAGTGACTACAGTGTCTTGCATACAGAGAGAGACAGTCATAAAATACCAAGATTTGCAGGCAGAGATGAGGGCAGTGTGGAAGAAGGATATTCAGACAGTTCCAACAGTTGTAGGAGCAACAGATCTTATAAAAAGAGTTTACAATCATACTTGGATACATTGAATTGCAGGAGGAGTCATTACTGGGCAGATTGCAAGTGCTGCAAAGAGCACTTTTGGCTGACATTAATGCTGCAAAGAGCACTTTTGGCTGACATTAATGCTGCAAAGAGCACTTTTGGCTGACATTAATGCTGCAAAGAGCCCTTTTGGCTGACATTAATGCTGCAAAGAGCCCTTTGGCTGACATTAATGCTGCAAAGAGCCCTTTTGGCTGACATTAATGCTGCAAAGAGCCCTTTTGGCTGACATTAATGCTGCAAAGAGCCCTTTTGGCTGACATTAATGCTGCAAAGAGCCCTTTTGGCTGACATTAATGCTGCAAAGAGCCCTTTTGGCTGACATTAATGCTGCAAAGAGCCCTTTTGGCTGACATTAATGCTGCAAAGAGCCCTTTTGGCTGACATTAATGCTGCAAAGAGCACTTTTGGCTGACATTAATGCTGCAAAGAGCACTTTTGGCTGACATTAATGCTGCAAAGAGCACTTTTGGCTGACATCAAAAACTGAAACAATACTAATTTCATGACCTCTGATCATATTTTGACAGAGGAATGGGGTCCATTCCTGTCATGATATTAGAAACCCAAAAGGCTTGGAGAAATTAAAAAAGGCAGAAAACCACACAGCTGTCTTATAGGTTAATAGATTTATAGTAGACTAACCACCACCAGGGTCATTGTAAGCCTAGATGTGTAACACAACCCAGTTTTGTCCCCTAGTACCTTGAACACCTATATAGAGAAGTATGTTAGGTAGGGATTAACTTATTACCAGCCTTCATCCATCAGAGACATGGGGGTCAGACTGGGGTTGAGTTTGAGATTTCCCAGTTAATGATCAAGTTTTTGTTTCAATAAGGTCAGGGATGAACTCTGTTTCACATGGATGGGGGGCTTATTCCCTAGAATGAGGATCATTTGAGACGCATATTTAGCATGATTTGTTTGTGTCACAGGTAAAGTACAGGTCTTTGGATCTAGGGTTTCTGGTGGTGTTTGTTTTGCAGATGTGCAAGAGATCCATCAAAGCTGGATCTGAGTATGCCTTGTATGCCATGCATAGACTGCCTGTCAGTAATCTGTGAAAAACTGAGTACAAAGATAGGACCTTAAGGTGATCTGTGTAGGGCAAGGTATTCATAACCAGGATTCTCCTGGTAAGAAACTTTTGAGGGGTTTCCAGCTGTTGTGTAGGGCAAGGTATTCATAACCAGGATTCTCCTGGTAAGAAACTTTTGAGGGGTTTCCAGCTGTTGCAAGTGCCTGGTTGGCTATGTGCCAAAGGAGGCATTATACAAAATGATGGGTCTAATAAGGGCTGAGTAGTGTGGTGCCATAATTTCCTTGGATCTGGATGTCATACCCTTGCTTATAAGTTAGGAGATGTTAAATGATTTTTTTACTTTCTTGCCTGCATGTTGGTTGAAGGCCAGATCACTGTCTACATATGTTTCTAAATCCATAACTACTCGGTCAACTTTTAACGGTGTTTAACTGATGGAGTAATTAGCTTAGGTGGACAATTTCATAAAGGGTACTATAATGCTTTTCTTCGAGTTGAGTTTTAATCCGTGGCTTTGGCACCAGTCATTTGTTTGTGATGGACCCTCTTGTAGGATGCTAGTGTTGTGGGGGGAATCTGATAGCTGCCAATTTACAGTCATCTGTGAACTTGGTGAGCCAGAGGACTTTGCCATTGGCCTTGATTTCCAAGAAGTAGATGCCAAACAGGAGCAGGCTCAACGTGGAACCCCAGGATATGTTTCTGGTGACCAGTATATTGGTGGAGGTGGTCTCATCGATCCTGACTTCTTGAGTCCTGTCTGTGAGCCATCCAGCAGTTCAGCAATTCAGCATGTTGTACAGGGATTTATACCTAATTTTGAGAGTTTCTCAATAACCCGAGTCCGATATTGTATCAACTGCCTTGGCTAAGTCAAGGTAGGCATTATGCACCATTTTCCCCTCATGTACAACCTTGGTGACCCTCTTGAAGTGTACCAGGTTGAGTAACCAACACCTTCCCTTAACAAAGCCAAACTGGGATGAGTCCAATGTCTGTAGGTTGCCAATATCTTTATTGATCATTTTCATGGTAATTCGTTCCATGGCTTTGCATATTAGACTTGTCAGAAGGATGGGATTGTAGTTACCAGGGTCAGTGGATGTTCCACCCTCATGGAGAAGGATGACCGTTGTTTATCCAGTCAACTGGCATGTAATCTGTTTTGAGGTGGTAGTTGAAAAGTGCCTCAGGTTGTACCACTAGGCCATACTTTAGATTGTTTAGGAGGCAACTGGGGATATTGTTCGGGCCCACTGAAGCAGTATTTTTGGCCTTAGTGGGCACCTCCAGGACGTGCAATGCTCTCCCATGTTGGTGAATACTAGATCCATTCTGTTTGATCCCTTGGTTGGCGTATGCACTATCTGGCCCAGGGTGTTTGTGTTGACAAGTCTAAGAAATGTACCTGTGAATTAGAGGCAGTGTACATTTCCCAGTCTATAGTGGTGCAGTTAGTCTCACATGAATAGGGTATTTTGTTGGATGGTGGGAGAATCTAGTAGGTCTAGGTAAGAGTTGTGAAATTCATGGGACATAGAGGTTGACCTATAGCTGGTCAGGACATAAGGAACCTTGTATATGGAGACTTGGATGTGGATGAACTTCAGTGCATCATCCTGTTTAACCAAGCTGGGGCTGTATTTGTTTTTTTTTTTTTAAATTCTTTTTATTGATTTTTAGTCATAACAATACAAAACATATTTTACAACATGACTAAACGCTAAGTACAGACAAATAAAAAATCTCTATATACAATAACTATCTACAAAGCCCATCTATGTAGAACCTCCAGACCGGAGATTCTAAGGTAGAGTGATTATGATAAAATTCCTTCATACACCAGTTTCCAAGCTTCCCTCCGTGATGTATTTAGCCTCATGGAATACCATAAATATTTATGAGCAGAGAAGTGCTTCCCAATTATCTGTCTGAGTCCTTCCCAGGATAGGGCTGATCTATCCTTCCAATTTAGGGTGATATAGTATTTAACCAACATAAAGGCTGTTATTAGGAAATAAGCGTTCTTAATGTCCATGCCCACCGGGGGTATGTGTAGAAGGGCAAATTGCCAAGACAGGGTAGATTTTTCATAGCCCATTTTTTCTAATTTGACTCTGAGGGCACACCATAATTTGTAAGAGCACTTGCAACTCCAAAAGACGTGAATGATATCTGCTTTCATCAAAGGGCAGAATTGGCAAAATGGTGGGACTTCCTTGTATATCTTGTTTAGCAAAGCGGGGGTGTAATATGCGTTATTCACAATCATAAGTTGGGTATATCTGAACTTTAATAGAGGAATAGCTTTGGAGAATTTTTGAGTGGCTTGTGCTATGGATTTGGACGAGATCGAGGGGTCTTGTTTTATCCAAAAGTCAGAATGGATAGCCTCTTTCTTGCACCTAATTTCTGAAATTAATTTGTATGAGTGAGAGATCATTTTCTTTTTACGAGTTAGTAGATTCCAAAGTACCTTACACAACTCTATTTGAGGATCGGGAATATCTATATCTCTCCAGTACTTGTTGCAGATATCCATTAATTGTCTAAGCATAGTGGTGTAGTTGATCGAAAGCTTAAACTTGCTTCTAATAGAAGAAATAGGTTCCAACCTGCATAAAAATAGGTCCAGCACAGTTTTATTTTTGATCAGTGGAAACGAATTCAGATTAACCAAATTCTCGTTTAATTTAATGTTAGGATTAAGGTGTAGAGGTTGGAGGAGATGAAAAGCAGACTGTAGTTCAAGTGATTTAAACAAGTTTTGTGTACACCTGATTTGGGACCATAGGTCATTTTGTATTTTGTACTTTCTTTTGGCAGATATGTCTAAGAAAGGTAGGGCCATAGGATTAACGTGAATGGATTTAATATAATTGTAATAAAGTTTGACCCACGTTGGGCACCAAGCATTAGATTCTTCTCTGAAATTTGCCACCTTGATTATTCTACTGCTTCTATTTATTTCATACAAAAGTCTAAAATCTGGAAGGCTTAGACCCCCTTTCTCTTTAGGGTATATAAGTTTATTATAGCTTATCCTGATGGGTCTAGGGTGCCAAATAAACTTCGAAAGAAATGATTGGATCTTATTAAAGACCTTATTGTGAATCAGGGTGTTGGTAGCATTAAGAACAAACAGAAGTCTAGGGAGAATGTTCATTTTGATAATGGCCACTTTCGATAGAACCGGGATTTTTAGTTGAGACCATCTTTCCATATCCTTTTGAATCCCGCCCCAACATCTAGAAAAGTCCCCTTGATGATGTGTATTCCCATCTGTTTGGAAGGATACCCTAGGTATTGCAAATGGTCATTGACTTTTATAGCAGGAATAGATCTTTCATTGGGTAATTGCGAGTAAATGTTAATTGGAAAGATAGTTGTCTTATCTAAATTCACCTTATAATTCGAGTATTTGGAGAAAATTTGTAAAGTATTATTAATTTTGTTAATATCGGCGTTGGGAAGTGAGTAGTAAATATTCAAGTCATCTGCATAAGCTGATAAGGGTACTTCAGTATTAAATAATCTTGGGATATGGTGGAATGTTCTCTGCTTAATTAATAAAAGTAAAGGTTCTATATATAGGTTAAATAAAAGCGGTGAAAGAGGGCACCCCTGCCTGATACCATTATTAATCAATATCCTTCTGGAGCTATGCTTGTTTATTTGTAAGGTAGTATATGCATTTTTGTATAGGGTATTAAGAGTGTGTATAAATTGTGTAGGGAAACTAAATTTTTGTAGAACCGAGATCAAGAAATCCTTGCTAATTCTATCAAATGCTTTGGATGCATCAATAGCTAGGGCATAGATGGGGGTACGCTTGATCAAAGATAAAGAGGACATAGCATTTAGTGTAAGAGTTTGGTCGAAGGTTTGTCTCTGGTTTATAAACCCTGATTGTTCTGGAGAGATGATTTTACCAATCCCAGATTTCAATCTACCGGCTAAGATTGCTGCCAGAATTTTAATATCTATATTAATAATAGAAATAGGTCTATAATTATTGGGGTTGGAGCTGTCTTTATTTGGTTTGGGGATTAGAATGGTTCGGGATGCATTTAGGTGGGGGTCACAAACCCCTATGTGGCAAATAAAGTTAAATAGGTGACATAGAATAATTGATAATTTCTGGCTAAACGCCTTGTAAAATTCCACCGTGAATCCATCCGGCCCTGGCGCTTTATTGGGTTTCAGGTTATTAATCGCCGACAAAGTATCGCTTTGAGTGATATCGGTCGTTAATAAGGATCGGTGGTGTTCATCTATCTTTGGTGTAACTAGATTGTCCAGGAATAGGTTTAGTTCTTGTCTGTCTATAGGATTTGGGGTAGGGTTGTATACTTCTTCATAAATATCTTCAAATATCTTTATTATGTCTTTATTTGGGGCTGTATTTGTTGCTAATGTAGATTGAGACATATCCACCATTAGCACTTGTCTGTGCTGCTGTGGTAGGCATTTTAGCCTTGCACTGCTGGAGTACTTTGTGGCTTTAAACCAAGACTTGGTAGCATAGATATCCACATTCTCCTGAGTGAAGAGAGCTTGTAAGGTGTGGAGTTTCTTGTTTACAGTGCTGGCATTAAGCAATAACACATTAAGATTGCTTTGAATTATTTTTTTTTTTGCTATGTTGGTACTTTTGTTATTTGGCATTGTCTGAAAAAGGGTCTATGGGGACTCTTCAAGAAAAGAACAATCCCAGAGGTCCCCCACAAGATCAAAGAGGAGAGGATTATTACTACGTTTTTTTGAGGGGGGTGAGGGGCAAAAAGGATTAGGACTAGAGGTCCGTTCTAGATATTTTAATTTGTAGAAAAAAAATCGCATAATTTTGGTGAAGATGTAGGATGTACTCTTAAATTTATAGGATGCCTGTATACTCACAAATTATGTCAGTACTCAAGAAGGTTCATGAATTTGAGGGCAGGAGATGGTTATCAATTCAGATGCCTGTCCTTTGGTTACCCTACAGCCAGAGTGGTGGCCCAAGTGAATGCAATAGTAACAGCTCACCAAAGGCTACTGCGCACCAAAGTATTTCCTTATCTGTGTCACTTTCTCTTGGATGCACATACAAAGGGCAGTTCAATTCAGCAGCAATCTTTTAAAGAGTAGGCCTTTCTGATCACTCTGTTTCATCAAATTAATCTTTTTTATGTAATTGATAATTTATTGACTGTGTTTGCCCCACTAGGCTAGTGACCTTTTTTCAGGGGAGACTAGAGGTGGTATTTGTACTACTACGAGAACTTTGGATAGGGCATTTTTGATAGGTGTCATGTGATCTTTCATATACACCTTGGACAGATGGGACCTTGGTTTTACATTTCATCTGAAGAATGACACACTCAGGAGTGCAGTATCCCCTTTGTGTTGCACTGTAGTGTCAACAATCGAGCTACCTGGTGCGGGAATAGAACTCGCAACTTTCTGCACCAAAGGTGTGCACGCTACTTGTTGTACCACTGACACTGACTTTTCAGTGAATATAAACAAGTCTCCATTTATACCTGCATGGAGAATGTTTTTTTTTTTTGGGGGGGGGGGTGCATTTTAGATAAAATTTTCTGCAAAATGTTTCTAGGTCAAATCTAAGTGTTGCAACTTCTATCTCAAAGTGCCATAGTTGCCTTGGTGCTAAAGCCTTTTGTATTACATGGCAGCCTCTGTTTACATGGCACTGCATACAGATCTGCAGATAAGACCCTTACAAAGGTCCCCAGTCTTCTGTCATCCACAGAAGAAATTTGTTTCCCACAAAACTGCATTAACACAATAGTACATTCATTGCGTACATGGTGGATTAACTCCTGTGTACACAAAAGAAGGACATTTCATGTTCTGCAGCCCACACACACATTGCTTGCTATGGATATACATCCTCATTAGGATGGGGCATTTTCAGCACAGGACAGTGTTGGAGTTGTGGCTCCCTAAAGAATCCCAATTGCATATGTATGTTCTGGAACTCTGAGCAGTCTTCCTGGCTCTCAAGTCTTGCTGACAAAAGGTCTTTTGGCTATAAACACAGACAAACCCATTCTTTTCCCTTGGGCAAGGAAACTTTCAAACTGTGGGAATGACCAATGAACCATGATCTCTTTTTTTTTTTTTTTTTTTTTTTTTTTCATATGAAGTTTGCATCACAGGAGAATAAAACATCTTACTAGACCAGCTCAGCTGAACCCTTCTTGTACCCCATGAGGGGACTTGGTTCCAAATTATAGCAGACAAGATGTTTTGATGGTGGGACCAGCCAGTAACACATCTCTTGTCTTCTCCATCAGACATAAAATGGTAGGATTTTTGCTCTGTCTGTAGATCCCAACACTCTGTCAGGGATGCTTTGACAGAGATGTGGCTGTGGGCCCTGCTGTATGCTTGTCTTCCCTACCCCACATCCTGAAGTCGGCACAGAAAACCAAGATCCCTGTCAACAGTACTAATGGCTCCCTGCTGGCTCATTCAAATCTGGTTTCTGATGCTACCCTCCTTCTTTCTAGATGGGCCACTTTTCTTGGTCCTGTTCAAAGGTACCTTATCCATCCAGAAGGGTCACCTGGATGTCTGTGCACTCAAGCTGTCTTTGACTTCTCCAATTCTGAATGTAGCAAGCAGCTCATAAGTCAGTAAATTGGTTAAAAACATTCTGTCACATTCTCACAAGCTGACCATTTAAGACACCTTATAAAGACAAATGGAAAAGGTTCATTTTGTAGGCAGGTATAGAAGGAATACAGATCCAGTCTGAACCCTCATTCAGAATGCCCTTAAGTGTTTGGCAGAAATGTAAATGTCAGGCACTCATCTTTGAAGGTCCACTTTGCAGCCATCTCTTTCATCAAGTCAGGGAGTCTTTTTCTTTTTACCTGCAGATAGACCATGCAAGGCCCCATCTTATTGCTTCATGCAAGAGTATGGTTGTCAGAAAAGCAGAGGTCCTGTGTCTCTTGTAAGAGTGTACTTGTCTTTACAGATGACTTCCTTGTAGTCCTGAAACGAGTATGTTCGTCACTATTTTCAAAGTCTAATTTCTCATGTCCTAGTAGAGATGCATACATAAAACACAGGCAGCAGTGTGATGTCTACAATCTGACATTGTTTGCTAAACATATGCAGAGATGGAGTTGGAGAGTATTTACAAAAGTTATGAAAAGTAAGACATTTCGATGTTTACATTACATTAATAATGCAAAAAAGTGTGATAGTGTTATATTGGGGGTGAATATTCAAGAAGTGATTTTTTAGTAAAAATGACAGTAAAACGTGAAGATATTAGATGTAAATGCTCTTTTGGTAAAGCAGTTATGACTATTACCCATATTTTTGCATTGCTTTCAAAAAAGCTTAACATTAAGGCACACAATGTTGCCAGTGATACTTGGCATCTGATACAAATGGTTTTGTAATATTGTGCCATTATTATATGTAAAATATCAGTAGATACCACAGAACAGCAGTATGCTTTCCCCGGATGTTCATTGTGTTTCACTGTTGCAGTCATTACAATTGGGTTATCCTGCTGGCAGGCTACCCGCAGTCGGCCTGAATTCCAAAGTCTAGGTCCGGCGTCGGTTGCTGTCTCCTCCTCCCTGACGTCAGTGTGCCAGGGGTATAAAAGATGCAGCCGACGCCATTTTCTTCAGTCTTTCTTGCCAGGCAGTGCCCAAAGCAAAAGGAGTTCGCAAGTGCCGGTCAGCCGACTCCTGAGATTTTCGTGTTCGAATTTCAGATCCGAAGTCTTCATTTAAAGCTAAGTCCCCATTGGGGAAACTTTTTTTTTTTCTTGCTCCAGACCGATGTCAGAAAAAGTTAATAATTGTATTTCTTGTGGGAAGCAAATACCTCATAAGGACTTTCATTCCTACTGTATTCCTTGCCTAGGCCCTGACCACGACTTTGCTAATTGTAGGTTCTGTGCTAGATTTGACCAACGCACTATTAAGCGTCGGTACGATTTTGCATTTCACTGTTTTGGCAGAAGGTTTATTTACACAATGTCGTCGGATAGCCATCTGACTACCACAATTCACACGAAACACAAGGAAAAAGAAAAGGACAAGCATCCAAGGTCCAAAACTGACGACGAGGCTTCTTCTTCTAAGCCATTCACCGGTTCTCAGTGAGGCGCTTTCGCAGCCGCTGATGCCCGCTACTTTAGAGCTGCAGGCAGCTACCGACTCAGACGTGGAGCCAACTAGGCCGCTGGAAACTCAAGATATTGGAACCTCGGAAACTATTCCCTCAGATGGGTCCGGAGCTGCTGAACAGGCATCAGGCTTCTGAGGGTGATGTTCATCGTGTTACCCTGCTGCAGTCATCACACTTGGGTTATCCTGTCGTCAGGCAGTCCTGCAGTCGGCCGGAATTCCAACGTCTTGGTCCGGCGTCGGTTGCTGTTGCTTCTTCCCTGACGTCAGTGCGCCAGGGGTATATGTAATACATCCGACGCCATTTTCTTCAGTCTTTCTTGCCGCGCGGTGCCCGAAGCAGAAGCAGTTCGCAAGTGCCGGTCGGCCGACTCCTGAGATTTTCGAAGTCGAATTTCAGATCCGAAGTCTTCAATAAAGCTAAGTACCCCATTGGGGAAACTTTTCTTGCCTCAGACCGATGTCAGAAAAAGTTAACAATTGTATTTCATGTGGGAAGCAAATACCTCATAAGGATTTTCATTCTTACTGCATACCTTGCCTAGGCCCAGACCACGATGTCACTGGTTGTCGTTTTTGTGCTAGGTTTAATAAGCGTACTATAAAAAGACGCTTTGATTTCGCACGACACTACTTCGGTAGAAAATTTAACTACACTATGCCGTCGGAGCAACCGACTACCGGCGTGCACAAAAAATGCAAGGACAAGGACAGGCAGCCTAGACCCAAGCCAGACTCCGAGGCCTCGGCTGGTCCAGTCTCCGGTTCACTGGTCTTCAGTGAGGCTCTGACACAGCCCCTGACTACCGCAGATCTGGAACCCGAGACCGCTTCGGAGCTTTTGGCGGAGAGTACTAGGCCGACGCAGCCATTTTGTTTACCCCCTACCGACGACACTGCTGATAAAGATGTCGGTGCTGCAGAAACACCTTTGGTTTCTGAAGGCGTCTTCAGACCGACGACGCTCACCATAAAAATGTATCCTAAGACTAAGACTCCTATTAAACCTAAAAAGACTGCACTTCAGTCTCCAGTTCAAGGCCCCATGCGTAAGAAACAGATGCTCAAAATGGCTGAAGATTTGATCTCTTTAATCAGGGGTTCCCGACCCCCACCCGACAAAAGGCCTAGACAAGAGGAAGATTATGCCTCCTCTGAACAAGTCTCTATTTCGTCAGGCTCCTCTGAGGACTAAGATTACTCCTTCTACCCATATGAAGATTCTGATGCTGAGGATTCTATTCCCTCAGCTTCTCCCCCTGAAGACTACTCCTTTGGAGAAACTTTACACACTGAGGGAACATTTTCACTGGGAAGGTCAGGACTACTCTGACTCAAAGAAAAGGCTCAGAGAGTTTCTTTTACTCCCCCAGCACAGACCACTTGCCATCCCCTCAGTTTTAGACATTGTGGATGATGTTTACTTAGAATCCAGTTTGAACCCAGATTCTCTGCCTCCTGCTCCAGCCAAACCTGACAGATACTATAGAGTGCCTGATTCCCACAAATTCCTTTATAAAAGCCCTGTTGCTGATCCAGAGACTATCTCCCAGGGTCCCAAAGGGGCTAAGGCTTCTATGGCAAAAAATCATGTACCCTCTGAAAGGGACTCCAGAGCATTAGACAGGTGGGGGAAAAAGGTTTACACCTCAGCCACTGTAGCTATGAGGGCACTAAATTGCCAATTTCACATGCTAAAATATCAGCAATTTCTAATGTCTCGGTTAAAACAAAAAATGAGCACTCTCTCTCAACAGTCTGAATTGAAAGAAATGCAGGATCTGTTACATGCAACTGAACAGGTGGGCAAACATTCTTTACAATGTGGTTTTGATTCTTTGGAGGCTTCCTGCAGAGCAGCTGTCACTGGGTCTGTTATACGTAAGCATGCTTGGTTAAAGGAACAAACTCTGCCTGATCATGTTAAAGCAAAGCTTCTGGATGCTCCCTTACAGCAGGATGTTCTTTTTGGAGTCAAAGCAGAAGTCTTAAAGAAAATGGAGGATAAGGCAAAATCTATGCAGACAGTCAAAGAATTTCTACAGGTACAGCCCCCTCGCTTCAGCAGAAATTGGCCAACAAAAAAATTGGTCCTTTCCAGCTACTGATCGACCACAGAGGGGTAAATACAGACGTCCAAGAGGCAGAGGACAACCACAAGCCCAGAACAAACCTCGACAATGGGGCACTGCAACACAGAAGGAAGGAGAAGACAGGTCCCAAACTACCAGAAGGCAAACTCAATGACTTTCACCTCATCTGGCCAAGCAACACTCTCTTGGCAGCCCCCTTGGGAGGAAAAGTCGCACTTTTTTCAGACAACTGGCACATTGTCACAAAGGACAAATGGGTCCTAGACATAATTTCACGAGGATACAGATTCCATTTTCACACCTTGCTAATGAAAAGAGGAATACCAAACCTGCCACAAAATGAATGGGCAGAGGCACAAAAACAAATTACAGCTCTCATGGACATGAGAGCCATTCAACTGGTACCTACTCCAGAGCAAGGCCAAGGATTTTACTCAAGACCCTTTCTAGTTCCCAGAAAGGACAATGCCTGGAGACCAATTCTGGACCTTTCAATTCTAAACACCTTCTTACAAGTTCCCAAATTGAAGATGCTAACACTACAGCAGCTTCTTCCCATGTTGGGCAAGAAAGCATGGCTAGTAACGTTGGACCTTAAGGAGGCATACCTGCATGACCCTATCAGACAAAGTTGCAGAAGATACCTCCGTTTCATTGCAGGTTCAACCCATTACCAATTCTCTGCACTGGCCTTTGGCTTATCTACTGCACCCAGGGTCTTCACAAAATGCCTGGCACCAGTAATTGCATACTGCAGACAAAGAGGAATTCAAATATACCCATACCTGGACGACTGCCTCATCCAAGCAGAAAGCAAGGACACCCTCTTACAACATCTGGCTTTTGTAAAACATCTTCTAAGTTGCCTGGGGTACACAAAAAGAAATCAAAACTAGTACCCTCACAAAACATGACATTCCTGGGTGCCAGCTTGAATACAACAGCCCAGAAGGCTTATCTGATGCCAGACAAACAACTGCAACTGACTCAATATTTCAAAACAATGGCAACAAAGACCCAACTACCTGCAAGAAAAATTCTGCAGGCCTTGGGCTTCATGGCATCTTGCATACTACTAATACCATTTGCAAAGATGCATATGAGGAAATTACAGTGGTACCTAAAAAGCGTATGGTCTCAACACAGCCACAGCTTGGACACAATGATATCTCTCATTCCCTGCCTACAACAGGAGTTTCTATGGTGGTCACAGGCATGTCACCTCAACAAGGGTCAGCCTTTCACCTTGCGCCCAGCCAGGCAAACTATGACAACAGATGCATCGGACTACGCCTGGGGGGCACACATGGCAGGACAGTGCGTTCAAGGCGTATGGACTGCAGATGAAAAGAATCTGCACATCAATCAAAAAGAGATGCTAGCTGTACAGAATGCTCTGACAGCCTTCAAGAATCTATTGCATCCAGGACAACTTACAATAAGGACGGACAACACCACAGTAATGTGGTACATAAACAAACAAGGGGGTACACACTCCTAGCCTCTATGCAGGCAAGCAATGACCTTGTGGAACACCGCTCTGGCTTACCAAGTTCAGTTACAAGCTCAATTCCTGCCAGGAAAAAAGAGCACATTGGCAGACGACCTTAGCAGAAACATCATGGATCCCCACGAGTGGAAACTGGATCCACAAGTATTTGCAATGAACTCAAAAATGGGCCTTCCAGACATTGACCTGTTTACCAGTCCTCAAAACTACCAACTAACAAAATTTTGTACAAGGACACTTCACCATCAAGCTTGGAAAGTGGACGCACTCTCATTCAGTTGGAAAAACCTGACAGTATATGCCTTCCCTCCATTGCCTCTCCCCACAAAGGTGCTTCTGAAAATCAGAAAGGAGAGACCACGACTGATACTCATAGCCCCAGACTGGCCATGCCAGCACTGGTACCCACTATTGAGGAATATGGCCCAGGGCCCACCTTGGATTTTACCACAAATTGCCCATTTGCTCACACAGCAAAACAATCAGATTCTTCACAGCCAACTCAAAACCTTAAATCTGGCTGCATGGCAAACCACCTAAGCATCCAGCCAGCTCCTCTTTCCCAAGCAGTTATGGATGTTATTCTGGAAGCTAGGAGGCCCAGCACCAGGAAGGCCTATTCGGATAAATGGAAAAGGTTTTGCGCCTGGAAGCAAGCTAAAGGCCAAAACACACTTCATCCTCACATGCCTCAGATGCTACAGTATTTAACTGAGATGTTGCACAAAGGACTTTCTTTTTCTTCTATTAAAATCCATGCATCAGCTATTTCAGCTCACTACAACATGGATCCACCCTTATTTTCGCATCCACTTCTAAGGCAGTTCTACAGAGGGGCAAAAAACATTAGGCCCCCCAGGAGAGCACCTACACCAACATGGGACCTCAATTTTGTTCTGGAAAAACTTACGCTACCTCCCTTTGAACCAGCTTTCTCTGCAGATCTACAGTTTCTATCATGGAAAACTGCCCTGCTGTTAGCAATAACTTCAGCTAGGAGAGTCTCAGAACTACAGGCACTAATGGCAGTGGAACCTTTCCTCATTTTCCATCAAGACAGAGTTTCTCTATGAACTAATCCTTCCTTCATGCCTAAGGTGGTTTCCAGTGTGGCTTTAAATCAAACCACCCACTTACCCACCTTCTTCCCAAATCCACAGAACAAAGGAGAAAGACTCCAGCATTCCTTGGACATTCACAGGCAACTTTGTTACTACTCGGGTAAAACTAAGGCTTTCAGAAAATCTGACCAGCTCTTTGTATCCTATGCTACAGCTTCACAAGGGAAAGCCATATCAAAACAGACCATTTCCAAATGGATAGGACATTGCATTCATTTTTGCTATACCCATCATGGAAAACCAGTACCTGCTACCATTAGGCCCCACTCTACCAGGGCAACAGCTACATCTACAGCCTTCCGCAGGGGGGTTCCTACCAAGGAGATTAACACCTTTACCAAACACTATCACTTACCACTTTACTCTTAAGACTAGAGATGGCTTTGCCACTGCAGTTCTGCAGGGCCTCCTAGCCTCCTCTAACCCTCTATAACTCCTCCACCCATCCTTAGCTTTGGGATTCTACCCAAGTGTCATGACTGAAGCAGGGTAACACGATGAAAATAGTACAGTTTTGTACCTACCATAAATGTAGATGTTAGAGTGTACACCCTGCTGCAGTCCAGGTTACCCTCCCTCCATCCTCTGATCTAACTGGCTAAAATCTCTACAATACCTTCCTGATGTATTTGCTTATAGCTGGAGGGATTTTGTGTTTGTGCAAAAATTACTTAATTTGGTACTAATTACTGACCACCTCTTTGGGGGCACCTGACATCTGGGGCAAGAAAAACTGAAGAAAATGGCGTTGGATGCATTACATATACCCCTGGTGCACTGACGTCAGGGAAGAAGCGACAGCAACTGACGCCGGACCAAGACTTTGGAATTCCGGCCGACTGCGGGGACCGCCTGACGACAGGATAACCCAAGTGTGATGACTGCAGCAGGGTGTACACTCGAACATCTACATTTATGGTAGGTACAAAACTCTACTTTTTCAGGCCAACACAATTATATGTAAAACGAGTTCAGCTTCAAAGGCAAAGACTAAAGCACATTTAAAGACAAAGAAACAAGTATAGCAGCCCCATGGACAGGCCTCCATGCATAAAAAACAGATGCTCAAAATGGCCGAAGACCTAATTACTTTGATCAGGGGTTCCCATTCCCCTCCTGATAAGAGGCCTAGGCAAGAGACAGAATATGAATCTTCAGATCAGGATTCCATTTCATCTGATTCCTCTTCTGATCAGGAATGCTCTCTTCCTCCCTATGAGGATTCTGATGCTGAAGAATCTATCCCTTCAGCCTCTCCTCCTGAGGATTATTCTTTTGGGGAAACTCTGCATACCATGAGGGAGCATTTTTACTGGGAGAGCCAAGATTATTCAGAATCTAAGAAAAGGCTCAGAGACTTCCTTTTACTGCCTCAGCACAGGCCCCTTGCTATTCCTCCTGTGTTACATTGTAGATGATGTTTTTTCAGAGTCCAGTCCTGATTCCTTGCCTCCAGCTCCTGTTAAGCCAGACAGATACTACAGGTTTCCTGATTCACATAAATTTATTTTTAAAAACCCTACTGCTGACCCAGAAACTATCTCTCAGGGTCCCAAAGGGGTCAAGGCTTCCACTACAAAAAACCCTACCCACAGAGATTGTAGGGCACTGGACAGATGGGGAAAAAAGATTTACACTTCTGCTACCTTGGCTATAAGGGCTTTAAATTGTCAGTGTCATATGCTTAAATATCAGCAGTATATTATGTCACTGCTTAAACAGAAAATGTTGATAAATTCTGAATGTGCAGAAAACAAAGCAATGCAGGATTTATTGCATGCAGCTGAACAAGATGGAAAGCATACTTTGCAGTGTGGTTTTGATTCTCTGGAGGCCTCCTGCAGAGCCGCTGTTACAGGTTCTGTCATCAGGAGGCATGCTTGGTTAAAGGAACAGAATCTGCCTGATCGTGTTAAAGCAAAATTATTAGATGCTCCATTACAGCATGATACCTTGTTTGGTGTTAAAGCAGAGGAGGTGTTGAAGAAAATGGAGGACAAAGCAATATCTATGCAAACGGTCAAGGATTTCTTACAGGTACAGCCTCCAAGATTTAGCAGACACTGGCCTACAAAGAATTGGTCCTATCCAGTGTCAGACGGGCCACAAAGGGGCAGATACAGATGCCCTAGAGGCAGGTCCCAGCCCCAAGGCACATACAGGTCTAAACAATGGGGTGCTTCTACCTCCAAAAGTGGAGAAGACAAATCACAGCCTTACAGGAAACAGTTCCAATGACTTCCCCCTGCCTGCGCCAAGCACTTGTCTTCTGGCAGTACCTTTAGGGGGAAAACTAGCACTTTTTCATCAAAATTGGCACATAATAACCCAGGACAAATGGGTCTTGAACAGTGTCACAAGGTTAAAAGTTTCACTTTCATACCCTGCCAAGGGCTCACGGTTTGCCAGACCTGCCAAAAAATCAATGGGCAGAGGCACAAAAGCAAATTTCATCCCTCATGGACATGATGACCATTCAGCAAGTACCAGAGCAAGAGTAGGGACAAGGATTTTACTCAAGACTGTTCTTGGGGTCCAGAAAGGACAAAGCCTGGAGACCAATACTGGACCTATCTATTCTAAACACATATCAGTATATTCCAAAATGCAAAATGTTGACTCTGCAGCAGCTTCTGCCCATGCTGGGTAAGAAGACTTGGCGTGTGACTTTAGACCTAAAAGAGGCATACCTGCATGTCCCAATCAGACAGTCATGCAGAAGATACCTCAGATTCATAGCTGGCTCAATGCACTACCAATTCTCTGCACTGCCCTTTGGCTTATCTACTGCGCCCAGGGTCTTCACAAAATGCCTGGCTCCAGTAATTGCATTTTGCAGACAAAGAGGAATACAAATATATCCTTACTTGGACGACTGCTTCATTCAAAAGCAGAGAGCAAGGACATTCTAGTACAGCATCTGATGTTTGTAAAAAGATTACTAGCATGCCTAGGGTACACGGTAAACGAAAATAAATCAAAACTTGTACCCTCTCAAGAGATAATATTCCTGGGTGCAAGCTTAAATACAACTGCCCAGATGGCTTATCTCATGCCAGACAAAGGCAACTGACTACTTATTTCAAACTGTTGGCAACAAAGGCCCAGTTATCTGCAAGAAAAATTCTGCAGGCTTTGGGTTTCATGGCATCCTGCATTCTGCTAATTCCATATGCAAGACTGCATATGAGGAAACTTCAATAGTATCTAAAAAGTGTTTGGACTCAACATTGCCACAGCCTGGAAACAATAATTACCATCATTCCCTGCCTGCAACAGGAGTTTCGATGGTGGGCAAAGGCCTGTCACCACAACAAGGAACAGCCATTCACTTTACCCCCAGCCAGGCAGACATTAACAACAGATGCATCAGATTATGCCTGGGGGGGCCCACATGACAGGAAGAAGTATTCAGGGTACATGGTCCGTAAGCCAAAAGCATCTACATATCAATCAAAAAGAGATGCTAGCTGTTCAGAATGCCCTGACAGCCTTCAAGGATCTACTTCATCCGGGACAACTACTGATAAAGACAGACAATACCACATTCATGTGGTACATAAAAAAGCAGGGAGGCACTCATTCCTACCCCCT
Source organism: Protopterus annectens (assembly GCF_019279795.1). NCBI lineage: Eukaryota > Metazoa > Chordata > Ceratodontiformes > Protopteridae > Protopterus > Protopterus annectens. The sequence goes on along the minus strand of NC_056741.1, from coordinate 1,317,135,091 downwards.
TTGCAGACTGGCCATGACTTTGTGGGACACAGCATTGACTTACCAAGTACATCTGCAGGCACAATTCCTGCCAGGAAAGATAAATACTCTGGCAGACGAACTAAGCAGAAACCTCTTGGATCCCCACGAGTGGAAATTGGATCCACAAGTCTTCAGCATGATAATAAGGAAATGGAGATGCTCGGACATAGATCTATTTGCCTCCCCTCACAACTGCCAACTACAGAGATTCTGCACAAGGACTTATCACAAGCAAGCATGGAAAGTGGATGCTCTATCATTTGCAAGCATGGAAAGGGGATGCTTTATCATTCAGCTGGGAAACTCTAACAGTATATGCCTTTCCTCCTCTACCTCTCCTCCCCAAGGTACTCCTAAAGGTCAGACAAGAGAAGCCAAAAACGATACTGATTGCCCCAGACTGGCCCCGTCAGCACTGGTACCCAATCCTAAGGAACCTGTCTCAATACCCAGCCTGGACATTACCTCAAATTCCTCACTTACTGTCCCAACAAAACAGATCCTGCACAGCCAACAGATCCTGCACAGCCAACTCAAGACCTTAAATCTGGCAGCATGGCGGATAATATAGTCATTCAAAACACCACTCTTTCTAAAGCTGTGATGGATGTTATCTTGGAAGCCAGGAGGCCTAGTACCAGAAAATCTTATGCTGAAAAATGGAAGAGATTCTGTGCTTGGAACCAGGCACAAGGGATTGACATGATTGTATCAAATATTCCTCAGACTTTGCAATACTTAACTGAGATGATGAACAAAGGCCTATCCTTTTCATCAATTGATTCATGCCTCTGCCATTTCAGCTCATTACAATACAGAGCCACCTATTTTTTCTCATCCTTTACTAATGCAGTACCTCAGAGGAGCCAAAAACTTAAGGCCTCCAAGGAGATCACCAATACCTGCATGGGACCTCAATTATGTCTTGGAAAAACTCACCCTGCCTCCTTTGGAGCCAGCCAAAACAGCTGATATAAAATTCTTATCTTGGACAACAGCTCTGCTCCTAGCGATAACCTCTATAAGACGAGTCTCAGAGCTACAGGCACTCATGGCTGTGGAACCTTTTATCATTTTCCATCCAGATAGGGTTTCTCTGAGGACAAACCTGACATTTATGCCCAAGGTAGTGTCCAGTGTGGCCCTTAACCAAACTATTCACTTCCCTACCTTTTATCCTAACCCACAGAATACGGGTGAGAGACTTCTGCATTCTTTGGACATACACAGACAGCTGCGCTTCTACTTGGACAGAACCAAAGCTTTCAGAAAGACTGAACAATTACTAGTGGCATATGCTGCAGGATCAATTACTAGTGGCATATGCTGCAGGATCACAAGGAAAGGCTGTCTCAAAGCAGACAATTTCAAAGTGGATAGGGCACTGCATTCATTTCTGCTATTCACAACATGGCAAGCCAGTGCCTAAGGCCATTAGGCCACATTCAACCAGAGCAGCAGCCTTCCTTAGAGGAGTACCAACCAAAGACATTTTAGAGGCTGTAACCTGGAACTCAGTACATACTTTTACAAAGCACCATCACTTACCACAAATCCAGGGCAGGCTTTGCCACTGCAGTTCTGCAGGGCATCATAGTCGCTCCTAATCCTATTTAGCTCCAGCCTCCCAACCTCAGCTTTGGGATTCAACCCAATTGTAATGACTGCAACAGTGAAACACGATGAACATAGTACAGTTGTGTACCTACCATAAATGTAGATGTTTGAGTGTATTCACTGTTGCAGTCCAGGTTACCCACCCACCATCCCCCTTATCTTTGCTGGAACTTACCTGTACCTCTCTATTCTATACAACCTATGTGGTGTATTTTCTGGTAGAGGAAAGAATAATTTACTTTGGTGCATGTATGCTGTACTGACATATTTTTAGCCTACCCTTTTGGGGGCACCTGACATCTGGAGCAAGAAAAACTGAAAAAAATGGTGTCAGCTGCATCTTTTATACCCCTGGCGCACTGACGTCAGGGAGGAGGCAACAGCCACAGACGCCGGACCTAGACTTTGGAATTCGGGCTGACTGCGGATAGCATGTCAGGATAACCCAGTTGTAATGACTGCAACAATGAATACACTCCAACATTTACATTTATGGTAGGTACACAACTGTACTTTGTCATACATCATTGAAATCTCTTGAACAAGTGTGCAATTCTCTCACAGATATCTTGGGTCTATCTTGCACACAGACCAATAGCCTTTTATTCGACCATAACACTGGTATTTTTGGCAAACAAAATCAGCATTTCTTTCATAAATCTGTAACAGTCAGCATCTTCAGACAGACTGTCTAACACAGAGATATCCTATTTTAAATTTTTTGTAACTTGCACCATTTACCAGATATTATAAATCTAATGAAGAGTGTTTTTGGTAGAGGATTTTGGAGAAAGGCTCACAGGAAACATTAATGTTCATCTTGCATACAGCTGCAGTCATAACAGATGGGTTCTCCTGCCGTCAGGCGGGTCCTCAGTCGGCCGAATTCCAATGTCTAGGTCCGGCGTCGGTTGTCGTCGCTTCTTCCCTGACGTCAGTGTGACAGGGGTATAAAAGAACTAGCCGACGCCATTTTCTTCAGTCTTTCTTGCCGCGGGGTGCCCGAAGCAGAAGCAGTTCGCAAGTGCCGGTCGGCCAGCTCCTGAAATTACGAAGATTTTGCAACCAAAGTCTTCTTGAAAGCTAAGTACCCCGTTGGGGAAACTTTTCTTGCCCCAGACCGATGTCAGACAAAGTTAATAATTGTATTTCATGTGGGAAGCAAATACCACATAAGGATTTTCATTCCCTCTGTATTCCTTGCTTAGGCCCAGACCACGACGTCTCGGTCTGTCGTTTTTGTGCTACATTCAATAAACGCACCATTAAGCGTCGGGCGGAGTTCGCCCAGCATTATTTTGGCAAAAAATTTAACAATATTATGTCATCGGATACTCCGACTCCAGTTTTGTCTCAAAACCGCAAAGATAAGGACCGACACACGAGGTACATGGCCTCTACCGACACCACGCCAAAGCCGACTTCAGGTGGTCCGGTTCTCAGCGAGGTGCCGACGCAGCCCCTGTCTACCAACAACACTTCATTGGCGGTGTCTTCTGTGCCCGAGGTCGCAAGCTCCTCGGCCCACACCCAGACTACAGTTACCGAAGCCACTCTTGGTGGTGAATCTCAAAATGTAGACAGGTCTGCCTCCTCTCAAGGTGTCTTCAGACCTCACTAAGTCCAAAGCAGCCATGCATTCTAAGAGACAAGCTACACAGGGCCCATCTCCAGGCCCCATGCCTAAAAAACAAATGCTTAAAATGGCTGAGGATTTAATTACTCTTATCAGGGGTTCTCAACCCCCCCCCCCGACAAAAGGCCCAGAGTGGAGGAAGAATCCCCCTCCTCTGACCAGGCCTCCATTATATCAGAGCACTCTGAACAGGAACATTCTTACTCCCCTTTTGAAGATTCTGATGCAGAGGAGTCCATTCCCTTTGTCTCCCCCCAGAGGATTATTCATTTGGGGAAACCTTGCATACTTTAAGGGAACACTTCCACTGGGAAGGCCAAGAGTACTCAGATTCCAAGAAAAGGCTTAGGGATTTTCTCTTGCTACCTCAGCACAGGCCTCTGGCTATACCTCCTGTCTTAGACATACTAGATGATGTGTACTCGGAGGCCTGCCTTAACCCGGATTCTTTACCTCCAGCCCCAGTCAAGCCTGACCGGTACTACCGGGTTCCTGACTCACACCAATTTTTATACAAAAGCCATGCGGCTGACCCAGAAACTATCTCACAGGGCCCCAAGGGAATTAAGGCCTCCACTGCTAAAAATCAATTACCTTCCGAGAGAGATTCCAGATCCTTAGAAAGGTTGGAAAAAAAGGTATATACCTCGGCCACCTTAACCATGAGGGCATTAAACTGCCAGTTCCATATGCTAAAGTACCAACAGTTTCTGTTAGCACAATTGAGAAGTAAAATGTCACAACCTGAACAACCAGACTTGAAGGAGTTGCAGGATTTGATGCATAGTGCAGAACAAGTGGGTAAACATACCTTGCAATGTGGTTTTGATGCTCTAGAGGCCTCATGTAGAGTTGCTGTTACAGGATCAGTGATACGTAGACATGCCTGGCTCAAGGAACAAACCTTACCAGATCATGTCAAAGCTAAATTACTAGATGCCCCTCTTCATAAGGATGTATTATTTGGTGTTAATGCTGAGGAGGTATTAAAGAAAATGGAGGAAAAGGCTAAATCAATGCAAACAGTGAAAGATTTTCTACAGGTACAACCTCCACGTTTTCAGTAGAAATTGGCCTTCCAAAAATTGGTCCTTTCCAGCCACGGACAGAACCCAAAGAGGTAGATACAGGCGCCTCAGGGGCACAGGGCAATCTCAAGGATCGTTTAGAGGCAGACAATGGCAAGCTCCTACACAAAGAGGTGGTGAGGATAGTTCACAGCCATTCAGAAAGCAAGCCCAATGACTTTCCCCTTTGCATGCCAAGCAAGGCTCAAATGGCAGCACCCTTAGGCAGAAAACTGGCATTATTTTCAAAAAATTGGCATATTGTCACAAAAGACAAATGGATCCTGGACATTATAAACAGAGGCTGCAGATTCCATTTTCACACCCTTCCAAAAATGAGAGGCATGCCAAACCTGCCACACAATCAAAGGGCAGAGGCACAAAGACAAATTTCAGATCTCATGGACATGAAAGCTATTGAAGAGGTACCTGCTCACAAACAAGGTCAAGGTTTTTATTCCAGACTATTCCTGGTACCAAGGAAGGGAAAAGATTGGAGACCTATTTTGGACCTACGCATTTTTACTCGTACCAAAATTCAAGATGCTCACTTTACAGCAGCTCCTTCCCATGCTGGGCAAGGAGTCTTGGCTGGTAACATTGGACCTCAAGGAGGCATACCTGCATGTCCCAATCAGACAAAATTGCAGAAGATACCTCAGATTTCTTGCAGGTTCAACCCATTATCAATTCTCTGCATTGCCCTTTGGCTTATCTACTGCACCCAGAGTATTCACGAAATGCCTGGCATCAGTAATTGCCTACTGCAGACTTCAAGGGATACAAATATACCCCTATTTGGACGACTGCCTGATCCAAGCGGACAGCAAGCACATACTTCTGAAACATTATGTAATAATGTTGTTGAATTCTCTGGGATACACAGTCAACAAAAAGAAATCAAGGCTAATACCCTCTCGGAAAATAATTTTCCTGGGTGCCAACTTGGACACAAACACCCAGATGGCCTACCTCACGCCAGAGAAGCAGGGGCAACTAACTCAATACTTCAGAACACTAGCAAATTTCACCAGGCTGACTGCAAGGAAAATCCTGCAGGCTCTGGGATTCATGGCATCTTGCATCCTACTAATCCCATGTGCAAAGCTGCGTATGAGGAAACTTCAATGGTACCTGAAAAACCTATGGTCTCAACACAGCCACAGTTTGGAAACAATAATACCACTAATTCCATGTCTGCAAAAGGAATTTCTGTGGTGGGCTCAAGCTTGCCAAACAAACACAGGTCTCCCATTCAGCAAGCCTCAAGCAAATCAAGTCATCACAACAGACGCCTCGGACTACGCCTGGGGGGGCGCACATGACAGATCGGTCCATTCAGGGCAAATGGTCCCAAAAAGAAAAGCACCTTCACATCAATCAAAAGGAAATGCTAGCAGTAATAAATGCTATTATAGCTTTCAAAGACCTACTGCATCCAGGTCAACTATTGATAAGGACAGACAACACCACAGTAATGTGGTACATAAACAAACAGGGAGGAACCCATTCATACCCCCTATGCAGGCTGGCCATGTCACTTTGGAACATGGCTCTGGACTTACCAATCGAACTTCAAGCACAGTACTTGCTGGGCAAGGAAAACACGCTGGCAGACAACCTAAGCAGAAATATGACAGATCCACATGAATGGAAGTTGCATCCTCAAGTTTTTACAGAGATAATTCAAGCATGGGGAAGGCCAGACATAGATCTCTTTGCCTCCCACAAAAATCACCAATTGACAAAATTCTGCTCCAGGATTTTTCATCCAAAGGCCTGGAGAGTGGACACTCTCTCTTTCAGTTGGACAACAATGACAGTTAATGCCTTCCCACCTCTTCCTCTGCTGCCCAAAGTTCTATTAAAATCCAGAGCAGACAGACCAAAGATGATTATCATTGCTCCAGACTGGCCAAGACAACACTGGTACCAACTCCTGAGGAGCCTGACTCATTCCCCACCATGGATCCTGCCTCTAATGCCTCTTCTTCTGACTCAGCACAGCTTCAAAACTCTTCACAGTCAGCTGAAAATGCTCAATCTGGCCGCATGGAAGATTCCTTAACATCACAACAGACCCTACTCTCCAAGGAGGTGCAGGATGTCATTTTGGAGGCCAGAAGGTCGTCTACTAGAAAAGCTTACTCCACAAAATGGAAACGGTTTTATGCCTGGAATGAGAAAAAGGGCCAGAATCCTGGAAAACTGAATTTACCTCAAATATTACAGTATCTATCTGAGCTGCTAAGCAGTGGACTTTCATTCTCCCCCATCAAAATCCATGCCTCAGCCATTTCTGCAGAATACAACAGTGATCCACCTTTATTCTCTCACCCCTTCTTAAGACAGTTCCTCAGAGGGGCTAAGAATATGAAACCCCCAAGGAAACAACCAATACCTGCTTGGGATCTCAATTTCATTCTGGAAAAGCTGACCTTGCCTACTTTTGAGCCAGCTGCCTCAACAGATTTGCAATATTTGTCCTGGAAAACAGCTTTCCTTCTGGCTATTACCTCAGCTCGTAGGGTATCGGAACTACAAGCCCTCATGGCTGTGCAGCCTTTTATCATCTTCCATCAGGACAGAGTTTCCTTATGAACCAACCCCTCCTTTATGCCAAAAGTGGTATCCAGGGTAGCTCTGAATCAGGCTATACTTACCTACCTTTTATCCTAATCCTCAAAACAAAGGGGAGAGATTACTACATTACTTGGACATCCACAGACAAATGCGTTATTATTTGGACAGAACAAAGCCTTTCAGAAAATCAGAACAGCTCTTTGTGTCCTATGCTATAGGAGCTCAAGGGAAACCAATTTCCAAACGGACAATCTCAAAATGGATAGCCCACTGCATACGCTTTTGTTACTCTTTTCATGGCAAAACTGTACCTGCAGGCATCAGATCTCGCTCCACAAGGGCCACAGCTACCTCTGCAGCTTTCCTCAGAGGAGTCCCTATCAAAGATATTTTGGAAGCAGCCACTTGGAGTTCTGTGCATACCTTCTCCAAGCACTACCACCTACCATTATACTCCAAAACTAGAGCAGGCTTTGCCACTGCAGTCTTGCAGGGCATCCTGGCTCCTCCTAGTTCTACCTAGTGCCTACCACCCCTTTCTTAGCTTTGGGATTCTACCCATCTGTTATGACTGCAGCTGTATGCACGATGAACATAGTACAGTTTTGTACCTACCATAAATGTAGATGTTCGAGTGCTAATACAGCTGCAGTCCAGGTTTCCCTCCCTCCTTCCCCTTTTGGGACAGGCCTATTGGCTAACACCTCCTCATACAACCTAATTGGGGTATTCTTTTATGGTGTATTTGCTTGCACTACTGTATTTTGATTATATGGCATTGCTTTATTACACAAATTTATGTATTGCCTTCCTTCTGGGGGCAGCTGACATCTGGGGCAAGAAAAACTGAAGAAAATGACGTCGGCTGGTTCTTTTATACCCCTGTCACACTGACGCCAGGGAAGAAGCGATGACAACCGACGCCAGACCTAGACTTTGGAATTCGGCTGACCGAGGACCCGCCTGATGGCAGGAGAACCCATCTGTTATGACTGCAGCTGTATTAGCATTCGAACATCTACATTTATGGTAGGTACAAAACTGTACTTTTTCCTGCTTAGAAGACCTCAGGAAAGAGGTGTTAATTAGACTCCTGCTGTTTAGGACATTTCATTTAAGGCTACCTATCCCTCTATACAAGCTTTTTTATATTGCAGATGGTGTTACTTTAGGCCAGTTTGAACCACAGGCCTCAGTGGACCTCAGATTTTATTAATGGAAAGTGCAGATGTTCATGTTTCATTGTTGCAGTCATCACACTTGGGTTATCTGCCTGCAGGTAGCGTTTAGTCGGCCGAATACCAGAGTCTTGGGATTTCTGCGTTGGATGTTGTCACCTCTTCCATGACATCAGGGGTATAAAACATGCAGCCGATGCCATTACATCACTCTTGCCGAGCGGAGCCCGAAGCAGAAGCAGTTCGCAAGTGCCGGTCGGCTGCTACCTGAAATTTTCGTTATTAGAGTTTCAGACCTGAAGTCTTCTAAAGCTAAGTACCCCGTTGGGGATCCTTTTTTCTTGCTCTAACCGATGTCAGAAAAAGTTAATTGTCTTGCCTGTGGAAAGCAAATACCTCCTAGAGATTTTCATTCTTACTGTGTCACCTGTTTAGGCCCAGACCACAACGTTCGTCACTGTCAGATGTTCATCGTGTTTCACTGTTGCAGTCATTACCTTGGGTTATCCTGCTGGCAGGCAACCCGCACTCAGCCCGAGTTCCAAAGTCTTGGTCCGGCGTCGGTTGCTGTCGCCTCTTCCCTGATGTCAGTGTGCCAGGGGTATAAAAGTTGCAACCGACGCCATTTTCTTCAGTCTTTCTTGCCGCACAGTGCCCGAAGCAAAAGCAGTTCACAAGTGCTGGTCGGCCGACTCCTGAGATTTTCAAAATTGAATTTCAGAACCAAAGTCTTCAATAAAGCTAAGTACCCCGTTGGGGAAACTTCTTCTTGCTCCAGACCGATGTCAGTAAAAGTTAATAACTGTATTTCTTGTGGGAAGCAAATACCTCACAAGGACTTTCACTCTTACTGCATTCCTTGCCTAGGCCCTGACCACGACGTTACTAGTTGTCTGTTTTGTGCTGGATTCAATAAACGCACTATTAAATGTCAGTTTGATTTTGCTTTACATTATTTTGGACGAAGATTTAATTACATAATGCCGTCGGAACAACCAACGACCGGAATGTACAAAAAACGCAAAGACAAAGAAAGACAGGCATCCGATGTCCAAAACCAACGACGAAGCCTCTTCTAGGCCACTCGCCGGTTCACCGGTTCTCAGTGAGGCGCTTTCGCAGCCCCTGACACTCGCTACCTCAGAGCCACAGGCCATAACAGACAGCCACGTGGAGACACTGAGGCCTGTGGAAACTCAAGGTATTGGGCCTACGGAAACTATACCCTCAGTTTGGTCCAGAGCCGCTGAGCAGGCACCGGCTTCTGAGGGTGTTTTCATACCTTCACAGCTTACAATTAAAGCTACTACAGCAGCAAAGGCAAAGTCAAAAACACCATTAAAGACGAGGAAACAAGTGCAGCATTCTCCAGAACAGTCATCCATGCCAAAGAAACAGATGCTTAAAATGGCCGAAGACCTTATTCCTTTAATCAGGGGCTCCCATCCCCTTCCTGCCAAAAGGCCTAGGCAAGATACTGATTATGATTCCTCTGATCAGGTTTCCTCTGATTCTTCCTCTGACCAGGGCTACTCTCTCTTTCCCTATGAGGACTCTGATGCTGAAGAGTCCATTCATTCAGCCTCACCGCCTGAGGATTACTCTTTTGGGGAAACGCTGCACACCATGAGGGAGCATTTCCATTGGTAGAGCCAGGATTACTCAGAATCCAAGAAAAGGCTCAGAGATTTCCTTTTATTGCCTCAGCACAGGCCCCTGGCTATCCCCCCTGTGCTTGATATTGTAGATGATGATTTTTCTGAATCCAGTCTCTCTCCAGATTCTTTACCCCCTGCAGCAGTAAAGCCAGACAGGTACTACAGGGTCCCTGACTCTCATAAATTTCTTTACAAAAATCCCGCTGCAGACCCAGAAACTATTTCTCAGGGTCCTAAAGGGGTTAAAGCTTCCACTGCCAAAAATCCTGTGCCCTCAGCTAGGGATTCCAGAGCTCTGGACAGATGGGGGAAAAAGTTTACACTTCTGCTACTTTAGCTGTAAGAGCTTTAAACTGTCAGTTTCACATGCTTAAATATCAGCAGTATCTCATGTCATTGTTAAAGCAGAAAATACTAACAAATATTGAAAATCCTGACAGTAAAGAAATGCAGGATTTATTGCATGCAGTTGAACAAGTGGGGAAGCATACTCTGCAATGTGGTTTTGATTCATTAGAGGCTTCTTGTACAGCCGCAGTTACTGGCTCAGTTATTCGAAGACATGCTTGGTTGAAAGAACAAAGTTTACCTGACCATGTAAAAGTAAAATTATTGGATGCTCCACTACAGCATGATACTTTGCTTGGTGTTAAGGCAGAAGAAGTGTTAAAGAAAATGGAGGATAAAGCAAAGTCAATGCAAACTGTGAAATATTTCTTACAGGTTCAACCACCTAGATTTAGCAGAAACTGGCCTTCAAAAAATTGGTCCTTTCCAGTGTCAGACAGGCCACAAAAAGGCAGATACAGATGCCCAAGAGGCAGAGCTCAGCCCTAAGGCTCCTACAGACCTAAACAATGGGGTGCTTCAGCCCCCAAAGGAGGAGAAGACAATTCACAGCCTTATAGGACAGTCACAATGACTTCCCTCTGCAAATGCCAAGCTCTTACCAGTTGACAGCACCCCTAGGGGGAACGCTAGCACTTTTCTCAAAAAATTGGTACATGATCACCCAAGACCAATGGGTGCTGAATATAGTTTCTCAGGGGTACAGATTCCACTTCCACACTCTTCTAAAACCAAAAGGTATACCAAACCTGCCACAAAACCAATGGGCAGAGGCATAAAAACAGATTGCTGCTCTTATGGATATGGGAGCTATTCAAAAAGTTCCACAAGAACAGGGCTAAGGATTTTACTCATGACTTTTCTTAGTACCCAGAAAAGACAAAGCCAGGTGACCAACACTAGACCTGTCAATCCTGAATAGTTTCCTGGATGTTCCAAAATTCAAAATGTTAACACTGCAACAACTTCTGCCCATGCTGGGCAAGGAGGCTTGGCTAGTTACTTTGGATCTGAAGGAGGCATTACCTGCATGTCCCAATCAGACAATCGTGCAGAAGATACCTCATATTTATAGCAGGCTCCATGCATTACCAATTCTCTGCACTGCCCTTTGGCTTATCTACTGCGCCCAGGGTCTTCACAAAATGCCTTGCACCAGTAATTGCATTTTGCAGACAAAAAGGAATTCAAATATATCCCTACTTGGACGACTGCCTTATTCAAGCAGAGAGCAAGGACATTCTTCTAAAGCACCTGGCATTTGTAAAAAGATTGCCAATTTGCCTAGGGTACACAGTAAACGAAAAGAAATCAAAACTAGTGCCCTCTGAAGAGACAATATTCCTGGGTGCAAGCTTAAATAACTGCCCAGATGGCTTATCTCACGCCAGACAAACAAAGGCAACTGACTCATTACTTTCAAGTGATGGCAACAAAGACCCAGCTCCCTGCAAGAAAAATTCTGCAGGCCCTGGGTTTCATGGCATCTTGCATTCTACTAATTCCATATGCAAAACTGCATATGAGGAAACTACAATGGTATCTTGTCACAGCCTACAGACAATCATAACCTTGATTCTCTGCCTACAGCAGGAGTTTCGATGGTAGTCCCAGGCCTGTCACCACAACAAGGGACAGCCTTTCACCTTACCCACAGCCAGGCAGACAATAACAACGGATGCATCGGATTATGCCTGGGGAGCACATATGGCAGGAAAATGTATTTGGGGCATGTGGCCCAAGGAACAAATGCATCTTCACATCAATCAAAAAGAGATGCTAGCTGTACAGAATGCCCCAACAGCCTTCCAGGACCTAATACATCCAGGACAACTATTAATAAAGATGGACAATACCACAGTTATGTGGTACATAAACAAGCAAGGGGGCACACATTCCTACCCCCTATGCAGACAAGCCATGACTTTGTGGAACACAGCACTGACCTACCAGGTACATCTGCAAGCCCAATTCCTGCCAGGAGCAAAAAATACACTGGCAGACAAACTAAGCAGAAATGTCATGGATCCTCATGAATGGAAGCTAAATCCACAAGTGTTAAACATGATAACAAGGGAATGGGGATGCCCAGGCATAGATCTTTTTGCCTCCCCTCACAATTACCAAATACAGAAATTTTGCACAAGGACTTATCACTCTCAAGCATGGAAAGTGGATGCTTTATCATTCAGCTGGAAAAACCTGACAGTCTATGCCTTCCCTCCGATGCCTCTCCTCACCAAGGTGCTTCTAAAAGTCAGACGGAGGCCAAAAATGATCCTGATTGCACCAGACTGGCCACGCCAGCACTGGTACCCAATCCAAAAGACTTTGTCCCAAGGCCCATCTTGGCCTCTACCTCAAATCCCTCATCTTCTGACACAGCAAAACAATCCAGATTCTGCACAGTCAACTCAGAACCTTAAACCTGGCAGCATGGCAGATAATATAGCCACTCAGACTGCACCTCTCTCTAAAGGTTTTATGGATGTAATTTTGGAAGCCAGGAGACCCAGCACTAGGAAATCTTATGCAGAAAAATGGAAGAGATTCTGTGCTTGGAGCCAGGCACAAGGGCTCAACCCACTGGTCCCCAATATTCCTCAGATTTTGCAATACCTGACTGAGATGTTGGACAAAGGCCTATCTTTTTCATCTATTAAAATTCATGCCTCTGCCATTTCAGCTCATTACAATATGGATCCTCCTATTTTTTCACATCCTCTACTACGACAGTACCTCAGAGGGGCAAAGAATATAAGACCCCCTAGAGAGCACCAGTACCTACTTGGGACCTCAATTTTGTTTTAGAAAAACTAACACTGCCTCCATTTGAACCAACCAGCACAGCTTATCTAAAATTCTTGTCATGGAAAACTGCTCTGCTCCTAGCAATAACTTCAGCAAGAATAGTCTCAGAGTTGCAGGCATTGATTGCTGTGGAACCTTTCCTCTTTTTTCATCAGGACAGGGTTTCTCTTAGGCCGAACCCAACATTCATGCCAAAAGTGGTCTCCAATGTGGCCTTAACCAAACCATTCATTTGCCTACTTTCTACCCAAATCCCCAGAATAAAAGGGGAAAGACTTCTGCACGCTTTGGATATTCATAGCTAGCTACGATTTTACTTGGACAAAACAAAAGCTTTCAGAAAAACTGAGCAACTGTTTGTAGCATATGCTGCAGGATCACAAGGAAAACCTATTACAAAGCAGACATTCTCAAAATGGATAGGACACTGCAGCCGCTTCTGTTATGCACAACATGGCAAATCTGTGCCTAAGGGCATTAGGCCTCATTCTACCAGAGCAGCAGCTTACCTCAGAGGGGTACCAACCAAAGACATATTAGAAGCTGCAACCTGGAGCTCAGTGCACACTTTTACCAAGCACTACCACCTACCTCTCTACTCTAAATCCAGAGCAGGCTTTGCCACTACAATTCTGCAGGGCTTGTTAGCCTCGCCAAATCCAGTCTAGACCTAGCCACCCAACCTCAGCTTTGGGATTCTACCCAAGTGTAATGACTGCAACAGTGAAACACGATGAACATAGTACAGTTGTGTACCTGCCATAAATGTAGATGTTCGAGTATATTCACTGTTGCAGTCCAGGTTACCCACCCTCCACCCCCCTCTTTGCTGGGATTATTCTGTAATTCTCAACTCTATACAACCCATGTGATGTATTTGCTTGTAGATGAAGGAAATGTTTATAGTAATATATGCATGGTTGTTTGGCATATTTTTATCTTTCAGCCTTCATATCTGGGGGCACCTGACATCTGAGGCAAGAAAAACTGAAGAAAATGGCGTAGGTTGCAACTTTTATACCCCTGGTGCACTGATGTCAGGGAAGAGGCGACAGCAACCGATGCCGGACCAAGACTTTGGAACTCGGGCCGACTGCGGGTCGCCTGACAGCAGGATAACCCAAGTGTAATGACTGCAACAGTGAATGCACTCGAACATCTACATTTATGGTAGGTACATAACTGTACTTTTTGTGCCCTGTTCAGTGCCCGAACTATTCATCATTGGGCTATCTTTGTCACTAAATTCTTTCGCTCCCGTTCTCTGTATTCTGAGATGGCTTCGATAAGCCATCCAACTACCGATCTTCTGAAAAAACGTAAGGATAAAGATAGAGACAGACCGCATAGGTCCAAAACTGCCGACGACGCTTCCGTTAAGCTTGTCACCAGTCCGCTGGTACTCAGTGAGGTGCTTTTGCAGCCCTGATACCCGCTTCTACAGATTTGCAGGCCTCTACTGAGACCCATTCAGAGTCCGGTATGCCACTAGATGCTTCTACGACTATGGAACCTGCTGATGTCTCTACCTTGGATGGGTCCGGAGTCGCTGTGCAGGCATCGGCTTCTGAAGGTGTATTCAGATCTTCCGATGTTAGTATTAAACTGACTACTTCATTTCTGAATAAAACTACCGAATTTCTCAGGCCCAGAGTTCACACTACACCTGGGAAACCGACAGCCAAAGCGCATTCTCAAGCTCCCATGCCACACAAACAAATGCTTAGAATGGCTGAAGATCTTATTACTTTAATTAGGGGAAGCCAGCCTTCCCCCCTGTAAAAGACAAAGAACTTATTTTCCTTTTGATTCTGGAGATCGAGTCCGATGACTGTGACCCTCTGACCCCTCAGATTACCAGGACATACCCTAATCTACCTATGAGGATTCAGATGCAGAGGATTCCATTCCCTCTGCCTTCCTCCCCAGAGGACTTTTCTTTCGGTGAAACCATGTATACGCTCAGAGGGCACTTCCGCTGGGAGTGCCAGGACTACCCACAGTCCAAAAAGAGACTCGGGGAATTTTTAAACTTGCCTCTGCAGAGGCCTCTAGATGTTCGTGTTTCACTGTTGCAGTCATTACATTTGGGTAATCTGCTGGCAGGTTGCCCTCAGTCGGCCTGAATAACAAAGTCTTGGGTCCTGCGTCAGTTGCTGTCTCCTCTTCCATGATGTCAGGTCGTTGGGGGTATAAAACATGCAGCCGATGCCATTTTATTCAGTCTTTCTTGCAGTGCAGTGCCCGAAGCAGAAGCAGTTCGCAAGTGCCGGTCGGCCGACTCCTGGAATTTTCGTATTAGAGTTTCAGAACTGAAGTCCTCAAACTAAAGCCAAGTACCCCATTGGGGAAATGTTTCTTGCTCCTTACCAGTGTCAGTAAAAGTTAATAATTGCATTACTTGTGGGAAGCAAATACCTCAAAAGGATTTTCATTTGTACTGTATTCCCTGCCTTGGCCCTGATCACAATGTGCTTTGCTGTCGGTTTTGTGCTAGATTTAACCAATGCACTATTAAGCGTCGGTATATTTTTGCTTCTAAATATTTTGGTTCAAGATTTAATTTTCCTGAAATGCTGTCGGTTAGCAATCCAACTACCAGAGTTCATAAAAAACTCAAAGAAAAAGACAGACCTTCGAGGTCCAAAACAGATAACGAAGCTTCTCCTAAGCCAGTCACCGGTTCGCTGGTACTCAGTGAGGTGCTTTCGCAGCCCCTGATACCCGCTACTTTTGAGTCGCAGGCCTCTACCAAGACCCATTCGGAGTCCCGTATGCCATGAGATTCTCAGAGTATTGAACCCGCGGATGTCTCTCCCTTGGATGGGTCCGGAGCCGCTGAGCAGTCAACGGCTTCTGGGGGTGTTTTCAGGCCTCAACATTTTTATATTAAACCGACGCCAGCAACAAAAACAAGGTCAAAAACAACTTCTATGTCTAAAAAACTGACGCATGAGCCACATGCTCAGGTCCCTATGCCTAAAGAACAGATGATCAAAATGGCTGAGGATTTAATTACCTTGATCAGGGGTTCCCAGCCCCCCCCCCCTGCTAAGAGGCCTAGGCAAGGCAATGATTATGAATCTTCAGATCAGGTTTCCATTTTTTTCTGATTCTTCTTCTGATCAGGAATTTTCTATTCCACCCTATGAGGATTCTGATGCAGAGGAATCCATCCCATCTGCATCTCCTCCTGAGGATTACTCTTTTGGAGAGACTTTGCATACTTTAAGAGGACATTTTCACTGGGAGAGTCAGGACTTCTCTGAATCAAAAAAGGGGCTTAGGGATTTCCTTCTTCCTCAGCATAGGCCTTTGGCAATACCTCCTGTATTAGACATTGTTGATGATGTGTTCTCAGAATCAAGCATGGCTCATGATTCCCTGCCTCCAGCTCCTAGTAAGCCAGACAGATATTACAGGGTTCCTGACTCTCACAAATTTCTTTTCAAAAATCCTGCTGCTGATCCTGAAACTATTTCTCAGGGTCCTAAGGGTGTAAAGGCCTCTACAGCCAAAAATCCCACCCCTTCTGATACAGATTCCAGGGCGCTGGATAGATGGGGTAAGAAGGTTTATACGTCTGCAACCTTGGCAATCAGGGCTTTAAACTGCCAGTTTCATATGCTTAAATATCAGCAGCATGTTATGGGCTTACTGAAACAGATTGTGTGGAAAATAGTTACAGGAATTATTGCATTCAGCAGAACAGGTTGGAAAGCATACTTTGCAATGTAATTTTGATTCCTTGGAGGCCTCTTGTAGGACCGCCATTGCTGGATCTGTGATTAGAAGGCATGCCTGGCTCAAGGAGCAAAATCTGCCTGATCATGTTAAAGCTAAATTGTTGGATGCCCCTTTGCAGCATGATGCTCTGTTTGGTAATAAGGCAGAAGAGGTTTTAAAGAAAATGGAAGACAAAGCTAAGTCTATGCAAACTGTAAAAGATGTCTTGCAAGTGCAGCCACACAGGTTCAGTAGGCACTAGCCTACTAAAAATTGGTCCTTTCCTGTGTCCAACAGAGCCACTCAGGGCAAATCCAGGTGCTCAAAAGGCTCCAGATACCAATCACAGGGTTCTTACAGGTCAAAGCAATGGGGTGCCTCCACTTCCAAATCTGGAGGAAACTAAGTACAACCCTACAGTAAGCAGTCTCAATGACTTTCCTCTACCATCACCAAGCACTTCTCTTTTGGCAGCCCCCTTGGGGGGGGGGGAACTAGCACATCATGCTCAAAATTGGCAGTTAATTGCACAGGACAAGTGGGTATTAAACATAGTATCCCAGGGGTACAGATTTAATTTCCGTACTTTGCCAAGTCCAAACAGATGGCTGGATCTGCCACAAAACCAGTGGGCAGAGGCCCAGAAACAAGTCGTCCCTCATGGATATGGGGGCTGTTCAACCGGTACCAGAAAAGGAAAAAGGACAGGGTTTTTATTCAAGACTTTTCCTGGTACCCAGAAAAGACAGTTCACAATTGATAAGTCCAGTATTGGATGCCATGAACACGTTCCTGGACAGTCCCAAATTCAAAATGCTGACTTTACAACAGCTACTGCCTATGCTAGGCAGGAATGCTTGGTTAGTAACTCTAGACTTAAAAAGAGGCATACCTGCATATCCCAATAAGGGAATCATGCAGAAGAATCCCAATAAGGGAATCATGCAGAAGATACCTCCACTTCAAAGCAGGTTTTTTGCATTGCCAATTCTCTGCACTGCCCTTTGGCTTATCTACTCCACCCAGGGTCTTTACAAAGTGCCTGGCACCAGTAATTGCATTCTGCAGGCAAAGAAGCATTCAAAATGTCCTTCAAGAATGCAACTGCAGTCATAACATATGGGTTGTCCTGCCTCAGGCAGCCCTCGGTCGGCCGAATTCCAAAGTCTGGGTCTGGCGTTGGCTGGTGTCGCCTCCTCTCCGACGTCACAATGGCTGGAGTATAAAGGCATCGGCCGACGCCATCTTCTTCAGTCTTTCTTGCCGCGCGGTGCCCGAAGCAGAAGCAGTTCGCAAGTGCCGGTCGGTCAGCTCCTGTGTTTTCAGTACCGAAGTCATCTAAAAGCTAAGTACCCCATTGGGGAACATTTATTCTTGCCTCAGCCGATGTCAGAACAAATTGAGAGTTAATAATTGTTTGTCTTGTGGTAAACAAATACCTCATAAGGACTTCCATTCTCTCTGCCTTCCTTGCCTGGGCCCAGACCACGACGTCTCGGCCTGTGCTGCCTGTGCCTGCTTTAATAAGCACACTCTCAGGCGCCAGGCAGAATTCGCCGAGGACTTTTTTGGTGAATCCTTTGCGTATATCATGCCGTCGGATCAACCGACAACCCAATCTGCTAAAAAACGCAAGGACCGGGACCGACATCCTCGGCCTGCGTCCTCTACCGATGCTACTCCTAAACCCTCTGCTAGTGCTCCGGTTCCCTCGGATGTGGTAAATCAACTGCTCCAGGCCAACGACACAGCGTTAACACGACCTTCGGTCTCTGAGATCTCTCCGGTGCCAGTTGTGGATTTTCCTCCGGAAACCGAAGTTCTGGATCTACCCGACACCATTCCTGTGGACAAGGTAACGCCTGCACGTGGGGCTGCTAGGCCTCCTGTTTCCATGTCCATCAAGGCCTTTGCACGTGCTAAGGCCGCCAGTCAGGCCAAGGCCCATCCTAAACCTGCCCAGGCCCCTTCATCTGATAAGCAGATCATGTCTCTGGCTGCAGATCTTATTTCCCTTATCAGGGGGTCTCAGCCTCATCCGGACAGGGGTTCTCTGCCACCTGCGGAAAAAAGGCCTAGAACTGAGCAGGCGGACGACCTCTCCTCGGATGAAGTCTCTGGGGATTCTGAGCATTCTGTTACCCAAGAAGAACCCTTCCAGGCCTACGAGGACTCTGATGCTGAGGAATCAATTCCCTCTGCCTCCCCTCCAGAGGATTTCTCTTTTGGTGAAGTCCTGCATTCCATGAGGGAACATTTTCAATGGCAGGGTCAGGAATTCTCTGACTCCAGGAAAAGGCTTTGTACTTTCCTCAAGCTTCCCCAGCACAGACCCTTGGCTATCCCTCCAGTTATGGATGTTTTGGATGATGTTTTTTCTGACTCCAGTGCCAACCCTGATTCTCTTCCTCCTGCTCCTGTCAAGCCGGACAGATATTACAGGGTCCCTGACACTCACAAGCACCTTTTTAAGGCTCACTCTGTGGACCTAGAAACTATTTCACAGGGCCCCAAGGGAGTGGCTTCCTCCTCTGCCAAAAACCCACTGCCAGCTGACAGAGAAGCAAGGTCCCTGGAGAGATGGGGTAAAAAAGTATATACCTCTACTACCCTAGCCATGAGGTCTCTTAACTGCCTTTTTCACATGTTTCAGTACCAAGATTTTCTCCTGGATGATTTACAGAAAAAGTTAGCCTCTCCTGAGCCTATTGATAAAAAGGCACTGCAGGATCATATTCATAACACTCAGCAGGTTAATAACCATTTTCTGCAGTGTGGTTATGATGCACTGGAGGCTTCATGTAGGGCGGCTATGACTGGGGCTGTGATACGTAGACATGCTTGGTTGAAGGATCAGTCTTTGCCTGACCATGTTAAAGTAAAGTTACTGGATGCACCTTTGGAAAAACAAAAGCTTTTTGGTGCTACTGCACAAGATGTATTGAAATCCATAGAGGAAAAAGCAAAGTCAGTACAGACAGTCAAGGATTTTCTTCAGGTTCAGCCACCCAGATTCAGCAGAAACTGGCCCTCCAAGAATTGGTCCTTCCCCGGCTCTGATAAGTTTCAAAGGGGAAAAAGCAGACGTGCCCGAGGTAGAGGGCAATACCGAGGATCTTAAAGGGGCCGCCAATGGCAACCTCCGAATCAAAGAAGTGGCGCAGACAGTTCAGCTGCACCACAAGGACAATCACAATGACTTGACTTTCGTACCGCCTACAAAGGTTCAAAGAGAAGCACCTTTGGGCGGAAAATTAGCCTTATTCTCACAAAACTGGCATATCTTAACCAAGGACAATTGGATTCTGGATTTGATAGACAAAGGTTACAGATTTCACTTTCACACATTACCAACAAAACAAGGCATGCCAAACCTGCCACATCATCAAAGGGCAGAGGCACTCACTCAAGTTTCCAAGCTATTAAGTATAAAAGCAATAGAAAGGGTTCCTCCTCAGGAACAAGGCCAGGGATTTTATTCAAGACTGTTCCTTGTTCCAAGAAAATAAAACAAATGGAGACCCATACTGGACTTGTCAACTCTAAACACTTTCCTCATTGTGCCAAAGTTCAAAATGCTGACGTTGCAGCAACTTCTTCCCATGTTGGGCAAGGGGTCTTGGCTGGTCACTCTGGACCTCAAGGAGGCATACCTGCATGTCCCAATCAGACAAAGCTGCAGAAGATACCTCAGATTTCTTGCAGGGACAGAGCATTATCAATTCTCAGCATTGCCGTTTGGCTTATCTACTGCACCCAGAGTGTTCACGAAATGCCTGGCATCAGTAGTGGCACACTGCAGACTGCAGGGGATTCAAATATACCCCTACTTGGATGACTGCCTCATACAAGCAGACAACAAACAAACCTTAAAAGGGAATTTGGACTATGTCATGCATCTACTGCAGGCCTTGGGATACGGAGTCAACATTCAGAAGTCAAACTTACTACCATCCCAACAAATTATATTCCTAGGAGCCAAACTGGACACGGAAAAACAAATGGCCTACCTCACAGAGGAAAAACAGCAGCATTTACCAGAGTACTTCAAAGGCCTAGCAAAGCTTTCCCAGCTGACTGCAAGGAAAATCCTGCAGGCCCTGGGTTTCATGGCATCTTGCATCCTTCTGATACCTTTGGCAAGACTTCATATGAGAAATCTGCAATGGTATTTGAAAAACTTATGGTCTCAACACAACAACAGCCTAGAGGACATAATCCCACTTATTCCATGTCTGCAGAAGGAATTTCTATGGTGGGCTCAAGCCAGTCAACTAAACGAAGGCATGCCTTTCAACAGAGGCTCAAGCCAGTCAACTAAACGAAGGCATGCCTTTCAACAGACCTCAAGCAGACCAAATGATAACAGACGCCTCAGACCATGGATGGGGGGCGCACATGGAGGGCAGATGCATTCAAGGTCTTTGGACGCCAAAGGAAAGACATCTGCACATAAACCAAAAGGAGATGTTGGCAGTGATACATGCCATCGAGACTTTCAAAAAAACACTAAAACAGGGACATTTGCTAATAAGGACAGGCAACACCACTGTCATGTGGTACATAAACAAGCAGGGAGGCACTCATTCTTACCCCCTCTGCAGACTAACAATGCTTCTCTGGGAAAAATCCCTGAGCCTGAGGATACATTTACAATCCCAGTTTGTACCAGGCAAGGACAATGTACTGGCGGACAATCTGAGCAGAAATTTCATGGATCCACACGAATGGATGCTGCACCCTCACATCTTCTCTCAACTGGCAAGGACATGGGGAAGACCGGACGTAGATCTTTTTGCTTCCCACTTAAATCATCACCTGGAAAAGTTCTGCACAAGGACTCACCATCCTCTAGCTTGGAAAACGGATGCTCTCTCCTTCAGCTGGAATTCTCTAAAAATGTATGCATTCCCTCCCCTGCCTCTGCTGACCAAGGTGATACTGAAGATCAAAGCAGAACAACCAACAGGCATCTTGATAGCTCCAGACTGGCCGAGGCAACACTGGTACCCATTGCTATTGACCATAACTCGGACCAAACCATGGCCTCTGACCCTATGGCCCCTGCTCCTAACTCAACACAATTACAGGACTGTACATCAAGACCTGAAAACATTGCATCTGACAGCCAGGAGGCTACCATGACTTCAACACCAAACTCTCTTTCCAAATCTGTTCAAGAGATCTTGCTGGAAGCACGCAGACCTTCCACCAGAAAAACCTATTCAGCCAAGTGGAAGAGATTCAGTATCTGGAATGCCAACAGGGGTCAGGACACAGCATTATTGAGTATACCTCAAATATTAGAATACTTGGCAGAACTATTTCATACTGGACTCTCATACTCCTCAATAAAGATTCATGCCTCAGCAATCTCAGCAAAATACAACTGTGACCCTCCAGTGTTTTCGCATCCTCTGCTAAGACAGTTTCTAAGAGGGATAAAGAATATCAAACCTCCCAGAAAACAGCCAGTATCTGCATGGGACCTCAACTACGTGTTGGAAAAACTAACTCTTCCTCCATTTGAGCCAGCAGCAACCTCAGAAATGCAATTTCTGTCATGGAAGACGGCCTTCTTATTGGCAGTCACCTCTGCAAGAAGAGTTTCGGAGATACAGGCACTCATGGCAGTGCCCCCCTTCCTCATTTTTCATCAAGACAAGAGTCTCTCTAAGAACCAATCCTACCTTCATGCCAAAAGTAATTTCCAGGGTGTCTCTAAATCAAGCTATTCATCTACCTGCATTCTTCCCCAATCCTCAAAATAAGGGGGAAAAACTACTGCATACTTTAGACATACACAGACAATTACGCTACTACTTGGACAGAACTAAGGCCACCAGTAGGTCTGACCAGCTGTTTGTAGCCTATGCTGCTGGAGTACAAGGAAAAGCAATCTCCAAGCAAACAATTTCAAAATGGATTGGACATTGCATCAGATTTTGCTATTCTTTCCATGGAAAAGGTGTGCCAGACAATATTAGGCCACATTCCACCAGAGCTATAGCCACTTCCACAGCTTTCCTAAGAGGAGTGGCAACAAAGGACATTTTAGAAGCTGCTACATGGAGCTCCGTGCATACATTTACCAAGCACTACAACCTGCCCTTATACTCCAGATCCCGAGCAGGCTTTGCTTCGGCAGTCCTGCAGGGGATTTTAGCTACACCATCCTTATCATAAGTTCCATCCACCCCCAGCTTGGCTATGGTATTCAACCCATATGTTATGACTGCAGTTGCATTCTTGAAGGACCTAGTACAGTTTTGTACCTACCATAAATGTAGATGTCCGATAGATATGCAACTGCAGTTGGATTTTCCCACCCTCCTACCCCTCTGTATCCTTCTTTTGTGGGTCCATACCCCTCTTCCCTTCAGCTGGAGGTATCTCCTATGGTGTATCTGTTTATTACTGTTGTGCATGTTTGGGATTATTTTATCCATTTACCAAATTTAGCCTTCCTAGGAGGGCACCTGGCATCTGGGGCAAGAAACACTGAAGAAGATGGCGTCGGCTGATGCCTTTATACTCCAGCCGTTGTGACGTCGGAGAGGAGGCGACACCAGCTGACGCGGACCCAGACTTTGGAATTTGGCCGACCGAGGGCTGCCTGAGGCAAGACAACCCATATGTTATGACTGCAGTTGCATATCTATCAGACATCTACATTTATAGTAGGTACAAAACTGTACTTTTATCCTTATCTGGACGACTGTCTCATTCAAGCAGAGGACAGGGACACTCTCTCTTCTTCATTATCTGGCATTTGTAAAAAGGCTTCTAGCATGCCTAGGGTACACCATAAACTAAAATAAATCACAACTGGTACCCTCTCAAATAATTACATTCCTGGGTGCAAGCTTGAATACAACTACCCAGATGGCTTACCTCATGCCAGACAAACAAAGGCAACTGACAACATACTTCAAACAAATGGCAACAAAAACCCAGTTATCTGCAAGACAAGTTCTGCAGGCTTTGGGGTTCATGGCATCCTGCATTCTACTAATTCTATATGCGTGACTGCATATGAGGAAACTTCAATAGTACATGAAATGTTTATGGAGTCAACATTGTCACAGTCTGGAAGCAATTATTCCTCTCATTCCCTGCCTGCAACAGCAGTTTCTTTGGTGGGCAGAGACTTGTCACCAAAACAAGGGACTGTCATTCACTCTACCCCCTGCCACCCAAACCCTAACTACAGATGCATCAGACTATGCTTGGGGGGCCCACCTGGCAGGGAGATGCATTCAGGGCAAATGGAGCCCAAACCAAATGCATCTGCATATCAATCAGAAAGAGATGCTAGCTGTTCAGAATGCTCTGACAGCCTTCAAGGACTTACTTCATCCAGGACAACTACTGATAAAGACGAACAACACCACAGTTACATAAACAAGCAGGGGGGTACACATTCCTACCCCCTTTGCAGACTAGCCATGGCCTTGTGGAACACGGCCTTGACTTACTAAATACATCTTCAAACTCAATTCCTGCCAGGAAAGCAAAATGCTCTGGCAGATGACCTAAGCAGAAATCTTATGGACCCGCACGAATGGAAACTAGATCCACAAATCTTCAACATGTTAACGCAGAAATGTGGGAGCCCAGACATAGATTTGCCTGGGGGAGCCCAGACATAGATATATTTGCCTCTTCCCAAAATTATCAGTTGGACAAATTCAAGAACTCCTCACAAAAAAGCATGGAAAGTGGATGCCCTATCCTTCAGCTGGAAAAAACCCATCAGTCTATGCCTTTCCTCCTCTGCCTCTACTCTCCAAGGTCTTACTAAAAGTCTGACAGGAAAAACCAAACATCATCCTAGTTGCTCCAGACTGGCCTCGCCAGCACTGGTACCCACTTCTAAGGAATATGTCTCATCTTCCTCCATGGTACTTGCCTCAAATACCTCATCAACTGTCTCAGCAGAACTATCAAATTCTGCACACTCAGCTCCAAACTCTGAATCTTGCAGCATGGCTGATCAACTAATTAATCAAACAACACCTCTCAGTAAATCTGTGATGGGATGTCATTTTGGAAGCCAGAAGGTCTAGTACTAGAAAATCTTATGCAGATAAATGGAAGAGCTTCTGTGCTTGGTACCAAGCACAAGGAAAAGACGCAACAAAGCCCAATATTCCTCAGATTTTACAATATTTGACTGAGATGCTTGACAAGGGCATATCTTTTTCTTCAATAAAAATCCATGCGTCTACCATCTCAGCTCATTACAACACAGATCCTCCCCTCTTTTCTCATCCTCTGCTTAAACAGTATCTTAGAAGGGCCAAAAATTTGAGGCCTCCCAGAAGATCACCAACTCCTGCATGGGACCTCAATTTTGTGCTGGAAAAATTCACCCTGCCTCCTTTTGAACCAGCAGCTACTGCAGATATAACATTTCTGTCTTGGAAAACAGCTTTTCTCTTGGCAGTAACTTCAGCAAGAAGGGTTTCAGAACTACAGGCTCTTATGGCAGTGGAGCCTTTTATTATATTTTACCCAGACAGGGTGTCCCTCAGGACCAATCCTTCTTTTATGCCTAAGGTGGTATCCAGTGTGGCTCTTAACCAGACCATTCATCTGCCAACATTTTACCCAAATCCGCAGAACAAGGGGGAGTGGATTCTGCATTCATTGGAT
The DNA here is from genome assembly GCF_019279795.1 of Protopterus annectens. Lineage (NCBI taxonomy): Eukaryota > Metazoa > Chordata > Ceratodontiformes > Protopteridae > Protopterus > Protopterus annectens. The sequence continues at coordinate 1,317,109,788 of NC_056741.1, read as the reverse complement.
GTACACAGACAACAAAGATTCTAGTTAAACAGGACCAAATCTCTAAGAAAGACTGAGCAAGTACTGGTAGCATTTGCTGCAGGGTCAGAGGAGAAGGCTATATCAAAGCAGATTATTTCTAAGTGGATAAGCCACTGCATTAGTTTCTGCTACTTGAACCATGGTAAACCTGTGCCCAAGAGTTCAGATTCCACCAGGGCTGCCTCTACTTCAGCAGCTTTTCTCAGAGGGGTTCCAACCAAAGACATTCTAGAAGCTGCTACTTGGAGCTCTGTTCTTACCTTCACAAAGCATTATCATTTACCTCTCTTCTCCAAATCCAGGGCAGGCTTTGCCACTGCAGTTCTGCAGGGCTTTATAACCGCTCCTAATGGTGTTTACTTTCATCCTCCCATCCATAGCTTTGGAATTCTACCCAAATGTAATGACTGCAACAGTGAAACATGAAGAACATAGTACAGTTGTGTACACTTACCATAAATGTAGATGCTCGAGGGTATTCACTGTTGCAGTCAGGGTTACCCACCCGCCATCCCCCTTTCTATACCTTTTCTTTCCTTCACTATACTCAAAAGCCTTTGTGGTGTATTTGCTTTTAGTTGAAGGTAAAGTTTGTTTCTAAAAGTGCATTTATTTATAGTTACTGTTTTATATATATATATATATATATCTATCTATCTATCTATATATATATATATATATATATATATATATTTTTTTTTTTTTTGCTCCCCATTTGGGGGGCACCTGACATCTGGGGCAAGAATAGCTGAATAAAATGGTGTCAGCTGCATGTTTTATACCCCTGACATCATGAAAGAGGAGGCAGCAACCAATGCAGGCCCCAAGACTTTTTACTCAGACCGACTGAGGGCAACCTGCCAGCAGATTACCCAAATGTAATGACTGCAACAGTGAATACACTCTAACATCTACCTGTTCTGGAAATTGTAGATGATGTCTTCATCGAATCCAGTCTTACCCCCGATACTTTGCCAGCAGCTCCTAGAAAGCCTGACTGGTACTATAGAGTACCGGACTCTCTCACAAATTTCTATTAAAAATCCCACTGTGGATCTAGAGACCATTTCCCAGGTATCTAAAGGTATTAAGGCTACTACAGCCAAAAACCCTACCCCTTCGGACAGGGATTTTAGGGCTTTAGACAGATGGGGGAAGAATGTATGTACCTCTGCAACTCTTGCCATCAGGGCTTTAAATTGCTAGTTTCACATGTTGAAGTACCATCAGCATATTATGGAACTAATTAAACAAAAAAAATTATGTTGATTCCTGATTGTGCAGAACATAAAGATTTACAAGAGTTACTGCATTCTGCAAACCAAGTTGGAAAACTTACTTTGCAGTGTGGTTTTGATACCTTGGAAGCATCTTGCAGGGCTGCTGTCACTGGGTCTGTTCTTAGAAGGCATGCTTGGCTGAAGGACCAAATCTTGCCAGACCATGTCAAAGCAAAATTACTAGATGCTCCATTAAACCAAGAATGTTTGTTTGGCACTAAAGCAGAAGAAGTTCTTAAAAAGATGGAGGAAAAAGCCAAATCTATGCAAATGGTTAAAGATTTTCCTACAGGTACAGCCACCTAAATTCAGTAGGCATTGGCCTTCAACAAACTGGTCCTTTCCAGTCCCTCCCAGACCTTCTCAGTCCAAACCCAGGAGCAGCAGACACTCAAGACTACAGTCCCAGGGTATGCATAGATCAAACAATGGAGTGCTCCCACCTCAAAAACAGGGAGTGGTAAGCCACCTTCTTATGGAAAAAGTTCATAATGACTTGTCCTTCATCCTTCCCAGCCATGCCCAAATATTTGCACCTCTAGGAGGAAAACTTGCCCTGCATGCAAAAAACTGGGAGTATATTACCCAGGACAGATGGGTCTTAAACATTTTATCCCAGGGATACAGATTCTACTTCCACTCACTGCCAACCCCAAACAGATTGCCAGACCTCCCCCAAACCAGTGGGCAGAGGCCCAAAAGCAAGTACTTTCTCTTGTCAGTGTCAGGGCTATTCAATCTGTTCCAGCAGAGCAAAGGGGACAGGGTTTCTACTCCAGACTGTTTATGGTGCCCAGAAAAGAACTCTTGATGCCCTATCCTGGATCTGTCCATTCTGAACACCTTCCTGGTTGTACCAAAATTCAAAATTTGTACACTCCCAACAGCTGCTTCCTATGCTAGCCAAGGACTCCTGGCTGGTCTCCCTGGATGTAAAGGAAGCTTATCTGTACATCCCCATAAGGGAATCTTGCAGGAAATATCTACATTTTAGGGCAGGCTCTATGCACTATCAGTTCTGTGCACTTCCCTTTGGCTTATCTACTGCACCCAGGATATTCACAAAATGCCTGTCTCCAGCCATTGCATACTGCAGGCAGAGAAACAATTCTAATTTACCAATACTTGGATGATTGCCTGATTCAGGCGGATAGTCAGGAATTGCTACTTCAGCACCTGACATTTGTAAAGAGACTCCTAACTTCTCTGGGGGGTATACCATCAACGAAAATAAATCACATCTGGTACCCAGCCAAAAAATTGTATTCCTGGGAGCAAGCTTGAACATAACTTCCCAGATGGCATTCCTCACTCCAGAAAAATAGGTTTATTTGACAAACTACTGGCCACCTTTGGGCTATCTGCAAGAGAAATACTGCAAGCCCTAGGGTTCATAGCCTCATGCATTCTCCTAATTCCGTATGCAAGACTGCATATGAGGAAACTTCAGTGTCTCTGGTGTCAATGTTCTCAGGACCTGGAAACCATGAATGTCCTTCAAGGATGCATCTGCAGTCCTTACAAATGGGTTGTCCGGATTCCAAAGTCTGGGTCTGGCCTCGGCTGGTGTCGCACTTCACCCGACGTCATAGCTGCAGTTATTCGGGTATAAAGGCATCAGCCAACGCCATTTTCCTCAGTCTTTCTTGCCGCGTGGCACCCGAAGCAGAAGCTGTTCACAAGTGCCGGTCGGTCAGATCCAGAGATTACTACTACTGAATACTACTTCGAAGACTTCTAAAAAGCTAAGTACCCCGTTGGGGACTCTTTCTTGCCTCAGCCGATGCCAGAGAAAGTGAATAACTGTTTATCTTGTGGGAAACAAATACCTTATAAAGATTTCCACTCCTACTGTATACATTGTTTAGGCCCAGACCACGACGTAGCAGCTTGTCTAGCCTGCACTTCTTTTAACCGACGGACGCTTAGACGTCGGTCGTAGTTTGCTGAACAAATTTACGGCTCTGATTTTGCCTAACGCAAATTTCCAAAAAACGAAAAGAAAAGGACCGACACTCGCGGTCCGCAGTCTCGGCCGAAACCGCGATTAAGCAAACCGCGAGTGTCTCGGTTTCGGCCGAAACAGAGCAAGCGGTTCTTTCTCCAGCCGAAACCATGCCTTCTACCGAGGCCTCCTCTAACCTGGTAGAATCTGCTTCTGAAATCCAGCCTGCTGCTGCGGTTTCTCAGGAATTATCAGACACAATTCCCCTGAATATTTCAACCCCTGCACGTGGAGCTGCTAGGCCTCCTGCAGCCATGTCTATCAAGGCCTTTGCCAGGGCTAAAGCAGCCAAAGCTTCCAAAACTGTGCCTGCCAAACCCCCCTCACACAGGCCCAGCACTAGCTCTCATATGCTATCTTTGGCTGAGGATTTAATTTCTTTAATTCGTGGATCCCAGCCTCATCCAGACAGGTCCTCTCCCACCTCCAGAAAGAGACCTAGAGCAGAGCCCCTGAACCAGTATCCACTGATGGTTCCTCTGATGAATCAGAACATACAGACCTTCCTGAGGCTTCTTATTCTCCTTACGAAGACTCTGATGCTGAAGAGTCCATCCCTTCAGCCTCTCCACCTGAGGAATTTTCCTTTGGGGAAACCTTGCATGCTATGAGGGAACAATTTCAGTGGCAGGGCCAAGATTTCTCAGACTCCAGAAAAGGCTTAGAACCTTTCTACATTTGCCACAACATAGGCCTTTAGCTATACCTCCAGTTCTTTCTGTTGTAGATGATGCATTTAATGATGCTTGCACTGCTCCTGATTCATTACCTCCGGCTCCTGCTAAGCCCGATAGGTTCTACAGGGTCCCGGACACTCATCACCATTTATACAAGGCTCCTTTTGCAGATCCAGAGACCATCGCCCAGGGCCCTAAAGCTGTAGCTGCTACTTCTACTAAACCCCCCCCTCTGAAAGGGAATCCAGGTCCTTAGAGAGATCGGTTAAAAAGTTTTCACTTCTGCTACCTTGTCAGCTAGGGCTTTAAACTGCCAATTTCATATGATTCAATATCAAGAGTTTATGCTTGACCAGTTAACTAAAAGCTTTCCTCTGAAGAATCTTTAGATAAAAATATGTTCAGGAAATGGTACATAACATACAGCAGGTTAGTAACCATTCTTTAAAATGTGGCTATGATGCACTGGAGGCTTCCTTTAGATCAGCCATGACTGGCACAGTTATCAGGAGACATGCATGGTTGAAAGAACAGGCATTACCAGACCATGTCAAATCAAAGCTTTTGGATGCACCCATGGACAAGGTCAATTTATTTGGTTCCCCTGCTCAGCAGGTGCTAAAAAAGATGGAAGAGAAGGCGAAATCTGTACAAACGGTGAAAGATTTCTTACAGGTTCAACCTCCAAGGTTTAGCAGGAACTGGCCCTCCAAGAATTGGTCCTTTCCGTACTCCTCTAAGCCTCAGAAAGGCAGGAATAGGCGTTCAAGAGGCAGAAACCAATCCAGGGGTGCCTACAGGGGACGCCAATGGCAAGGTAACAACCAGCGAGGCACGGACGCAGCCACCACCTCTACAACAACTCAATCACAGTGACTTGACAGTGGCACCGCCTACCAGGGAACAACTAGAAGCACCCTTAGGCGGAAAACTAACCTTATTCTCAAAAAACTGGCATTGCATCACAAGGGAAAAATGGATTTTGCAAACTATAGACCAAGGTTACAGGTTCCATTTCCATACTCTACCAGGGAAGAGAGGAATGCCAAACCTACCACCTACTCAAAGGACAGAAGCTCTAAAACAAATATCTCAGCTATTAAGAATGAGAGCTGTGGAAAAGGTACCATCTATGGAGCAAGGAAAGGATTTTACTCCAGACTCTTCCTGGTACCAAGAAAAGAAAACAAATGGAGACCCATTCTAGACCTGTCCGCTTTAAACACATTCCTTATTGTTCCAAAATTCAAAATGCTGACCCTATAGCAGCTTCTTCCCATGCTGGGCAAGGAGTCTTGGCTGGTAACTCTAGATCTCAAGGAGGCATACCTGCACGTCCCCATAAGACCAATTTGCAGAAGATACCTCAGATTTCTTGCAGGATCAGAGCATTATCAATTTTCAGCATTGCCCTTTGGCTTATCTACTGCACCCAGAGTGTTCACGAAATGCCTGGCATCAGTAATTGCTCATTGCAGACTTCAGGGAATCCAAATTTATCCCTACCTGGACGACTGCCTGATTCAAGCGGACAACAAAAGCAAGCTAGCAGAAGACTTACAAAGAGTCATTTACCTGCTGCAAGCCTTGGGATATACAGTCAATATAAAAAGTCAAGGCTGATTCCATCCCAAAGAATAACCTTTCTGGGTGCAGAGCTGGACACATCAAAACAAATGGCATTCCTAACTGCAGAAAAGAAAGAGCAACTACCTCTCTACTTCTTGGCATTAACAAAGCAGAACCACCTAACTGCAAGAAAAGTACTGCAAGCTCTAGGCTTCAAGGCATCCTGCATAATTCTGGTCCCTCATGCCAGACTGCATATGAGAAAGCTACAGTGGTACCTAAGGAATTTGTGGTCCCAACACAAGCACAGCCTAGAAACCAAAATCCCAATAATCCCATGCCTGAAACAAGAGTTCCTATGGTGGGCTCAGGCCTGCCAATCAAACACAGGGTTGCCCTTCCGCAACAGCCAACCAAGCCAAACCATCACGACAGATGCCTCAGACCTCGGTTGGGGGCACACATGCAGGGCAAGTGCATACAAGGCTTATGGACTCAAGACCAGCTGCGCCTACACATAAATCTAAAGGAAATGCTGGCAGTAAAATTGGCAATCCAGTCATTCAGACCATTTCTCCAAGAAGGTCAGTTGAGGATAAGGACAGACAACACCACAGTTATGTGGTACATCAACAAACAGGGAGGCACCCATTCATATCCTCTATGCCGGCTGGCACTGGACCTATGGGATGTGGCCCTGAGCTACAACATTCAGTTACAAGCAATCTTTGTACCGGGAAAAGAAAACATTCTAGCAGACATATTAAGCAGAACAACCACAGATGCCCACGAATGGATGCTTCATCCGGACATCTTCAAAGCCATCACAAGGAAATGGGGATTACCACAAATAGACTTGTTTTCATCCCCATTCAATCACCAGCTAAAGAAATTCTGCACAAGGACGTACCACCCACTTGCTTGGAAGGTGGACTCCCTATCCTTCAGTTGGAAAAACCTGACAGCATACGCATTTCCACCACTTCCTTTGATGCACAAAGTGCTTCTGAAGATCAAAGAGGACCATCCAAGGATCATTCTGATAGCTCCAGACTGGCCAAGACAACATTGGTACCCATTGCTGAGGAGCATGTCTCGGTAACAAATATGGACACTACCCCTGATCCCATTACTGTTAACACAGAACAACTACAACATCCTGCATCCAAACCTGAAAACTCTGCAGCTAACTGCCTGGAACATTACATAACAGCAATTAACCCAAATTTATCCCAAAGTGTTAAGGACATAATCCTGGAGGCTCGCAGACCTTCAACAAGAAAGAATTATGCAGCAAAATGGAAAAGATATCTCATTTGGAGTACTGCAAAGGGAGAAGATGTGACTCTGGTAAACATGGCCAACATCTTGGAGTACTTGGCAGAGCTCTTCCACACAGGCCTGTCCTATTCTTCCATCAAGATACATGCATCAGCTATTTCAGCACAATACAGCTTGGATCCTCCTGTCTTCTCTCATCCCTGCTCAGACAGTTTCTGAGAGGAATTAAAATGTAAAACCTCCCAGGAAACCACCATTGCCAGCATGGGACTTGAACTTTGTTCTAGAAAAATTGACACTTCCTCCTTTCGAGCCAGCAGCAACAGCAGAATTACAATACTTATCCTGGAAGACTGCTTTCCTGCTGGCAATAACTTCAGCAAGAAGGGTCTCTGAACTACAGGCATTAATGGCAGTGCAACCCTTCCTGATCTTCCATCAAGATAGTGTCCATGAGAACAAATCCTACATTTATGCCTAAGGTGGTATCCAGAGTGTCATTAAATCAGGCTATCCACCTACCTACATTCTTTCCAAACCCACAAAACAGGGGAGAAAGACTTTTGCATACCTTGGATGTACACAGACAGTTATGCTACTACCTGGACAGGACTAAGTCCAATAGAAAAACTGACCAGCTTCTGGTAGCATATGCCACAGGAAAGGAAGGAAAACCAATTTCAAAACAGACAATCTCCAAATGGATAGGAAATTGCATTATATTTTGTTACTCCTACCATGGAAAGAAAACTCCTGAGAACATCAGGCCTCACTCCACAAAGGCTACAGCCACTACCACAGCCTTCTTACGAGGAGTGGCTACCAAGGACATTATAGAGGCTGCTACTTGTCCTCCGTGCATACATTTGCCAAGCATTACAATTTACCTTTATACTCTAGATCCCAAGCAGGTTTTGCCACTGCTGTTTTGCAAGGGATCCTAGCTACACCGTAATCTCTACTCTTTCCTCCTCCCCTTGTTTAGCTATGGTATTCTACCCATTAGTAAGGACTGCAGATGCATCCTTGAAGGACATAGTACAGTTTTGTACCTACCATAAATGTAGATGTCCGATAGGAATGCATCTGCAGTCAGGATTACCCACTCACCTTCCCCTCTGAGGTACTCCTAGGGTATTTGCCAGCCTACAGCTAGCTTGGGGGGATCTATTATGGTGTATTTGTTTGTATATATGTACATACATGCTTATTTTTTGTGTTTGCTCTCTACTATTTGGAATCATTGGCATTTATCCAAATTTAGCCTTCCAAGAGGGCACCTGGCATCTGGGGCAAGAAACACTGAGGAAAATGGCGTCGGCTGATGCCTTTATACCCGAATAACTGCAGCTATGACGTCGGGTGAAGTGTGACACCAGCCGAGGCCAGACCCAGACTTTGGAATCCGGCCGACCAAAGGGCTGCCTGACGACAGGACAACCCATTTGTAAGGACTGCAGATGCATTTCTATCGGACATCTACATTTATGATAGGTACAAAACTGTACTTTTCTATCATTCCTTGCCTAAGGACAGAGTTTTTTTGGTGGGCAGAGGCCTGCTACCACAATGAGGGATTCCCTTTCACTCAACCCCCACTGCCCAAATCCTGATAACAGAAGCATCAGACTATGCATGGGGGGTTCACATGGCAGGCAAATGCATTCAAGGCAAATGGAGCCCAAGACAAGTGCACCTGCATATCAATCAAAAAGAAATGTTAGCTCTACAGAATGCACCGACAGCCTTCAAATACCTTATCCTTCCAGGGCAACTCTTGATAAAGACAGACAACACCACAGTTATGTGGTACATAAACAAGCGGGGGGGGACTCATTCCTACCCACTCTGCAGGTTAGCCTTGGCTTTGTGGAACACAGCCTTGAGCAATCAAGTGCACCTGCAAGCTCAATTCCGGCCAGGCAAACAAAGTTCACTGGCAGATGACTTGAGCAGAAATCTAATGGACCCACATGAGTGGAAACTGGAACCCAACTCACTCAAGCTTCTAATCCACAGGTGGAGGACACCAGAGGTGGATCTCTTTGCTTCCCCCCAGAACCATCAATTGAGCAAATTTTGCACCAGAACTCCCCACAGCCAAGCATGGAAAGTGGATGCCCTATCCTTTACATGGGAAAACCTCTCAATCTTTGCCTTTCTCCCTCTGCCCCTCCTCTCGAAAGTACTACTCTAGATCAAACAGAGCAGGCCAAGGACAATCCTGATTGCACCAGAATGGCCATGCCAGCACTGGTACCCACTTTTACGCAGTCTGACAGTAGTGCCACCCTGGTACCTGCATTAGACCCCTTCCCTGCTGTCCCAGCAGGAGGGCCTGATTTTGCAAATTCAGCTGCAAACTCTGAACCTAGCAGCCTGGCTCATTCCAGGAGTACATCACCAGCAACCCTCAGCACACAGGTGTTGGATGTCATCCTTGAGGCCAGGAGGCCTAGTACTAGGAAATACTATTTAGAAAAATGGAAAAGATACTGTTCTTGGAGGCAGTCTCAGGGAAAGGACACGACCGTGCCCATCTTACCTCGCATCCTAGATTATCGAGCAGAACTGCTCCACAAAGGCCTATCCTTCTCTTCTATTAAGATTCATGCCTGTGCCATCTCAGCTCATTACAATACTGAGCCACCCCTTTTCTCTCACCCTCGGGTCAAACAGTTCCTGAGAGGCGCTAACAATCTAAGACCCCTGAGGAGAGCTCCTACTCCAGCCTGGGACCTTAACTTTGTACTAGAGAAGCTCACGCTTACTCCCCTTTGAGCCTGCTGCCACAGCAGAGTTAAAATTCTTCTCTTGGTAAACAGCCTTACTTCTAGCCATCACTTCAGCAAGAAGAATGTCTGAGTTGCAGGCCCTTATGGCTATGGAACCCTTCATTATCTTCCATGCAGACAGGGTTTCCCTCGGGACTAACCCATCATTTATGCCCAAGGTGGTATCCAGTGTGGCTTTAAACTAATCCATCCATTTACCAACCTTTTTCCTTAATCCTCAAAATAAAGGGGAAAGGATCCTGCACTCCTTGGACATGAACAGGCAGCTTAGGTTCTACCTTGACAGGACTAAACCTTTCAGAAAATCTGACCAGCTGCTAGTCAGCTTTGTTACAGGGGCAGAGGGCAAGGCCATTTCAAAGCAAACCATCCCAAATGGATAGCACACTGCTTCCATTTCTGCTACAAACACCACGGAAAACCGACCCCACAGGGAATCAGAACCCATTCCACAAGGGCTACCTCAACCTCTACAGCATTTCTCAGGGGAGTCCCTACCAGGGACATCCTGGAAGCTGCAACCTGGAGTTCTGTACACACTTTCACCAAGCATTACCACTTGCCTATCTTTTCTAACTCCAGAGCTGGATTTGCTACAACAACCTTTCAAGGCCTGCTAGCCAGCCCAATTACTTCTTGACTGCCTCCACCCTTCCTCAGCTTTGGGAATCAACCCAAGTGTGATGACTGCAACAGTGAAACATGAAAAACATAGTACAGTTGTGTACACTTACCATAAATGCAGATGTTAGAGTCCTATTCACTGTTGCAGTCCTGGTTACCCTCCCTCCAGCCCCCTGACTTTTCCATACTTTCTACCTATTCTCTTTTTTGGCAATATCTTATGGCAATAGTATTTACTTTTTACTGGAGGTGTTCCACACCATGTAATTGCTTCCTGTTTTGGGGGCTCCTGACATCTGGGGCAAGAAAAACTGATGTAATGGCATCGGCTGCATGTTTTATAACCCTGACGACCTAGGAAGAGGCGACATCATCCGAAACAGAAATCCTAAGAATCTGGTATTCGGGCCGACTGAGGGCTACCTGCTGGCAGATAACCTAAGTTTGAAGACTGCAACAGTCACACTCTAACATCTACATTTATGGTAAATGTACACAACTGTACTTTATTGTTAGTTTATCCAAAAGGATCATGGAGTTACAGACCTTGACTTTCAAGCCCTATTTTACCTGATTTTTTTTCACAGTGATAGGGTTACACTTCTTACTAATTCCTCCTTTGTGTCAAAAGTAGCCACAAAATCAACTTTGACTCAAGTGATCCACCTTTCCATTTTCTTCCTAAATTAACATAACAAAGGTGAGTGCTTGCTGAATTGTCTGGCCATTCACAGGGTTCTAAGGTAATATGTGAGCAGAGAGTAAAATAATTCAGAAAATCGGACAAATGTTTCTCATTTACTCCATGATAAAAGAGAAGGCCAGTATCGTAAGTCACCCTTGGCAGGTGGATGGCAGATTGCATCAATTCTGCTACTGCATGCAAATGCTTGGGCTGTGCAACTACTTCAACATTTGTGCAGCAGAAGCCTGGGCTTTAATGAAAACCTTTGCCAAGGACTGATATGGATTCTAGAGCACATTTTGCCTTTGGCCATTGCTATCAAAGGCCTACTTTCCTGAAAGAGCACCCAACAACAGTGCAGAGGTTTCAGTCTTTTAAGTGAGCAATGATGTCTACGTCTTGTCTGTGCAACAGATTCTTGTCTTCCATTCTCTCATTGACCAAGGGTAAGGACAATTTAGCAACATCAATACTTCTCTTTTAAAAAAAAAAAAAGTACTCCTGCATCCACAAGAATTTCCAGGAATGTGACAGAAAATTGGAGACCTGGGAGCAGAGTAGCATCATGGGAGCTTCAGGATGAAAACCTTTAAAATCAAAACTGCCAAGCAGCCCAAAAAGTGTTTGTGGCACATAGTCCTGCAAGTTATTGAGAATGCCTTATTTCTCATTGATGTGACATTATGGCAAGACATAAGTACCATGTTTAGGCCTTTCCATTCCCTCTGTTTCCCATAGCTACACTTAATGGGAGCTAATGAGGTGAAAACAGACCTTTTAATGCATGTATATGTCTGTTGCAAAAACTGCAAATGTTTGATTTCCATCACGGATTCTCTCCACTGGGCAGTATGGATCTATATGCCACTGAAATTAGGACCAAACTAAAATATGTTTTAAACCTATGACTTTGTTACCCTCTGAGGTAGCCCCCCCCACATCTCACTTTTGCCTTCTATAGGCATCTGCAGTTTGAACATGCAGAGAAACAACTCCGTATTAACTTATATGTACATACGTTATGTAAGTGGCAGATACACAGCTCTTATTTTAATAATAAATAGAATAATTTACCAGAAGATATGATTAACTGGCTGTAATGAGTACATTTCATTTGCTAAAGACCCAAGTGTATTTATCTCTTGCAGTGTGTGCCCTTGATAGGCTTTTGCTTTGCGAAAACCAATTCTTTTTATTTAACGCGCCATAGTGAGACATTCCCAAGAGTGATTTATACTATTTTTATGCCAATACTAAGCAATACATGCAGACATATTTTATGATTCCAGACTGCAACTCTGATGTCCTAGAAGCTAAGTGAGCTGAATTGAGATACAATAGGTCAGAAGAAAGTTGACAGATGATGACAGCATTTTTCCTATGTGCTGTAGTTTCCTACATTGTAGATTTTAGCATGTGAATATTTCAAAGATGTGCTTGTGGTTTCCTTTCCAATTTAGTTTTTGGCACATGTAGCTGAGTGCAAGAAAGATTTTGGGAGCTGCCTTTGATTCAAAGGTCAGCTATTTGACTTTGTTGTAAATGGTCAAGATAGTTAAAGAGAAGCTTTGAGAATTAAGTTATATATTTGAAGGGAGGAGGGATTGTGTTACTGTGTGTGTGTGTGTGTGTGTGTGTGTGTGTGTGTGTGTGTGTGTGTGTGTGTGTGTGTGGGGGGTTTCAAATATTGATCAAAATACTTCACAGGCTGTTCCACTTTTTTCCTCCTGAATTATAAATTAATTCCACAGGGAAGGTAGTGTGATGATGGTCTGTAAAATGGAAAGCATCAGTTTTGCCCCTTGTTACACTGTAGGTAGCTACTTTTTGGCTGTACGTGTATATTTTTGGTGTCTTGTTTGTTTACATGTGATAATGTGGTTGTGCAAACAAACTCAGGCCAACATTTCTGTATAGTCTGTCTCTGTGTTGCAACTCGCCCCTTGCAGCTGCTATGTCATGTAATTCTACCTGTCAAATGCTAATTTACTGTTGTTTCTTGTTCTGAGTTTTGCCATCTCCTCTAGTATTCTGTTCCAGTTTTAAACCACACCATCAATAAAGTAACACTTTAACAAGCTTTCTAAATTATCTTTCATTTATCTGCTGCCCTTGCCTCTTCTTCTTCCCATCCTTTCTCCACAGCTAAGGTTATTTCCCATTATACAACTCCCCCCTATTAATATTCAAAAACGTGCATGCTGATTGGTCAGCGTGCACATTGTAAATCAGAGTTATAGTAATGGAAAAAGGTCCGGTCGCCCGGACTTTTTCCATTACTATAACTCTTTTTTTCTCACTGTTTCGCTATGTTAAACGAGTTTAAATGTTAAACGAGTTTAACATACCGAGACAGCTTTAAAAAAAGCAACGGAGATTCTCTGTTGCTTTTTTAAAGCTGTCTCGCTATGTTAAACTCCTTTAACATAGCGAGACAGTTTGTAAAAAGCAACGGAGATCATGCTTTCTCCGTTGCTTTTTTCAAAACTGTCTTGCTATGTTAAATGGGTTTAACATACCGAGACAGCTTTAAAAAAGCAACAGAGATTCTCCGTTGCCTTTTTGAAAGCTGCCTCGCTATGTTAAACCCATTTAACATAGCGAAAAAGTTTGTAAATAGCAACGGAGATCTTGCTTTCTCCGTTGCTTTTGCCCACAGTTCTGATGTACTGCGTAGGCATACACATGCGCAGTACATCAGAACTGCCACAGAATACCAGACAGCTGCGGAAGGGCAGCAAGGAGGCATTATACAATGCCATTATTTAAGAAAAGTAATTATGTTTTTTCTTAAATAATATCATTGTATAATAGCAATAACCCACTTCTGGGTGTGCGTAATGCTGTATTTACCCACGGTTGGCTTTGTTTGGCCACTCGGGCTTCGCCCTCGTGACCAAACCACCCCAACCGTGGGTAAATCCAGCATGACCCACACCCATGCGTGGGTTATTGCTATACTATCATGTGTGCCCACATAACATCCTCCTTCCTCTCTGTGTCTTTTACTGAAAGAAAATCAGTGAGGGTTGGTGTTACTATGAAAAGGACAAAAGAATAAAACAAGCACACTGGAGGTGGAGAAGCAAAGACAGCAGAACTGCCTTCTTTTCTCTTACAGTGAATGTGAAACAACATCTCTGATTGTAAACAGACTTACCTTATTTTGTTTGGATGGAATAATCCACTCTGTATAAAAAAGGACAACTACTATAATAAATTGTCCACTATGAGGATGTAAGGTGCGGGGAAGAGTACAGTGTAGATTAGCAAAATTTGCAGCAGTTGAGGTGGGCCATGTAGTATTATCAGTTGTTTGTCTTGTGTTTATGTGCTTGTTTGTTTGAACAAGTTTTGAAGCTGCTTTCCATTTCTGTGCATATTTAAGAATAGCTGTACATTTGCATGTACAGGGTGACATAACACATCTGTCTGTCTGTTGTTGCTGTTACATTCTTCATGATGTGCTTTGCATTATAGCACTCGAGTCCCATTTAGATAAACT